>NC_086450.1:111555013-111860051 GCF_028390025.1 Pseudophryne corroboree
TCTGCCTCGGAAACGTGTAAAATGGGTGAAGTTCGGGGGGGTTCGTATTCCGAGGAACCGAACCTGCTCATCACTAGTATAAATTAATGGCAGCAAACCACAGGGGGAAGAACATAGAAATCATTGCAGGTATTACAAACTGATAATGTCGTCAGAACTTGTGAACCCGATAACTTTCCTTAATTTGTAGACAAACCAGACACAGAGACAAAAAAAGCGCCAACAAAAACTTGTAATTCTCTACAACAACAGCTTCCAAAAGTATCTGCCTGGCTTCTAAAGTCATTGTAGTACCAGTAATGATGTGTATTAAGGTGGACATGTACATTGGACATGACTCATGTTTGTAAGTAAAGCAAAAAAGCAAGCAAATTTGTGTCTAAACAAACCATGTTGCAATGCAAGGGGAGTAAATACATTTATATTGTTTCTGTACAGGGTAAATACTGGCTGCTTTTGCATGTAGTCCACAAATGTTAGACAGCTTTATTTTTACACTGCAATTTAGATTTCAGTTTCAACACCGCCACCCAAATCTAACTCTCTCTGCACATATTACATCTGTCCCACCTGCAGTGCAACATGGGTTTGCCCAGTTGCTTGCTTTTTTGCTTTACTTACAAATAAGAATCAGGTCCAATGTCCACAGACCTATTATTAGCGATTTTACAAACACTGAAATCATGTAAAAAAAATAAAAATAAAAGAGTAGTTGCAATAGAAACAATATATTATTTAAAGAACACTTACTGTATACCCCATACATGTCTATGATGACCCAATTAAGTATTGTTAGTTTGGATATATAGTGATACAATAACAATTTAGATGTTGTTATTTGTTATATGGCATGTGATACCTAGCCTACCACCATACGGTACTGTATGATGAGCTCTTGCTCAAGTGGCACTATTCTAGGGTGGCAGAGAGTTCTGACATTGCCTCCTGGCTCCCAATGTGTCGCAACCCTACAGTAAGTTCCTCAGCACTCTGGCAACAGGCCATTTTACAATAATAAGTACAGAATAACAAAACAGCGCTTAGACTGAATGTGATAAAAAAAAAAAAAGTAGACACAATGTTGGTCATTCCAAGTTGTTCGCTTGCTAGCAGTTTTTAGCAGCCGTCCAAACGCACTGTCGCCGCCCACCGGGGAGTGTATTTCTTGCTTTGCAGAAGTGCGAACACCTGTGCAGCAGAGCGCCTGCAAAAACATTTTGTGCAGAACAAGACCAGCCCTGAACTTACTCTTCATGTGCGATGATTCTAACGTTGGAGGGTTGGCTTTTGACGTCACACACCCGCCCAGCGTTCGCCCAGCCACGCCCGCATTTTCCCTGGCACGCCTGCGTTTTTCTAAGCACTCCCTGAAAACGGTCAGTTGACACCCAGAAACGCCTCCTTCCTGTCAATCTTTTTGCGGCCGCCAGTGCGAATTAAAACATTGCTAGAACCTGTGCAAAACCACAAAGGACTTTGTACCTGTACGTACATACGCATACGCAGATATGTACATACGTACATGCGGTGCATACGCATGCGCAGAAATGCAGATTTTTAGCCTGACTGCTGCACTGCGAACAAAGGCAGCTAGCGATCATAAAATATTAAACTTGGTAACATACTGATACATAAAAAAAATACCAATGGTCTATTGCAGCAGTTCAAAAAGGCACTATTAGCACAGTTTATTAGATTTAACTTGGGACTTTTAAACTATGGACAGTTCTAGGGCAAGACAAGTCTCGGTCCTGGGAAAAGTTTTTATCCACCTGCAGATCTAATTATTGGTTCTCTGTTCTGACCCTCCAAATGGCTTATTGAATGCAGGCAGGCGCGCAGGCAGGCGCGCACGCAGGGGGGGGGGGGGTTCCGAGTACCTAGAACCTTCCCCCCCGGTCGCTGATCCATCGGCACTGATGACCAATTTTTAGATATTAAATGGAAATGCTCAGGCAGGCTTACCTAACGCGGCAGCAGCATTGCCTCCTCAGTCACGTTGACACAGAGGTTGGCCGCTGGCTGCATGTATGGGGAGCTGCAGTGGAAGCGCGCAGCTCCTCAAGCCCCAAGCAGTTCTTTTGAGTGGGGCTTTGAGGCAGATCCCGCTGAACTGGTGAGGCAATCCTAATTACAGTGAGGCAGCCAGGTATGTCAGGGAGGGAGGAGTGAAAGGGGGGGGGGGGAGGGGGCAATGGCGGCCAGGAGAAGCACCCTGTCCCGATTGTTGCAGCAGTGTAATCAGCATGTGGATGGGTGCAGGGCTGGGGGAGCTTTGCTTTCTGTTATTGGGGTGTGTGTATGTATGTTGTGTGTGTGTGTGTGTGTGTGTGTGTGTGTGTGTGTGTGTGTGTGTGTGTGTGTGTGTGTGTGTCAGGGTTGCCTACCCTCACGCATTCCGCGGGAGGCTCCCAGTTTTTTACTTGACCCTCCCGCTGCCCCGCTAAACCTCCGGGTCCTCCCGGTTTTTCAGTGCTGACAGCCGAAAATGCGGTCTGCGCATGCGCGAAAAGGAATGACAGGGGGCGGGGCCTGAACCGCGACGTCATGAAGTGGATCCTCACATTCCCGCCCAAGGTAGCTCCTTTCAATAATATGCAGCCCTTATAATGACGTCGTCCGTGCGGGCCACGCCCCCAGCATTCCAGACTCACGCATGCGCAGATTGCATTTTTGCGAGTCCTGAATGCTGGGGGAGAAGCCTGCACGGACGACGTCACGATAAGGGCGGCATCTTATTGAAACGAGCCACATAGGACGGGTATGTGGGGAGAAGAGGCCGGCAATTAAATAAAGTCAAGAACATCACCTCATGACGTCGCGGTGCGGGCCCCTTGAAATGAGTGAAAGCGGGCGGGAATGTGGGGAGCAGAAGCCGGCATTTAAATAAAGGACACCCACCTCATGACGTCACGGTACTGGCCTTGCCCCTTCTCATTCCGGACTCGCGAATGCGCAGATTGCATTTATGAGAGTCCTGAATGCTAGGTGTGGGGCCTGCATGAGTCACTTCAATGCCGGCCACTGCGGGTTTCTGGGCGGGTGGCGGTGGCCGCATAAGGTAAAAAATCGACGGTCACTAGCATCAGGTAGAGGCAGGAGCAGAGTGGTGGTCTCTCTCTCACCCCTATGGTAGTATATAATATTATTACAATTAAAACGTAAGTTAATTAATTTAAACTGCATTATGGAACTGCAAGATGGCTGGGGTGGGCTGTGATTAGCAGTGCAAGTGGGCGGGTATGGGTGGGTACGGCGTACCCTTAAGAATTTAGCAGTGGGTACGACGCAGCCACGCCGACGGGCCGACGCTACTCTCCGCCGCTCCCCTCCCTACAATGCCAGGGGCGGATCTTCATGGGCGACATCATGACATGTATGGTATTTTATGTAAATGTCTCCCACCGTGGGGTTCCGTGCACTGGGCAGCGGTAGCCGATTGGAAGCGGCTTCTCTGGCGGGCATGTCTGGCTTTTCTGGGGGGCATGTCATGTGTATCTGGCACTGCTGGGGGGCATGTCATGTGTATCTGGCACTGCTGGAGGGCATGTCATGTGTATTTGGCACTGCTGGGGGGGCATGTCATGTGTAGCTGGCACTGCTGGGGGGCATATCATGTGTATCTGGCACTGCTGGGGGGCATATCATGTCTATCTGGCACTGCTGCGGGGCATGTCATGTGTAGCTGGCACTGCTGCGGGGCATGTCATGTGTAGCTGGCACTGCTGCGGGGCATGTCATGTGTAGCTGGCACTGCTGGGGGCATATCATGTCTATCTGGCACTGCTGGGGGGCATATCATGTCTATCTGGCACTGCTGGGGGGCATATCATGTCTCTGGCACTGCTGGGGGGCAAATCATGTGTATCTGGCACTGCTGGGGGGCATATCATGTTTCTCTGGTACTGCTGGGGGGCATATTATGTCTATCTGGCACTGCTGGGGGCATGTCATGTGTAGCTGGCACTGCTGCGGGGCATGTCATGTGTAGCTGGCACTGCTGCGGGGCATGTCATGTGTAGCTGGCACTGCTGCGGGGCATGTCATGTCTATATGGCACTGCCGGGGGGGTATATCATGTATATCTGGCACTGCTGGGGAGGTATATCATGTGTATTTGGCACTGCTGCGGGGAATATTATGTCTATCTGGCACTGCTGGGGGCATGTCATGTGTAGCTGGCACTGCTGCAGGGCATGTCATGTGTAGCTGGCACTGCTGCGGGGCATGTCATGTGTAGCTGGCACTGCTGCGGGGCATGTCATGTCTATATGGCACTGCCGGGGGGGTATATCATGTGTATCTGGCACTGCTGGCACTGCTGGGGAGGTATAGCATGTGTATCTGGCACTGTACTGGAGACAGTGTGTGTAAGGAACACTACTGTGGCTGTTATGTGTAAGGCTGCTAATTGTGTGTGCAGAGGGGGGGTGAAAAGATATTTATTGTTTGATAATATGAAGTTGTGAGGCCACACCCACTTTTCCAAGACACACCCCTGAGTGGAAATAGATACGCCCATAGGTGGAGCTAGACACGCCCCTTGGGTGGAACATGACACGCCCACTCAATGGAGTGCCACACATTCTGCTAACATTTACAATCTCCCTGAAACTACTTTTCAAAAGTAGGCAAGTATGGTGTGTGTGTGTGTGTGTGTGTGTGTGTGTGTGTTAGTAAGTAAGATGTGTGTGTGTGCTACTGTATGTATGCATGTATGTCTCTGCAGATGTGTGTGTGTGTGTGTGTGTGTGTGTGTGTGTGTGTGTGTGTGTGTGTGTGTGTGTGTGTGTGTGTATATATATATATATATATATATATACACTGTCATTGGTGTTTCTATAATGGGTGCAATGTGTGCAGTGCCTGGGTCCAGGGGGGGCCCACACCGCACACATTGCACCCATTTAAATACTTACCTAACCAGAGTCCAGCGGCGAGCGCAGCGTCTGCGGTGGAAATCGCCGCCAAAATGGGCGTCATGCATGCGCCTGAGTCAAATTGGTCTCTGAATCATGGCGTGCGCCATGTTTCCGGAGACCTGCGCATGCGCAGTAGACTCCGGCACATTGCCGAAGTCTACAGCACCGTTCAGAGGAGGGGGCCCACCCGGAAGTGCACACGGGCCCCCTCCTCTGTAGAAACACCCCTGCACACTGTATATGGGTTGGGTAGGGTGACCTGCACTTTGGATCGACACCGGGAGTAGAATGCCGGCAGGGGGCGCAATGAAGCCCCTTGCAGGCTCGCTGCACTCGCCGCAGGTTCTATTCCCACTCTATGGGATGCCCAGGAGTGGGAATAGCCCCTGATAGCCTGCATGCCGACTGTTGGGATTTTGAGGGGGCGAGATGTAGGAGCCGGTATTGTGACCGGCGGTCTCCTGACCGCTGGTCACATAACTACATCCCCTGTATATACATCATACATACATGTATGGACCCCTCCCCCCCCTCCCCCCACCTGTGTAGATCCTGCATTTACATACCCTCCAACTGCACCTTTTTGGCAGGTACAGTACCTATGTTTTTATGGTCTGTACGGATTTTTGGCTCTCCAAGCTTCCATTGAAAGTATAGGAAAAGGGGCGCCTTACCGCCTTGTCGAATTTGTGCCGATTTTTATGTGTAAAATGTTGGAGGGTATGCGTTTGCCACTGGAATGGACAGATAATGAAGCCCTATTACAAGCCTTGGTCTTTGGCTACAGTCCGGTTCTTTTGATGCAGCGATTCCTGATTGTGGACCCACAGGTTAGGCTTGTCTCCCAATTGTTGTCCAGTGCCCAGCTTTACAATAATAGATTGCAGAAAGAGATTAGGATGACACCTTCCTACACTCACTGTAATGAGTTGGCTGAGGGTGAGGGCAGGGACAGAAGAGGTAAAGGACATATTCTACCTTTCCTGAGCCTCATTACTCTTCTCACCATATTAGTTATTGTATTACTTCTGCAGCGAGCAGTTACTGTGAGTAACAATGTGTGGGTGCCAGCACTGTACAAATAATGCCTAAATTAGGTCACTGCAATAAGTTGACCAATGTCCCGTTGTAATGTAGGATGCCTTGTCTTGTTTCATAGTTCAAATTTCATTGACTTTGAACTGAACATATAAAACTATTGTAGCCCCGAACTAAAGTGAAATGATATCCTACATGAGAACAGATGAGGAGGGTGGAAATGGATAATGGACATTGGTGTAGTGATAATATAGAGATTACTGAAATGACCAATGGGGATGTGAAGTACAATATGCTGAATTTCACACTGGCGCTTATTAGCACAGCTACGATCATTCACACTGACATGCGGGGGGACGCCCAGCACAGGGCTACCCCGCCCCGCATGTCAGAACAGCCCCGCCACCCCCCACCCCACCCCCCCCGCATGGTAGCGCAGTTTTAGCGTGCTGGCCGGGAGCTACTCATCGCTCCCCGGCCCTCAGCGGCTGCATGTGACGTTGCGCAGCCGCTGCGGCCCGCCCCCCGTTCGGTACGGCCATGCCTGCGTTGGCCGGACCGCGCCCAAGAAACAGCGGCTAAACACCGCCGTTCCGCCCCCTCTTCCACCGCCCAGCAACCACCTCTGCCTGTCAATCAGGCAGAGGCGATCGTATCGGCCCGACGGCCTTCCTCTGGCATGCGCATTTCTGACCCGATCGCACCGCTGTAATAAACTGCAGCGTTCGATCGGGTCAGAATGACCCCCATTGTCCATATCCTGCTCTGTTTTCACCTGTACAAAGGGTTGGAAGTGGAACTCTAATTGCTATTTGCTATGATAACGAAACTGTCAAATAGATCATGCTAATGATGAACTTTCAAAGCTGAGTGGGACACTGCCCCTTACTTCCAATTACTGCTGCCTCAGAGGTGCCACTATTATTCTGATCTCTCCATGGGTGTGAGGGTGAAACCACTGGGCAATATTCAGATGCTGGTCAAGTGAAAGCAGCACCTTATTGGGCAGGTGCCATTGTTAACAGATGCAAACCTGGATATTTAATGTAGCCCTGCCCAAACCATGCCCCGCTGCCTTCCTGCATAACACCCATCTTCTATCATACTATCGGCCATATTTATCAATATAATTTTTACTAAAATAATGTGAAAAAGGCTGTTTTCAGACTCTCTTCACATCATTTTAGTATCATCTGAATGTGCTAATGGGAAATTGGAGGAGAATTCGCAAAACTCTCCTCCAAGCCCTTAATTCACATTTTGAATTATGTTATTCTCATAGAATTGCATCAAATTCTATCTGCTGCATCCCAACAAGCTAGCAAATCATAACATAATGCAGCAAAGGCGCAGGGATATGATGGCACGCCACTAAAAACATTTGGTTCATCAGAAGGGGTTTCTTGGTACTCAGAACACCCCTGCACCATTACCTGCTTGTGTGACGCCACTACATTATGCAATTTTACTGGTACTGTAGTTTCACTTTCAGTTTTCAGGAAGTATATTGTAGTTTCACTTTCAGTTTTCCTGGAAGTATATGTGCGTCACCCTTGTAGCATCATCTATCTATTTCATGGAATAACTGTTCTCACTCATTGGGGTCAATCCAATTAGGTATGAGGGGTGCGAGTTGCGTGGCATTTCAACGCCGACAATGGCACCCAAACTTGCTCCCCGCACGTCCCGATTTCATGCTGAATTTGCTCAAAAGTGCAGCCCAAGTGAGCGAGTTCAGACTGTCGGAAAATGCGACTGTTGCCACGCTGACTCGCGGGTGAATGTTTGCATGGCAGACTTACACCTAACTGAATTGACTTCATTGACTTCACTTCGTTCTATCGGTCCATACTCATCCTTATGCACTAGTTCCAATGCTACTTCAGCTTTGAACGTCGACTTTGAAAAGAGCAACATGTCTGCTTACCCTTCACACAACTGTCACATTGTGGTCTTTCCGGGTTGTTCACTGACATCCCTGTCTCCATGACGTCTAGAAGCTTCTGTACGTGATCATATCTTAGGTGACCCAGTATCCTGTGTCATAGCTGCATAGACTTACAGACTTATTTTAGTGTCATCTGAATGAATAAATAGACTTATTTTAGTGTCATATATTAATGTACTAATGGGCAATTGGAGGAGAGTTCGCAAAATTCTCCTCCAAGCCCTTAACTTCACATTTTTTTGAGTAACCAGAATGCACTTCCCATACTTGTAATGGCAAATGTGATCTGCCCAAATTTACTAAAAATAAATTGTAAAAAAAGTACCAGAGGGAGCCCTGTGATAATAACGCTACCTCTAGATAGCATTATCCAGGCTTCTCTCCAGTTCCCCTACACCTGTACAGCCTTCCCTGATAGACCAGAGGCTGATCACTGTAAAAAAAAAAGTTAGAAAAAAATAAAAGTAATACTTACCTGCACCCAGGGGCTGGTGATCAATGATCTGGTATGGGCATCCAGTCATCTCATCGCTGTGCTCCTGCTGTGACCCCTGGTGCAGTTAAGTGATGCTGTGAGGCCAGCATCTTACTTTACAGCACCGGGGGTCACAGCAGAGGACAGGATCAGATGACTGGCTGCGCTCCTGGATCACCAATCACCGGTCCTGGCTGAAAGTAAGTGTAAGCGGAGGGGGGTCACATGGGATAGTCGGTGGTGGCGCATGTTAAATGTTAAAAAGACCAAAGAAATTATCGTGTTTTGGAAACTGCACAGTAGCGGAGCGCAAGTCTCCTGAGAGAGTGGTAAAAGCAGCAAGCACAGATTGATATCCGTTTACCCAGTATTCATGATGTGTATGAAAAGAGGCTTCTTACTACGGATGCGCCGGACCATTTTTGCTGGATTTGGATTTGGCTCTGATTTGTCGCCTGGCTTTGGATTTGCCAAACCGCCGTACCTGGTTTTGGATTTTGTTTTCGAATTTGACAACAAAAAGCTAAAATCACATAATTTGTGCCTTTTTTTGTTCCTATAGTATTATTAACCTCAGTAACATTAACTTCCAGTCATCTCCAGTCAATTGTGACCACCTCACAGCACACAATATTTTCACCAATATTGGGCAAAAGCTGCAGCGGGCTGGCTGGTTAAATGCACGGCAGTTTCTAGCACATCTATTAAACATTGCCACAGAGTATTATTATTATTAAATTTTATTTATAAGGTGCCACAAGTGTTTTGCAGCGCCGTACAAAGGACAGTACAGGAAGACAAACCTTAGCATTACAGTAAATAAATAACAGAAATAGATTACAGGTAACAGAGAGCACCACAATTCTCAAGACATAGTACAGCTAAGATGTAAGTAGTGAGGGAGTGATCAGCGTACTACTAGGGGCTGGTGGCCATAGATAGAGATGAGCCTTTACCAGCAGGAGAAAAAGCAGATAAAGATGGTCGCTGAGTAGGGGAGAGCTGCGAGTGAAATATGTCGAGAAGAGGACTTAGATAACAAGAGGAAAGAGGGCCCTGCTCTGAAGGGATAACAATCTAGAGGGAAGGGTCGACAGACAGATGACATGAGGTGCAAGCAAGCGGGAGATTTAAGCAAAGCTGAGATGTTCAAGGCATGAGGCAGGGGGATGGAGGAGCGGCCTCAGGCCTAGGTTATGCGTCGGGAGGGTATGCTTTGATGAATAGGTGGGTTTTTAGTGCCCGTTTGAAGCTATGCAAGGTCGGGGAGAGTCTAATGGAGCGGGGGAGTGCGTTCCACTAAAGGGGTGCAGCACGGGCATAGTCTTGAACTCGAGCATGGGAAGCAGTGACCAGTGCGGTGGGGAGGCGACGGTCATTGGTCGACCATAGGGGGGCGGGAGGGAGAGGAGGTTGTAGATGTAGGGAGCAGTGGAATTATAGATGGCCTTGTATGTGAGGGTGAGGAGTTTGAAGAGGATTCTGTATGGGAATGGGAGCCAGTGTAGATTTTGTCAAAGGGGAGTGGCAGATGTGGAGCGGCGGGAGAGGAAGATAAGCCTAGCTGCAGAGTTCAGGACAGATTGGAGGGGAGCAAGATGGGAGCAAGCGATTCCAGTGAGGAGAACATTGCAGTAGTCGAGTTGTGAGATGACCAGTGAGTGGATGATAAGTTTAGTTGCACTCTGGGAGAGAAATGGCCTGATGCGAGCAATCTTGCGTAGCTGGAACCGACAGGATTGCGCCAGAGCTTGGATGTAGGGTGCAAAGGAGAGAGAGGAGTCAAGAGTGATGCCCAAGCAGCGGAGTTGGGAAACGGGAGAGATGGTGGTGTTGTCAACAGTGATAGAGATATTGGTAGGGGGTGTTGCTCTGGTTGGGGGAAAGATGATGAGTTCAGTTTTGTCCATGTTGAGCTTCAAAGAGCGCTCAGTCATCCAGGAGGAGATTGCAGAGAGGCAGCTGGAAACCTGAGAGAAGACAGATGGGGACAGATCAGGAGAGGAGAAGTAGAGTTGTGTGTCATCAGCATAGAGGTGGTATTGAAGGCCAAAAGGAGTTAATGAGCGCACCCAGGGAAGAGGTATAAAGGGAGAACAGAAGGGGGCCAATGACAGAACCCTGAGGGACACCAACAGGAAGGATGGAAGGGTGTGAGGTGGTGCCGGAGGCAGACACAGAGAAGGAGTGGTTAGTGAGGTAATAAGAAAACCAGTCAAGGACAGTGCTAGAGAGGCCAACGTTTTGGAGTGTGTGGAGGAGGAGAGGATGATCCACAGTGTCAAAGGCAGCAGAGAGGTCCAGAAGGATGAGCAGAGAGAAGTGGCCCCTGGATTTGGCCGAAAGCAGGTCATTGGTGACTTTCACCAGGGCAGTCTCAGTGGAGTGGAGTGGGCGAAAGCCAGATAGTAGTGGATCGAGGATGGAGTTGTCAGAGAGCTAGCTTGTGAGACGTCTGTAGACCAGTCGTTCAAGTAGTTTAGAGGCAAAATGGAGAAGAGAGATGGGGCGGTAGTTAGTGGGTGATGAAGGGTCGAGGTTGGGTTTTTTTGAGAATAGGTGAGACCAGAGCATGTTTGAAAGGTGAGGGGAAGAAGCCGGTAGAGAGCGATAGGTTAAATAGGTGAGCAAGGTGGGAGCAGGCAGTGTGGGAGACGACGGGAGGGAAGGGGGTCCAGGGGGCTGGTGGAAGGGGGGAGGATAAGATGAGGGAGTGGACTTCCTTGTCTGAAGTGGGACGGAAGGAGGACAGGGTGGGATAGATGGAGGGGAGGGATGATGGGGGCAGGGGGGCAGCAGAGGGGTGACGGGGGGAGATGTCGTGTCGGATATCCTCAATTTTGGAGATGAAGAAGGAGGCAAAGTCAGTGGCAGTGAGGGAGGATGGGAGGGGAGGAGGAGGGGGGCGAAGGAGAGTGTTGAAAGTTTCAAAGAGATGGCGTGGACAGGATGACTGAGAAGAGATGAGTACTTGGAAAAAGGATTGCTTGGCGAGGGAAAGAGCAGAGCTGTAGGAGGAGAGAATAAACTTGAAATGGAGGAAATTCGTCAGAGAGTGAGATTTCCTCCAAGAGCATTCGGCGGAGCACAGAACAGTACAAGCAATAGATCTATATTTTTATGTCTTGAACCAGCAGCTCAGTTCACACTGCATGGAGTCACAGGGCTTTAAACAAAGTGCACTAGAGTAAAGCACACAAAACAGTACAAACAATAAATAAATATATATATATATATATATATATATATATATATATATATATATATATACATACTTGTTCCATTCTGCCAACCAAATTCTGTAACTCTGAGGAAGTCCCTTGGGACAAAACGCGTTGGGTCCATAATTTGTTTCACTTCTGTGTCGTACGCTGAATACACAACAACAAAGAAACTCGTTAAAACTGAATGTAAACTTGATAAATCCTAAGCATTTCTCTGGGAAATTGTACAGGTTTTTTTATGTATTATTGTGCATTGTTACAATGCTATTGTGCATACATTTTACATTCACAAGAGTAAGATTTTATTGATATATGTATTTTAAATTAACCATTAAATTACGGATGGTATAAACTAGGAACAAACAAAAATGCTAGAGCCCTCAGATCAGGTTGATAGGTGTTATTCTTGAATCTTGGCTAACAGAAGGTTGATCTAGAGGTGCTGCTTTACCTTTATCCTAGCGCAATTGGGTACCCCCTCTTCTAATATATGTGTGTGTGTGTGTGTGTGTGTGTGTGTGTGTGTGTGTGTGTGTGTGTGTGTGTGTGTTTGTTTTCCTGTTTTTTAACTTGCAGTTCGGCAGGGCTTGTAAATGCACGTGAACAAAGCGCACTAAGGTGAAGCACAGCAAATAGTACAGTTTACAGCAGAGTACAGCACAGCATACAGCAGCATGCCTCTATACAAAGTCACTATACAGAGCACAGCCACTAGTGAGTCTGGAGTCTCTGGACACAGTACAGCCAAAACAGCAGAGTATAGCGCAGCATGCCCCTATATACACTGTCACTATACTGACTGCACAGTCACTTAGTGAAGTCTGGAGTCTCTGGTTGGACACAGCACACCCAAAACAGCAGAGTATAGCGCAGCATGCCCCTATATACACTGTCACTATACTGACTGCACAGTCACTTAGTGAAGTCTGGAGTCTCTGGTTGGACACAGCACACCCAAAACAGCAGAGTATAGTGCAGTGTGCCCCTATATACACTGTCACTATACTGCAGTGCACAGCCACTTAGTGAAGTTTGGAGTCTCTGAAGTCTAGCCACAGCACAGCCAAAACAGCAGAGTATAACGCAGCAAAAAGCAGAATGTGTTGAGTGAAATGGCGCTGAGTCCCGGCCCCGGTGCCTTATATGGAATCCAAGTCCCGTGAGTATCTGACGCTGGGAGGATGACGTTCGGCCTCCATGTGGGATCCCCAGTGTTCGGAGCAGCTTGGATTCCAAGGAATCCGAACCGCTCATCTCTACTTCTTACTAAGGTGAAAAGGAATCTTGGGAGACTTATCTCACCCAAACTATTGGAAGTTTTCTATGTTGCCCTAAAATAAGCAGTACAAATCAATATTATGTTGAACAAGCCGATTGAGATGTAGCTTTTTCCCGACAGCAATGTATGAATTGTATATATGGAGGTTATTAGGTGATGTTGTTCTTATACTTTTATAGTTTCTGTTTTTGTCCACGTATACATTTTGTTGTTCATGCATGTGGACCATTGATGACAATCAAGTAAAGGAAAATATTTTTAAAATGGTCCCTCTCAGGAAATTGCTAGTACAATGGGGCATTATAATGCTTATGGCATTATGCCCATGTTATGTTGGCAATTTCTGGCCCATCTGTAGATGTTGCACCATCGGAGATACTGTAGCCACACTATTTTGTGGCCCGGCTTTGTCTCTTTGCCTGGACCAACCTGTCAACCTAAGGCAGATGTCTCAGACATGAGGTTTTGGGGAATTAATTCATTAAAAAAACAAATGTCATATTTGCATGATTGTGAAAACTAGTGGAATTACTCTTTTTATTTACAAATTACAATATATGTATTTTAATTGGCACCCAAATATAGGTGTTTATTATAATGGGAGGCATTCATTTTGCCGGCTGTCTGGATACAATACTAGGTGAAATACCGGCGGTCAAAATCCCGACCGCTGGCTGGAATACCCACGCCACCCCCCAGGGGGAACATAGCTGGGCCCGCTGGCTGGAATCCCCATACCACCACCCAAGGGGGAATATAACTGGGCCCGCTGGCTGGAATCCCCATGTCACCACCCAAGGGGGAATATAACTGGGCCCGCTGGCTGGAATCCCCATGTCACCACCCAAGGGGGAATATAACTGGGCCCGCTGGCTGGAATCCCCATGTCACCACCCAAGGGGGAATATAACTGGGCCCGCCGGCTGGAATCCCCATGTCACCACCCAAGGGGGAATATAACTGGGCCCGCTGGCTGGAATCCCCATGTCACCACCCAAGGGGGAATATAACTGGGCCCGCTGGCTTGGAATTCCCACGCCACCACCCAAGGGGGAATATAACTGGGCCCGCAGCGAGCCCTCGAGGGGACACACTGCGCTCGCAGTCGGTATTCCGGTTGTTGGGATCCCGGCTTCGGTCTTCCGACAACTGGGATATCATACTGAATCCCTATGTGTGTTTTTACACTGTGTTTATTGTGTTTCTGTATCTTACAGCTTTCAGTTCAGATGAGGTCCTGTCACTCTGTAGGTTACACACCAAGAAGGGTGGAAATCAATCAGTGAAGCACCACTGGAAGCCTCAGGCGACAATGGGTTAAAACCTGTCAGATGTAGAGCGAATGCTGCGTGTGTCCCAGCCTTGACTTAAATGTAGAGAAATCATGATGAATTGTGAAATGAACATAATGCATTATGTAAGCAGACATTTGCAGAATAATAGGAGAAGTGGGTAAATGAGCCATCTCTGAGTGGCTTACAGTATGATGCTGCTGTTATTTGGACAGAGTGGGCAGTAATCTCCGGAGGATTGTATGTTGATGAAATGAGGGGGTGGAGGTGGGCTGTGTATTGATAGGCTGAGGAGGACACATTAGAAATGATGCATAGATCGACTGTAATTGGCTTCTTAGTCTGTGCTAGCAATGTTCTTCTGAGTGTTTAAACGTCTTGCATTCTGGACATATAGTGATATAGGTATTTCAATGTCTCCCACTTGTTAGACCATGGGGGGTATCCAACTAGCCGCGATAATACAATTATTATTATTATTATCCTTTATTTATATGGCGCCACAAGGGTTCCGCAGCGCCCAATTACAGAGTACATAAATAATCAAACAGGAAAACAGCAACTTACAGTTGATGACAGTATAGGACAAGTACAGGGTAAATACACATAGTTACATCAGCAGATGACACTGGAATAAGTATCAGGTGGCAGAAGACTGCTGGAGTTGATGCAGTTGAAGATTATTAAAGTAAGAAAGGATAAGCACATGAGGGAAGAGGGCCCTGCTCGTGAGAGCTTACATTCTAAAGGGGAGGGGTAGACAGACAGGGGTGACACAGATGGGGTACACGGCTTTTGTTATCGCACCTATCTCATGAAAAATCTGCTTTTTGCAGCCTACGCACTCCCGTTTATCACACCTATCCTATTCCATAATGGGGATAACGATAAAGAAAAGCCAAACTAATGTAGGAAAACATTATAGAAGTCTATTAGTGGCCATAATACAACTATTTGGTGTAATTAAATTTGGTAAAATTGCTGATATATGCATTTTTTTTTCAATGTGGAAAAATTTTAGAAAGCAAATTTTTTTCTGCAAAATAATTGCTCTCATTAAATGTAGGGTACATAAAAATGGGTAAAAGTATATATTTGGGTCATTTTAGGGACTTTAAGAAAAAAGTGGAAACAGACCAAGCCTCAAAACACTTGTCCCACTCATAAAGCTCCCCAATATACCTGTCCCATACCTTTTACCCCAATTTCCATCATTTTGCATTTTTTGACCCCAAGGGCCAAATGTAATAGTGAGAGTTTCAAAAAGTGAGAGATTTGGTAAGGTTTTGCAGTTTTTTTTTTAAAGTGGCAATCATTTACACAGCAAGATCAACCTGGTTTTGCGGTGTAAATGATTGCCACTTTAAAGAAAACTGAAAAAACTTACCAAATCTCTCACTTTCTGAAACTCTCACTCTATTACATTTGGCCCCAAATGTGACATGTCATTATTGGCCGAAATACTGTAGTTAAAAACTTCTAAGTGCCTAATTAGTCATTCAGGCGGGCGTCCCAGGGGTTCTGAACCAAATCCTGATATTTTTACCTTAAAATAGGGATTTTGCACTACTTATTACCTGCTCAGAGGTGGTGAAGAGAAATCCGTGATAAACCCTATGAAGACTTATTGCTGATAACTTATCGCCGCTAACAGGATATCAAATTATCGCATTTGCGGCAATTTACCGTGAAATCGTGTTATCGCAGCTAATAGCACCCCCCCCCCCTCCACCCCGGTGTGATATACTGTAGTCTAGCATCAATTTACATATCAGATCCATAATGCGAATCTTAGCTTAGCATTGGCATTACCTCCCAACTTTCTAAAGTTAGGAGGTGGGACACAGATGGCACAAGACCGAAATAAGGAGCGTGGCCTAGTGGCCAGGGGGCATGGTCTCGTGGAAAGTGCAGCGGTTGCTGGCCACGCTCCCGTTTTTGCCGATGTGGAGGCATGACCAGCGCTCTGTCAGACCCTCTTTCACAATGAACACAATTCGACACTGCTCTGGGTGGGTGATAGAAGTCTCCCAACTGTCCCCCCCCCCCCACCGCGGGACACTGCGTTCCATGGGTGAGACAATGGAACAGTTCCAGAAAAACTGAACTGTCCCGCCAAAATCAGGACAGTTGGGAGGTATGGCATTAGTAGGTACTGACAGCGCTGATCTGAAGGAACCCTTGTTAAGTAACACGTTTCATCTACATTTGGAAGTGTAACTGGGGTCACACCACTACATCTTCTCTGTTAGACTAATGCTAGGTACACACTATTCAATTAGTGGTAATATCAGCTGATAATTGGCTGATTGGCCCGATGGTTGTATAGATATGTATGCAGGAGCTTTATCTGATAAACTGCTTCAACCACTCCTGCAATGGTCAGATCGGGAGGTCAGATCAGGGGTAGGCTGGGCCTTATTCAGAGGTGGATGAAGCTTTGGCATCAGATGCAAGTGGTCAAAGGGCCTAATTCAGACCTGACTGCACCAGCAAAATCTTTCTGTAATGGGCAAAACCATATGCACTGCAGGGGGTTGGGTATGCGTGACCACCGGTCACCATACCGGCGCAGGTATTCTGGCAGCGGAATGCTGGCAGGGGGAAGCGAGCACAATAAGTCCCTTGTGGGCTCACTGCCCTCGCCATGCAGCAGAGTCAGTGGCTTGCTGCGCTCGCTCTGTCCCTGCGAAGCCTCTCCGCAGCTTCATCGGGGTATTTTTAGTGAAAAATACCCCTATGTCCTGCTGCTCATGCTCCGCAACTGCCAACATTGCCGCTACCGCGGCCACTGGGTCGACCCCCACCCTGTCGCTACTACCCCCCTGCGCCATGGATCACCCCCACACGATAAATATACTTAATATACTCAACAGTCCAGTGAGCTGGTCATCGCTGCTCCAGCAGGGCTGCCAGGTGCCGGATTCTGTGTGCTGCTGTGACCCCCGGTGCTGTAAAGTGAGCTGCTGTTTTGCAGCGTCACTTTACTGCACCAGGGGTCACAGCGTAGCATATGGAAGACCTAGCGGCCGGCATTCCGCACAAGAGCACCGATCACCAGCTCCTGCACGGGTATGTTTTTACCAGTGATCAGCCTGTGTGTCCATCGGACAAACAGAGCTGATCACTGGAGCCCAGTCCCCACACAGCTTTCTCTGCCAGGGGGCAGAGAGAGATGTGCAAAAGGCTGCATATCGCAATGCTGCCCTGTGATTTTGCCAGCCTGAGCTGGCGAAATTATCACAGGGCTCACTGCGATTTTTTTGCCACCATGGACAGCATACTGTGGTATACACTGTGCCACCAGGGACAGCATACCCTGGTATACACTGTACCACCTGGGACAGCATACTGTGGTATACACTGTACCACCTGGGACAGCATACTGTGGTATACACTGTACCACCAGGGACAGCATACTGTGGTATACACTGTGCCACCAGGGACAGCATACTGTGGTATACACTGTACCACCAGGGACAGCATATTGTGGTATACGCTGTGCCAGCAGTGACTGCACTCTGTGTTATACACTGTACCAGCAGTGACTTTTCTGCATGTTATACATTGAGCCAGTGTGGAAACTGGGAACAAGTACACTGACTGAGGGCAGGAGAGGCACGTGCTGCACTCTCCTCTGCCCGACACAGTGACACTGCAGAGCTAGCCCCAGGCAGCAGCAACAGCAACAACAACAACAACAACAACCATGAGTTGCACTGCTGGGGGCATATGTGTATCTGGCGCAATGGGGGCATATCTGGCACTGTGGGGGCATATGTGTATCTGGCACTGTGGGGTCATATGTGTATCTAGCACTACACTACTGGGGGCATATGTGTATCTGGCACTGTGGGGTCATATGTGTATCTAGCACTACACTACTGGGGGGCATATGTGTATCTGGCACTGTGGGGGCATATGTGTATCTGGCACAGTGGTTATATATCTGGCACTGTGGGGGCATATCTGGCACTGTGGGGGCATATGTGTATCTGGCACTGTGGGGGCCTATCTGACACTGTGGGGCATATTTGTATCTGGCACAGTGGGGGCATATCTGGCACTGCGGGGACATATGTATCTCTGGCACTGTACTACTGTAGGAATATGTGTATCTGCCACTATTGGGGGCATATGTGTATCTGGCATTGCACTATTGGGGGCATGTGTGTATCTGGCACTGTGGGGGCATATGTGTATCTGGCACTGTGGGGGCCTATCTGACACTGTGGGGCATATGTGTATCTGGCACTGTGGGGGCATATCTTGCACCATGGGGGCATATGTCTATCTGGCACTGAGGAGGCATATTTGTATCTGGCACAGTGGGGGCATATCTGGCACTGCGGGGACATATGTATCTCTGGCACTGTACTACTGTAGGAATATGTGTATCTGCTACTATTGGGGGCATATGTGTATCTGGCATTGCACTATTGGGGCATGTGTGTATCTGCCACTATTGGGGGCATATTATTTGTATCTGGCACTGCACTATTGGGGTCATACATGTATCAACCCCCCCCCCCCATATGTGTATAATGCTCTCATTTTCATTGGCCATGCCCCATGTGGTCACACCCATTTTTTGGCACGCACGCTGTAATTTTTTCAACTTGCACCTCTGATCAGGACTATCACAGTGTGAGCAACCAGAATGTGGATAGCGCCCTACTCGCATTATACATTGAGCTAGGTGTGATGTTAGTGTATTAGAATGCTTAATATTTGTAGACACTCCCTTACTAATCTGTGTAAGCCTGAATCTTCAGTGATGGTCCCTAGGACCAGGGGGATGCTGGGAAGTGGGTGGTCCAGTGTGCAGTGTGTCTGGAGTTGGTGATAGAATAAACAGCACAGCAGTGAACTCACATGTCTCTGTGTCCTGATGACTGGATTTACACACATATGAACAAAACATGGTGTCAGAAGAAGTTTAACTTGGACTGCTAGTGCTCTCAGAGTGTGAAAGAATCCTGCAGCAGTCTGTAAGGCTGTGATAGTGTCTCCAAAGCCTGCCGTGTGCTCCCCTCTTCAAACAGTGAGTAACCATGGATAAACTGGCTCCTCCAACTGGCATGCGGATGTCTGGTAACTTGTCTGAAAACTGGAAAATATTTAAGCAGAGGTTTAATATATATCTTGCTGCATGTGGAGCTAATAGAGGCTGACAAAACGAAGGCATCCATTTTCCTCCATGTGATAGGAGAGGATGTGCTGGACATTTATAATAGTTTTCAGTTTGCTGAGGGGCAGAATATGGTGCTATCTTCTATAATGCAAAAGTTTGAAGATTACTTTGTGCCAAGGAAAAATGTGACATATGAAAGATATAAGTTTTTCACATGTGATCAGAAGTCTGTAGATGGATTTGATCAGTATGTTACAGAGCTGCAATCACTCAGTAAAACCTGTGAGTTTGGTGATTTAAAGGATTCACTGATTAGAGATCGTATTGTCTGTGGATTACCTGATAATGGACTCAGAGAGAGATTGCTGAGAGAGCAAGACCTAACACTAGAAAAGTCAGTGACTATGTGCAGATCTGCAGAAATAACTAGATTTCAAGCCAAAACGTTACACAAGGAAGTTGATGCTGCTGTCCATGTAGTGCAGAACACAGCCAAGCAAACCTCCATTCTCAAGAATGAAACAGTCTAAGCCACAGTCTAATAAGGAAATGTGTAGTAGATGTGTAATGCTCACAATCCTAAAATGTGCCCTGCTTATGGTAAAACCTGCATGAAATGTGGTAGACTTAATCACTTTGCCAAATGCTGTAAAATGAAAAGGGAAATAACCACAGTGCATGCTGTTAAACAAACAGAGGAATTCTTTGTGGATTGCATTGAACTTTGCAGTGCAGATAAGAAAGAATGGATTGTCCCTTTAACTGTGAATGAGATTGTCATTCCCTTTAAGCTTGATACTGGCACGCAGGTGAATTTAATATCGTTTCAAGACTATAAGACTTTTAGAGTAAAACCTAAAATTCATCCAGCCAAAGTGAAAGTTACAGGGTACACTGGGGAGGAAATTCCTGTGAAAGATACATGCTTAGTGACACTGAAATATAAGGGACAACAGTTTAAAACATCTCTAATGATTGTGGATAGAAATGTGCAACCAATTCTAGGATTAAGTTCCTGTGAGAAACTAAGCTTGCTAAAGAAAGTTTTTATGGTGACATCACAAGTAGAAGATGACTGCAAATCGATGTTTACAGAATACAGAGACTTGTTTGAAGGTCTAGGTTGTTTGCCTGGAGAGCATAAAATAAATATAGACACGTAAGTTTCTTCAATGATACACCCCTGTAGAAAAGTGCCGTTTGCGCTGAGAGAAAAACTGAAACAAGAGTTAAATCGCATGGAAGCCTTGGGTGTGATACAGAAAGTTGATGAGCCTACTGAATGGGTAAGCTCCTTAGTAATTGTTGAAAAGAAAAATGGACAACTCAGAATATGTCTAGACCCCAGAGATTTAAACAAAGCTATTAAACGAGAACATTTCAAACTACCAACCAGAGATGAAATCATGTCGCAATTTGCGGGAGCAAAAGGGTTCAGTAAATTGGACGCATCTTCAGATTCTGGCAAATGAAGCTAGATGAGGCCAGCTCAAAGCTTTGTACATTTAATACACCAGAAGGTCGATACAGATTTCTTCGACTACCATATGGAATATTGTCTGCTCCAGAAGTATATCACAAAAAGATACACATGATTTTTGAACATATTCCAGGTGTTGAAACAATGATGGATGACATTATTGTCTGGGGATCTATAAAGGAAGAACATGATTCTAGATTGAGACAAGTAATGGAACTTGTCAAGAAAGTGAATCTAAAGCTAAACAAGGACAAATGTGAATTTGGCGTGAATACACTTACCTTTATGGGCGACGTGGTCTCGGATCAAGGTGTAAAACCAGACCCAAGGAAAATATCAGCCATAGTGAACATGGAACGTCCTAACAACAAAGACGACGTCAGAAGATTCCTAGGAATGATTACTTACTTAGGAAAGTTTATTTCTCAACTCTCTGAATGAACAGCCTCTCTTAGATGGTTGTTGGACAAAGATAACGAGTGGATGTGGTCACATGAACAAGAAGAAAGTTGGCAAAACTTGAAACAGATCATTACAGAGCAACCAGTGTTAAAATTCTTTGATCATACGAAAAGAATAAGAATTTCAGCAGATGCTTCGCAATTTGGCCTAGGCTCAGTGCTGTTACAAGAACATGAGGATACATGGCAACCAGTAATCTATGCATCAAAAGCACTGATAAGTGCTGAAACAAGGTATGCTCAGATAGAAAAAGAACTTCTAGCGATCACATATGCATGTGAGCGATTTCATCAGTTTGTGTATCGTCAAACATTTACAGTTGAAACTGACCACAAGCCATTGGTAGCTATCATGACTAAATCATTACATGACTGTCCCATGAGAATTCAACGAATGCTTGTCAGACTACAGAAATATGATGTACACTTGCTGTACTGTCCCGGCAAATACATGTACATTGCTGATACACTTTCTCATGCTGTGGACAAAAGTGAAGGTTCCAAAAGTCTGATGGATGAAGAGATAGAAGCCTATGTTAATTTGATCATAGCTTCTCTACCAGTGTCTCTTGCAAGACAAGAACAGATTAGGAAAGAAACTGAGACAGATGACACAGTGAAAGTGCTGAAAGATATCATTCTGAAAGGTTGGCCAGCAGAAAAACATGCGTGCCCGCTGTCTATCCATGATTATTGGATGTACCGCAGTGACCTTACAGTTGTCGATGGTATTATATACAAAGGCAATAGGTTTGTCATACCTGCACGACTAAGAAAAACTATGCTGTGCAAGATACATGAAGGCCACTTAGGAGAAGAAAAATGTAAGCGGAGAGCGCGTGAAGTTATGTATTGGCCAAGAATGAACCAAGACATAGCACAGACTACAGCTACATGTGAATTATGTGTTACGTATAAACCGAAACAACAAGTCGAGCCACTGAGTCCTCACGCAGTGCCAGAGAGACCGTACCAAAAAGTTGGCACAGATTTGTTTGATTGTAATGGGAAAACGTACATTGTCGTGACTGATTATTACTCTAACTACCCTGAGGTGAAGACACTACATACAACTACTAGTATAGCCATAATCAATTGCATGAAGTCAATCTTTGCAAGGCATGGTGTTCCTATGGAAGTGTTCACTGACAATGGTCCTCAGTTTTCCAGTGCTGAATTTAGACAATTTGCTGATGAATGGGAATTTGTCCATACTACGTCAAGTCCCCACTATCCACGCTCAAATGGGTTGGTGGAAAGTTCAGTAAAAACTGTAAAGAGTCTCATGAAAAAAGCTCAAGAAGGTAAAGAAGATTTCTACAAAAGTATTTTAATCTACCGCAGTACACCTTTACAGAATGGACTTTCTCCTGCACAAATGCTGATGGGAAGCAGGATTAGAGCAAATCTCCCGATACATGATGAACTGCTTAATACACATAACTCCGCGTTGGTCAGACTGAGCAAGGAACGTCAACAGGCGAAACAGAAACTGTTCCATGACAGACGAACAAAAAGCTTATCTGATCTAAAATCGGGTGACCAAGTCTGTCTCAGAGATCACGAGAAAGGTATTTGGGTGCAGAAAGGTATTGTGCAAGCACAAGTAGCACCAAGATCTTATACTATATGTACAGAGTGTGGAACGGAAGTAAGAAGAAATCGGGTGGATTTAAGATCTCAACCTAACCATAATGAAGACAACATGACTGAAGAATACCCTTCATCTGACATGTATGATAATCCTGATAATGGTGAACCAACCACGATTCTAGAAAGGTCCAACATGGTCGATGAAACACAGACTGTGTATGAAAGACCCAAAAGGGAAATACGCAGACCTGAGAGACTCATTGAAACGTTTTAGATGATGTTCTTAATATAACGTTGTTAATTGTTGCATTGAAGCGTATAGGGCTTATCTTTAAAGAAAAGAGGATGTGAAGTTAGTGTATTAGAATGCTTAATATTTGTAGACACTCCCTTACTAATCTGTGTAAGCCAGAATCTTCAGTGAGGACCAGGGGGATGCTGGGAAGTGGGTGGTCCAGTGTGCAGTGTGTCTGGAGTTGGTGATGGAATAAACAGCACAGCAGTGAACTCACATGTCTCTGTGTCCTGATGACTGGATTTACAAACATATGAAGAAAACACTAGGGTACATTTAAAAGAAAAAAAAATCAATCAGTGAAAAGTAAACTGATGACTAAACAGAAGCAAGAAAATCCCATGTGAATGAAGATAGATCTGCTGTATATTGGAAACTGAAGGGTTAACTGTTTTCATTTTCACTTGAACTCTGTTAAGCTGTTTGCATGCATCTGAAAGCCGTTTTCACAATCACACTCAGCGTGAAATTATAGGTGTGTAGTATGGCATTTCATGTGGAGGAGACGGAAGCAGCTTACATTCTTTCTTCCCTTAAATCTGAAATATTTACAACTTAACATCTTGAGTGATGTGATTACATAACTTAGAAATCATGCTCCGCCTGGAAGTGTGGGCACCTTGTACCTCTCTGCCATGAAGTCCAGAATGTCACCTAAAGCTCCCGTACTATTTCAGATGTATCTGTTTCTCAACCTACTGGAACTACATTGTACATTTTTTATCTTCCATCCATGGGACTAATTCAGACCTGATCGCAGCAGCAACATTTTTCTCTAATGTGCAAACCATGTTGCACCGCAAGGGGGTCAGATATAACTTGTGCAGAGAGAGTTAGATTTGGGTGGGTTATTTTGTTTCTGTGCAGACTAAATACTGGCTGCTTTATTTTTACACTGCAATTCAGATTTTATTCTGAACACACCCCACCCAACTCTCTCTCTGCACATGTTATATCTGACCAACCCCCCCCCCCCCCCCTCTCCCGCACTACACATGGGCCCTCATTCCGAGTTGTTCGCTCGGAGATTTTCATCGCATCGCAGTGAGAATTCTCTTAGTGCGCATGCGCAATGTTCGCACTGCGACTGCGCCAAGTAACTTTACTATGAAGAAAGTAAGTTTACTCACGGCTTTTTCATCGCTCCGACGTTCGCATTGTGATTGACAGGAAATGGGTGTTACTGGGCGGATGCACGGCGTTTTAGGGGCGTGTGGCTGGAAACGCTACCGTTTCCGGAGAAAACGCAGGAGTGGCCGGGGAAACGGTGGGTGTGCCTGGGCGAACGCTGGGTGTGTTTATGACGTCAGCCAGGACCGAAAAGCACTGAACTGATCGCACAGGCAGAGTAAGTCTGAAGCTACTCAAAAACTGCTAACTCGTTTGTAATCGCAATATTGCGCATACATCGGTCGCACATTTAAGAAGCTAAGATTCACTCCCAGTAGGCGGCGGCTTAGCGTGTGTAACTCTGCTACATTCGCCTTGCGAGCGATCAACTCGGAATGAGGGCCATGGTTTTGGCTATTAGAGAAAAAATGTGCTGCTGCAATCAGGTCTGAATTAGGCTCAATGGGGGTCATACCGAGTTGTTTGCTCGCGCTAGGCTGCCGCCCTCTGGGAGTGTATCTTAGCTTAGCAGAATTGCAAACGAAAGATTAGCAGAACTGCTACTAAATAATTTGCTGCAGTTTCTTAGTAGCTCCAGACCTACTCACAGATTGTGATCAGCTCAGTCCATTTAGTTCCTGGTTTGACGTCACAATCACGCCCTGCGTTCGGCCAGCCACTCCCCCGTTTCTCCAGACATTCCCGCGTTTTTCTCTGACACGCCTGCGTTTTTTAGCACACTCCCTGAAAACGCTCAGTTACCACCCAGAAACTCCCCTTTCCTGTCAATCTCTCACCGATCAGCAATGCGACTGAAAAGCGCTGCAGAATCCACAGCAAATCTACTAAGTTTTTAGTTAAATACCTTAGCGCATGCGCCCTGCGTGCCTTGCGCATGTGCATTTTGCAACAAATCGCAGCATAATTGGCAACGAGCGAACAACTCGGAATGACCCCCAATATCTGTATGTTCTTTACATGGGTTTCCACTGGGTACTCCAGTTTCCTTCCACACTCCAAAGATATACTCATACGCTAATTGATCTCTGAGAAATTGACCTTAGTGTGTGTGTAGTAGGAAATATCATAGAAACCCTGAAGCCCTGCCCAATATGCAGAGGAGGAGGAGGAGGCAGGTTGCAGAGCGACCGGGTGGACGGTCTGAACCGGACATTGAGCCCAGCGCGCAGTGGCAGTTCCAGAGAATAATCACTGCTGTGGCACCATAATTGGGGTATGGTGGTGTTGCGATGGGGGTAGAGCCATGCACCCATGCACTTTCCATAAATATAGGCCGCCGCTATGTAAGCACTGCTGGATTACCAGTTCTTGGCAGTCCACCCCTTGTTCCTATGTGGAAGAGCGACCATACCATGGTACGCAGTGCAGATATAGACAATCATTATGACAACATTGCAAATGTTGGAGCCCTGTTACCGGGGACCAGTATGCTACCAACATGAAAATGCTACACAAAGTAGTTTAACATTTTTGCTAGTATACCTTTAAACATGCTGCTTTTACAGCATGTTTAAGTTTAGATTAGCAACACCATTATAATACTTTAAGCAATATTAGCATAATGTACTGGTGTCGGCAACGAGGTTCTGACATAGGCAGTGTCGACAGAATGATTGTCAAAATGTCATATATATTATATTCCCATATAATACCAACAAAAAGTACATACAATAAAGAAGGCCAAAAAAAGTTATGTCCTACCTGCACTTGTCATCTTGAGAACTTGGTGCAACTGCCTGCAGATGTTCTAAGTTTAGTTGGGGCTTGTATAAACCCTAGAAGGTAATAGGCCTGTCTGGAAAAGATATATAGATTTTACATATACACACTTAAAATCAAATCCTCTTTGAAAGAGAAACAATGTGGGAATTTAGTTCTGTGTGATGTGCTGCTGCTGCACACGTATCTGCTATTCAGGGCCGGTTCCGGGGCTTCTGGCGCCCCAGGCGGCATTAGGGGGCGTAGCTTCATACAGGGGGCATGGTCAGTTACGCCCCCTGTACTGTTGTAGGATGTGTGGTGCGCGATGACGTCATCGTGCACCGCACAGCAAAGGTCCTCTCCACGAAGGCAAACTAGACGCTAAGCGTCTAGTTCCCTTCGTGGAGAGGACCTTTGCTGTGCGGTGCGCGATGACGTCAACGCGCACCGCACATCATTACAGTGAAGGTCCTCTCCAGGAAGGGAAATTAGACGCGTAGTGTCTAGTTTCCCTTCACAGCGGGCAGCCCACGAAGGGAAACTAGACGCGTAGCGTCTAGTTTCCCTTCACAACGGACTGCGGGGCCGCGGCAGCGGGGGGCACCACAGCAGCAGCGGATCTTGCCCATGGCAAGATCCGCTACTGCTGCTATTTATAGTAATGTTGACATTGCAATGAAAACTTGCAATACTGGTGGTCATTCCGAGTTGTTCGCTCGCTGCCGATTTTCGCAGTGCAGCGATTAAGTAAAAAAACGGCAAAAATGCGCATGCGCATGGTACGCAGCACGCACGCGCTAAGTACTTTCACACAAAACTTTGTAGATTTACACAAGCTCGAGCGACGGTTTTTCATCGCTCGAGTGATCGTAGTGTGATTGACAGGAAGTGGGTGTTTCTGGGTGGAAACTGGCCGTTTTCTGGGAGTGTGCTAAAAAACGCAGGCGTGCCAGGTAAAAACACAGGAGTGGCTGGAGAAACAGGGGAGTGGCTGGCCGAACGCAGGGCGTGTTTGTGACGTCAAACCAGGAACTAAATGGACTGAGGTGATCGCAATCTAGGAGTAGGTCTGGGGCTACTCAGAAACTGCAGCAAATTA
The DNA here is from genome assembly GCF_028390025.1 of Pseudophryne corroboree. Taxonomy (NCBI): domain Eukaryota; kingdom Metazoa; phylum Chordata; class Amphibia; order Anura; family Myobatrachidae; genus Pseudophryne; species Pseudophryne corroboree. The sequence continues at coordinate 111,582,086 of NC_086450.1, forward strand.
TTTAGTAGCAGTTCTGCTAATCTTTCGTTGGCTATTTTGCTAAGGTAAGATACACTCCCAGAGGGCGGCGGCCTAGCGTGTGCAATGCTGCTAGCAATGCTGCTAAAAGCAGCTAGCGAGCAAACAACTCGGAATGACCACCTCTATTGGATGCATTGTGCCATTGCGGAATGGTACATTGCAAATAATTACATTCCTCCAATGAGTGAGCATTCTAGCCCCCATTAACAACCAGTTAAGTTTTGCTAGTGGGCCGTTAATTGTCCCTCTACCCTTAATCTCCATCTGCCATAAAGCACTAGCATGCAAAGCTCTCTCATTTTCTACTACCTCCATGGTTCTTTAATTACCCCCTCCGTAGCTCTGTCACTGGCTCCTGCCTCCATATCTCTGCCTCCCCCCCTCCATAGCTGTCTCATCACCTCAAAAACCCTCCCTCTGTATCCCCCCCACTGCAGCAGTTTCATTACCCCTCCCTCCATTAGCTATGTCTCTCTTTCATAGCAGTCTCATTGCTCCCTGAGCCCTCCTTCATCCATATCACTCAGTCCCTTTCCATAGTAATCCCATTACCTCATGAACCCTCGGATGCACAGTGGAAATGTGTCCAAAGCCGTGAAAACTCCCATTATTGGGCTTTGGCTGTATTTTCCATATGTACTAAGACCCGCACTGCAAGGCTTTGATGCAGTGGGTAATGCCAGCTTTTGCTGGCGTTACCCTAAAGAAGGCTATGGGTTACATTCCGCATTGTGATGCGAGAGGGATCTTTCGGCCACATTAGGCATAGCATACAATTGGACATGACTCTCTTGGCTTTGCATGTGACACTGCAAGTCCCGGACACTTTCTGTTTCCTCTGTCTCTCTCAGCTGCTTATCACTATGCAGTGGCGTCTCCCCTCCATCTCTCTTCTCTCCTCAACTCCAACTGTCACTCATCCAACTCATCTTTTTGAATTAACTTTATTTTAAAATTACACTGGCTTCAGAATTTTTTCAAAATGGCAACTGCGGGGTATAGCTCAGTATTCTTCATCCCAATCCCTGTGACTACCTCACTGTACAGGTGCCCCTGCAAATGCAGGTTTAATAACAAGAGTAGTTTTGTTTTATTATATAGAGCTGCCACACATTTATAGTAGCAGAGGGCAAGTTCAGCTGATACTAGGAATAGGCACCAGACCACCTCTCTGATGAACTAAAGCATCAAGTGTATCACATCTTCTACTTCACAGCATTAGTTACATGACTGTCAAATGATATCACTTTACACGAAGGCCAAAGAGCTGACGCTCATTCTGGGGTTAGTCTAACTCACACGCTTCTCCATTATATAAGGGCCACTCCTCTCCCCATGGCATCATTTAACTACAACTTTCACCTTTAGCTGTTCTCCATTCTGGTATCCACGGTACTCGCAGATGGGCAGCAGACTTTCATACATGTTCCTTAAATGATTCTCAAAATGGACACCAGCATGGCAGACAGCATGTGACTTGTCTGTGCTTCCATTCCTGCAGTAAAATTATCAAACTCCTTTCTCTTGGATTTTGGTACCAGAACTCCAGTGCGACCTGTGATTTCCCGTTGATATAACCGCTGTTCCAATGGGGCATCTCTATTACGCATGAACAAATCACTGGGAAAATGGCCGTGTCGACCATTTTTCCAGTGATTTATGTCTGCACCGCTGGACTCTGGAGGGGTAAGTATAATTATATGGGTGCAAGGTGTGCGGGATGTGGGCCCTCCTAGACCCAGAGGCCTGTGTACACTGCACACTTTGCAGCCATTATAGATAATGCCTATGCTCTTATCGGAGTCCCTACCCCTGGATGTGAACATTGGCGGTACCGTATTTGATTTCTTATTGCTTCTTTTTTATCGGAAGGTCTTATTAAAATGTTGGACAATGTCCCCGTACTCAGTCATCAACATTCTGTTTTTTTTAAAGACTAAACCATACCCTCCAACATTTTACGGTACAAATTAGAAAAGGGGCGTGGTCACAGGTAAAAGGGGCGTGGTCACACCCCTTTTCCTATATATTCAATGAGCGTTTGGAGAGCCAAAAATCGGTACAGACCATAAAAAAAAGTACTGTACCTGCCAAAAAAGTACAGTTGGAGGGTATGCTAAACTGTTACCATTGTACTACTTCTGTTTGTAGAATCTTTTATCAGTCTGCACGTGTGGACAATTGCACAGTAGCAGTACTGCTTCTCTTACTCTGTGTGCCTCCTCAAGTTTCCCCATCTTGGCCCTCATTCCGAGTTGATCGGTCGCAAGGCGAATTTAGCAGAGTTACACACGCTAAGCCGCCGCCTACTGGGAGTGAATCTTAGCTTCTTAAAATTGCGACCGATGTATTCGCAATATTGCGATTACTAACTACTTAGCAGCTTCAGAGTAGCTCCAGACTTACTCTGCCTGTGCGATCAGTTCAGTGCTTGTCGTTCCTGGTTGACGTCACAAACACACCCAGCGTTTGCCCAGGCACTCCCACCGTTTCTCCGGCCACTCCTGCGTTTTTTCCGGAAACGGTAGCGTTTTCAGCCACACGCCCCTGAAACGCCGTGTTTCCGCCCAGTAACACCCATTTCCTGTCAATCACATTACGATCGCCGGAGCGATGAAAAAGCCGTGAGTGAAAATACTTTCTTCATAGTAAAGTTACTTGGCGCAGTCGCAGTGCGAACATTGCGCATGCGTACTAAGCGGATTTTCACTGCGATGCGATGAAAAATACCGAGCGAACAACTCGGAATGAGGGCCCTTATTTCCATCAAGCACATAATACTACATTCATTGCTATGTAATGTTAAGAACTGTGTTTTCATCATCTGTTATTATCTAAAAGCATCTGCACAGCACAACCTCTCTTGTTCTGCTTGCTTCATGGCAGGTCAGTCTCCGTTCATCGGGCCTAATTCAGACTTGATTGCAGCAGCAAATTTGTTAGCAAATGGGCAAAACTACGGGGGTAATTCAGATCTGATCGCTGGGCAGCGATTTTTGCAGTCCTGCGATCAGATAGTTGCTGCCTACAGGGGGAGTGTATTTTGTGCAAGTGTGCAAACGCATGTGTAGCAGAGCTGAACAAACTGATTTTGTGCAATCTCTGCGCAGCCCCGGACTTTCTCAGCCGCTGCGATCACATCAGCCTGTTCGGGACCGCATTTGACGTCAGACACCCTCCCTTCAAATGCTTGGACACGCCTGCGTTTTTCCAAACACTCCCTAAAAACGGTCAGTTGACACCCACGAACGCCCTCTTTCTGTCAATCTCCTTGCGCACGCCTGTGCGAATGGATCCTTCGCACAAACCTGTCGCTGACCGGCGATCCCCTTTGCAGCCGTGCGTTACGCTGGCGCATTGCGGTGCATACGCATTGCGGTGCATGCGCAGTTCGGATATGATCGCCCGCTGTGCGAAAACGTAATGGGTTACTGTAATTCATATTATTCTTTTAAACTTGGAACAAACTTGTTATGATTGCTAAGTCTGCCTTATCATAAATATTAGGTGGGTTTACTATTTTTATATATGGTAAAGATCAAAGCCACATTTGTAGAATATAGGGGGTGATTCCGAGTTGTTCGCTCGCCAGCTGCTTTTAGCAGCATTGCACACGCTAGGCCGCCGCCCTCTGGGAGTGTATCTTAGCTTAGCAGAATTGCGAACGAAAGATTAGCAGAATTGCGAATAGAAATTTCTTAGCAGTTTCTGAGTAGCTCGAGACTTACTCCTACACTGCGATCAGCTCAGCCCGTTTCGTTCCTGGTTTGACGTCACAAACACGCCCAGCATTCGGCCAGCCACTCCGCCGTTTCTCCAGAGACTCACGCGTTTTTCCCTGACACGCCTGCGTTTTTCCGCACACTCCCACAAAATGGCCAGTTTCCGCCTAGAAACACCCACTTCCTGTCAATCACACTCCGATCACTTCAACGATGAAAATTCTTTGTTCGGACATGAGTAAATCTACTAAGTTTTGTGTTAAAATACTGACCGCATGCGCACTGCGTACCATGCGCATGCGCATTTTTGCCTTAATTGCTTCGTTGCGAAAATCGGCAACGAGCGAACAACTCGGAATGACCCCCTATAATGTAATATACAACAAATGACTAGTGATGAGCGGGTTCGGTTTCTCGGAAACCGACCCACCCGAACTTCAGCCTTTTTACACGGGTCCGAGGCAGACTCGGATCCTCCCGCCTTGCTCGGTTGACCCGAGCTCGCCCAAACGTCATCATCCCGCTGTCGGATTCTCGCGAGATTCGGATTCTATATAAGCAGCCGCGCGTCGCCGCCATTTTCACACATGCATTGAGATTGATAGGGAGAGGACGTGGCTGGCGTCCTCTCCGTTATAGTAGAAAAGAGTGACTTAGTTATAATTGTGGGGAGGATTGGGGACGGGGAGCAGCTGTTAGGGATTACAGTGCAGGGTTTTGATTATAATACCACCAGTGAGTTTAATCTGTTGTTTCTCTTCCTGGAAAAAAACGCTCCACCATATCTGTGCTCAGTGTGCTGCACTGCTGCATGATATATCTGTGCTGAGTGCACTGCTCACACTGCCTAATTGTGGGGACTGGGGAGCAGTTATAGCAGGAGTACAGTGCACAGTTTTGCTGACAGTGACCACCAGTCCAGTATACGTTTGTCTGCCTGAAAAACACTCCTGTGGTGGCTTTTTTTTTCTTCATACTAGTTTAGCAGTCTGCTGACAGTGTCCACCAGGTCCGTTATTATTATACAGTATATTATATATATATATATATATAGCAGTACAGTAGGCCACGGCTGTACCTACCTCTGTGTCGTCAGTGCACTCGTCGTCCATAAGTAATATAATACTATACTATCCATCTACATTGTATACCTGTGGTGGCTTTTTTTTTCTTCATACTAGTTTAGCAGTCTGCTGACAGTATCCACCAGGTCCGTTATTATTATACAGTATATTATATATATATATAGCAGTACGGTAGGCCACGGCTGTACCTACCTCTGTGTCGTCAGTGCACTCGTCCTCCATAAGTAATATAATACTATACTATCCATCCATCTACATTGTATACCTGTGGTGGCTTTTTTTTTTCTTCATACTAGTTTAGCAGTCTGCTGACAGTGTCCACCAGGTCCGTTATTATTATACAGTATATTATATATATATATATATATATATATATATATATATATATATATAGCAGTACGGTAGGCCACGGCTGTACCTACCTCTGTGTCGTCAGTGCACTCGTCCTCCATAAGTAATATAATACTATACTATCCATCCATCTACATTGTATACCTGTGGTGGCTTTTTTTTTCTTCATACTAGTTTAGCAGTCTGCTGACAGTGTCCACCAGGTCCGTTATTATTATACAGTATATTATATATAGCAGTACGGTAGGCCACGGCTGTACCTACCTCTGTGTCGTCAGTGCACTCGTCGTCCATAAGTAATATAATACTATACTATCCATCCATCTACATTGTATACCTGTGGTGGCTTTTTTTTTCTTCATACTAGTTTAGCAGTCTGCTGACAGTGTCCACCAGGTCCGTTATTATTATACAGTATATATATATATATATATATATAGCAGTACGGTAGGCCACGGCTGTATCTACCTCTGTGTCGTCAGTGCACTCGTCGTCCATAAGTAATATAATACTATACTATCCATCCATCTACATTGTATACCTGTGGTGGCTTTTTTTTTCTTCATACTAGTTTAGCAGTCTGCTGACAGTGTCCACCAGGTCCGTTATTATTATACAGTATATTATATATATATATAGCAGTACGGTAGGCCACGGCTGTACCTACCTCTGTGTCGTCAGTGCACTCGTCGTCCATAAGTAATATAATACTATACTATCCATCCATCTACATTGTATACCTGTGGTGGCTTTTTTTTCCTTCATACTAGTTTAGCAGTCTGCTGACAGTGTCCACCAGGTCCGTTATTATTATACAGTATATTATATATATATATATAGCAATACGGTAGGCCACGGCTGTACCTACCTCTGTGTCATCAGTGCACTCGTCCTCCATAAGTAATATAATACTATACTATACATCCATCTACATTGTATACCTGTGGTGGCTTTTTTTTTCTTCATACTAGTTTAGCAGTCTGCTGACAGTGTCCACCAGGTCCGTTATTATTATACAGTATATTATATATAGCAGTACGGTAGGCCACGGCTGTACCTACCTCTGTGTCGTCAGTGCACTCGTCGTCCATAAGTAATATAATACTATACTATCCATCCATCTACATTGTATACCTGTGGTGGCTTTTTTTTTCTTCATACTAGTTTAGCAGTCTGCTGACAGTGTCCACCAGGTCCATTATTATTATACAGTATATTATATATATATATATATATAGCAGTACGGTAGGCCACGGCTGTACCTACCTCTGTGTCGTCAGTGCACTCGTCGTCCATAAGTAATATAATACTATACTATCCATCCATCTACATTGTATACCTGTGGTGGCTTTTAGTTGTGCGCATTAAAATATGGAGAACAAAAATGTGGAGGTTAAAAAAATAGGGAAAGATCAAGATCCACTTCCACCTCGTGCTGAAGCTGCTGCCACTAGTCATGGAGCGAGACGATGAAATGCCATCAACGTCGTCTGCCAAGGCCGATGCCCAATGTCATAGTACAGAGCATGTGCACAAGTGGAGCAGGGCAGACTCAGGACTATATGACTGTGACAGCCCACTGGGTAGATGTATTGCCTCCCGCTGCAAGAACAGCAGCGGCGGCACCAGTAACAGCATCTCGCAAACGCCAACTCGTTCCTAGGCAGGCTACGCTTTGTATCACCGCTTTCCAGAATACGCACACAGCTGAAAACCTCTTACGGCAACTGAGGAAGATCATCGCAGAATGGCTTACCCCAATTGGACTCTCCTGGGGATTTGTGGCATCGGACAACGCCAGCAATATTGTGCGTGCATTACATCTGGGCAAATTCCAGCACGTCCCATGTTTTGCACATACCTTGAATTTGGTGGTGCAGAACTATTTAAAAACGACAGGGGTGTGCAAGAGATGCTGTCGGTGGCCAGAAGAATTGCGGGCCACTTTCGGCGTACAGGCACCGCGTACAGAAGACTGGAGCACCACCAAAAACACCTGAACCTGCCCTGCCATCATCTGAAGCAAGAGGTGGTAACGAGGTGGAATTCAACCCTCTATATGCTTCAGAGGATGGAGGAGCAGCAAAAGGCCATTCAAGCCTATACATCTGCCCATGATATAGGCAAAGGAGGTGGAATGCACCTGTCTCAAGCGCAGTGGAGAATGATTTCAACGTTGTGCAAGGTTCTGCAACCTTTTGAACTTGCCACACGTGAAGTCAGTTCAGACACTGCCAGCCTGAGTCAGGTCATTCCCCTCATCAGGCTTTTGCAGAAGAAGCTGGAGGCATTGAAGGAGGAGCTAAAACAGAGCGATTCCGCTAGGCATGTGGGACTTGTGGATGGAGCCCTTCATTCGCTTAACCAGGATTCACGGGTGGTCAATCTGTTGAAATCAGAGCACTACATTTTGGCCACCGTGCTCGATCCTAGATTTAAAACCTACGTTGGATCTCTCTTTCCGGCAGACACAAGTCTGCAGAGGTTCAAAGACCTGCTGGTGAGAAAATTGTCAAGTCAAGCGGAACGCGACCCGTCAACATCTCCTCCTTCACATTCTCCCGCAACTGGGGGTGCGAGGAAAAGGCTACGAATTCCGAGCCCACCCGCTGGCGGTGATGCAGGGCAGTCTGGAGCGACTGCTGATGCTGACATCTGGTCCGGACTGAAGGACCTGCCAACGATTACTGACATGTCGTCTACTGTCACTGCATATGATTCTCTCACCATTGAAAGAATGGTGGAGGATTATATGAGTGACCGCATCCAAGTAGGCACGTCAGACGTACGGACTGTACATATACTGGCAGGAAAAAGAGGCAATTTGGAGGCCCTTGCACAAACTGGCTTTATTCTACATAAGTTGCCCTCCCTCCAGTGTGTACTCCGAAAGAGTGTTTAGTGCCGCCGCTCACCTTGTCAGCAATCGGCGTACGAGGTTACTTCCAGAAAATGTGGAGAAGATGATGTTCATTAAAATGAATTATAATCAATTCCTCCATGGAGACATTCACCAGCAGCAATTGCCTCCAGAAAGTACACGGGGACCTGAGATGGTGGATTCCAGTGGGGACGAATTAATAATCTGTGAGGAGGGATGTACACAGTGAAAGGGGTGAGGAATCGGACGATGAGGAGGAGGTGGACATCTTGCCTCTGTAGAGCCAGTTTGTGCAAGGAGAGATTGATTGCTTCTTTTTTGGTGGGGGCCCAAACCAACCAGTCATTTCAGTCACAGTCGTGTGGCAGACCCTGTCGCTGAAATGATGGGTTCGTTAAAGTGTGCATGTCCTGTTTATACAACATAAGGGTGGGTGGGAGGGCCCAAGGACAATTCCATCTTGCACCTCTTTTTTCTTTCATTTTTCTTTGCGTCATGTGCTGTTTGGGGAGTATTTTTTTGAAGGGCCATCCTGCGTGACACTGCAGTGCCACTCCTAGATGGGCCAGGTGTTTGTGTCGGCCACTTGTGTCGCTTAGCTTAGTCACACAGCGACCTTGGTGCGCCTCTTTTTTTCTTTGCGTCATGTGCTGTTTGGGAAATACTTTTTTCAAGTGCCATCCTGTCTGACACTGCAGTGCCACTCCTAGATGGGCCAGGTGTTTGTGTCGGCCACTTGGGTCGCTTAGCTTAGTCACACAGCTACCTCGGTGCAAATTTTAGGACTAAAAATAATATTGTGAGGTGTGAGGTGTTCAGAATAGACTGAAAATGAGTGGAAATTATGGTTATTGAGGTTAATAATACTATGGGATCAAAATGACCCCCAAATTCTATGATTTAAGCTATTTTTTAGGTTTTTTTGAAAAAAACACCCGAATCCAAAACACACCCGAATCCGAAAAAAAAAAATTCGGTGAGGTTTTGCCAAAACGCGTTCGAACCCAAAACACGGCCGCGGAACCGAACCCAAAACCAAAACACAAAACCCGAAAAATTTCCGGTGCACATCACTACTTATGCATATGTATATGTAACTGGTTTTAACACATGTATTGAACTGGGATAATGTCAAAGATCAGTAAACAGCCACTTTAACACAGTACTGTAAATGTAAAAAGACTCAAAGTTTGGTCGGCGATCCTGTTTCCATAGTAGGAAATGTACGTACAGTAGGTTGTATCACAGTCATATTGGATTCTCTAAATGACCTGCAGTAATTCCTGTTCTGTGTTTTCTAGGGATCAGCAGATTCTTACACCAGCAGACCATCAGACTCGGATGTTTCTCTGGAAGAGGACAGGGAAGCCATACGCCAAGAGAGAGAACAGCAAGCTGCAGTACAACTCGAAAGAGCCAAAGTAATGCGCATACCTCTACTGAGAAACTAAATAGCAACGAATGTGACATAAAGCATATAGCAAAATGAAAATCCTATCATAACTAATACATCACAGTAATATAACAATGATAACATAACTGAAATGTTGACTACACTTTTTACTTAGATCGATAACCTTCAATTAATAATATTATTTGCTATTTTCTTTCATTGCTAAACCTGTGAGAATTTTTTTTAGCTACATGTTTTGCAGATATGACTTTTATATGGTCTGTGAGCACTTGCTGCAGTCTATACCACACACAGACACACAGAATAGAACAAAGGTGGAATAGTCTTTTAGGAATATTTATCATTGGTAGCAGTGGTGCCCTAAAAAATACCAGTGGTATTTAATTAAAGCAGAGGTTCTCAAATGCGGTGTACAACTCTGGGGGAGGGAGATGTATCAAGCCTTGGAGAGAGATAAAGAGAAGTTGCCCAAATCAAACCAACCAGCTACTGTTATTGATCTAGCAGAGTCTATGAATAACAATTGGATTTTGATTAGTTACTTTGGGCATATTCTCCACTTTACTTCTCTCCAGGGCTTGGTACATCTCCCTTTAAGACACTAAGAACACCCAACAATTATGAGCAAGGGAATACGTGTTTTTTTAACCCCTTAGCTTCCAGCATGAATGGGACTCGCGGACAGTCTTGGTGACCATGCAGACCATACATACCACTTGCACTAGGCAATTAAGGGGATAGATTTACTAAAGTGCGGGATTTTAGAAGTGGAGATGTTGCCCAATCAGATTCTAGCTATTATCTTCTAGAAGGTGCTATATAAATGTTAAGTAGAAGCTGTTTGGTTGCTATGGGCAACATCTCCATTTCTAAAAACTTGCACTTTAGTAAATATACCCCAAGGTGTCAAATCTTACTGAGTAGATAGTCTACAAAATACTTTCATATTTGCTTATTTTGATGCAAGCAAAAAAAGAAGAAAAAAATAATAATTTGCAAAACTGTCTTTAATCAATTCGTAAATTGAGGGGGACATTTACTAAGCAGTGATAGGAGCGGAGAAGTGAGCCAGTGGAGAAGTTGCCCCATCAACCAATCAGCATTCCTTTATAATTTTATAGTATGCAAATTATAGATGTTACTTTAGTGCTGATTGGTTGCCATGGGCAACTTCTCCACTGGCTCACTTCTCCGCTCTTATCACTGCTTAGTAAATGTCCCCCTAAGTTGCTTATCTGCATTATAACAGTGATATATCATACAGTAACCGTGTCACAAGTCTATATATTATATAGCATTGTCTGTCATCTATTGTATACATAATGTAATATAATGCATGTACCTATAGTAATGAGACAATTGTGATATAAACCACACAGCAATGGTACTAGTGACAGGAAACATTTGTTAACAATAATGCAATAATTGTACTTAAGACCATATAGCAATTATACAGTACAGATTGCATACACCATATACTGTAGTTGTTATGCAAAACATTCTATTGGGAATCACCTTTTTTAGGGCTCAAGTACAAGGGCACATTTGGCACATTGATTCATAGTTGTATGCTAATGCAATACAGCTGCGATCCCGTATGCAGGTACTATGCGACAATATGCAAGTTTCTCAGCTGGCTGGATTTGTATTGAGACGCCCACAGGTGGAAGGTTGAATACAAAGATGCAGCAAGAGCAACGGATGCTTACCTGTCTAGCCGGGGTGGGGGCTGGCTAATGTACTCCCGGCTGCAGTCACTGACCTCCCGGTGATTGATGGCTGATGTCACTGGGAGGTGGTGCTTAGTTCCACCTTCAGTTGGAGGGGTCGGGCTTAGGTCTGGTGGTAGGGCTGCTGAACAGACTGGCCTTTATGGACTGCATCAGCTGCAGCCCATAGAATCCAGATAGGGCTAACGATAAAGCAGGGGAGTGGCTTCCCATAGGAAGTGCTCCCTCTGTTATCGCAGTCCGGACTGGCAGTCCCGGGAGATAAAACGCCTCCACCTCGGACTGAGAGTCTGGCTATGATTAGCAGGGAAAGCTTCCAATGGGAAGTCACTGCCGTTGCTAGGTAGTCCCTGAGGGTGGTGGGTTTTACTGGGGGGAGGGGGGGGGGGGACTGCAGCCATGGAGCCCATAGGTAAAATCTGCCACTGGTTGCAGATCATTCGATTGATGTGGTCCTGAGTAGCTCTATGATCAAACAGAATGGCTGTGGGAACTGAGGTACTGGTGCTATGTTTTCTGTGCACGGGATTGGAGTCACAGGTTGCTGGAAACGGTTGTGACATGCCTGCATTTTTGCCACCACTCCCCGTCCACCTTCTACAAACGACCCCTGCCTCTCAATCTCTTTGTGAATAAGTCCTTTCTGCGACCGCCATTGCGGCACATGTACAATACAACGTAGACTCATTTGCAGTCAGTCGATAATCACTCAGCTGGGAAAACATTGGGTTTGCGTACAACTCTGAATCACGCCCCTTGACACTTGGGGTCCCAGTTTGGTTGCATACTAACACTTGCAGCACTAGTTAAGAAAAACCAAAGTTTGAGCATGATGATTAAACTATGTTGCAGTGATACAATGCAAGTGGCAAGAACCATATAGTAAGTAATACATTTATTGTAACTCATAAAGCAAAAATACAAGTGATATAAACCACAAAGTACTGATACAATAACTGTGATAGCATCCATATAATAGTGACAAAAACTATCTAGTAATTATATAATAATTGAAATATATACCTTACATTAATTGTACAAGTGCCACCTTACACTCCAAATACATTCTCATGTCACTTATTGTTTTCTTACACATCAGAACAGTATTTGTTTCACTTGAACCAACCATGTTGCTGTGTAAGAGGTGCTGCCGGAGCCACTGTGCCAGTAATGGGCATTTCTCATCCCGAGCTGAGCCATATGGTACAAATTACACAGGACCACAATTGCCATATTCACTGTGACCAACAAAAGACGGTTGCACTCTGCAAGTCACAGACTACAGCACGATAACATAATTCCACAGACGCTCGTCTAGTTGGGTGCTAATTATTTGGCAGCATACTTTATATGGAGACTGGTAAATCAATATTTGCTATTTAATAAGAATTGTCTGATTACAGTAAAAGATTGATGCAGATGTTGCTGTCTATTTATGATGGGTATATGTGTCTTTAGACTAAGCCAGTGGCATTTGCTGTGAAGACGAATGTGAGTTACTGCGGGGCTCTCGATGAAGATGTACCGGTGCCAAGCACTGCCATTTCTTTTGATGCCAAGGACTTTTTACACATTAAAGAGGTAAATCTGGGATGGATTTCTCTTGCCACCTGTCACTAGCTAATAAAGCATCAGCGGTCAGACCACAGCTTGTTAAGGCTAAGAGGAAAACTGACCAGCTGCCATGTCCCAGAAGAAAGGATTTGATTAACCTCTTCAGAACAAAAGGCTTCATCAGCTGCATATTAGATGAAGAGGTGATCTACTTGCAGGGTGATAAGACTGTGATTTTAATGTGTATGGAAGACAGATGTCAATAATGTAATGTTCTTATTGGATGGATTTCACGTTAAACGGTATCTGTCTCCTGAACAGTAAAGAAGCAGCCATATTGTAGGCAGGTCCAGTAAAAACAGGAAGGTAACAGAAAACTAGAAACGTATGAGGCACAAAGGGAAGGCTGACTAGCTGAGGTGGTTTAAGAGAGGTGAGGGCCCGTGTGCAGTCTCCATGCAGGCCCACTCCTTTGTGGCAGTGCAGTGGACTCTCTAAGGGCTGGATTGGCCATCTGGAAACAATGGCCTGTTGGGACAGGCCGGTAGTGCTGGGCTCTGCAAGCAGCGCAGCCATGTCTCACTGTTTGCCCGCCCGCCCACTCGTACGTGCTCAGTATATGGATAGATGGGGGCATGCCCTGAGGCCAGACTCATGGCACACCCCCCTCAGCCGTGGTCATGCCCCCTTTGTCGCACCACAGCGGCGGGAAGAATCAAGCATCGCATTTTGCATGCGGTACATCCTGCCACTCACCGCATGCGTTATTAACATAGTATGCATGAAGATGATCACTAAGGTCAGCTCTTACGGTAAGAGCTGTCCTTTGCGATGATAGGACTTCCAGGTTTAGGAAGTGCTGGGAGGAAGCTGATTGGATCTCCCTCTCAGAGGGGCAGTGCGATAGAGGCTCATGGGCTTCTGTTGGGCAATGCCAACCGGGCCGGCTCTAGGGCACCAGGATCTGGAGGCGGGGGGGGGGGGGGGAGGGGCAGCCCTGAGTCTACTTATAACAATGTTAAGGCTAACTCTGTGTAAAGTAATGCAGATGGCTGCTGTTGAACTTCTAAGATGCTATCTCCACACTTTCACCTGGGACTGGAAAGTGGTTATTGCTGTGTGGGTTGGGGGGATAGGCTGCAGTTTTAGCTAAGGTGCTGAGAAACCTTGAACCGGCCTAAAGATGGCATTGCACACTGCATCATAGCCACGGAATCTGTCACATTCTGGGGGCTTGGTGCATATGTGGGGCATGGCCAAACCTCAGAAAACTGCATTTTTAAGCATTCTGCATCCTGCCTAGTATTTGGGAGAGAAAGAATGGAGCCATTTCCTCTGTGTTTTTATTATGTAGTAATATGTTTTAACAGCATCTTAATACAAAAATAAAAATATCACAAAAAATAAACCAAATATTTGTCCATCCAGAAATACAATAATGACTGGTGGATCGGGAGGTTGGTTAAAGAAGGCTGTGAGATTGGCTTCATTCCAAGCCCTCTGAGGTTGGAGAATATTCGAATTCAGCAAGAACAGAAGAGGGGACGTTTTCACGGAGGGTAAGAAATAGTCACATTTACAATGGGAAGTAAGGTGCCTACTGTATGTGTCCCTGGGGCGGATACAGCTGTCTCAGCCATGTTTGTTGGAACCGATGAGTTTTCTGTCTTTAGAACTGTGCTACACAAGTTTGCTTGGCTGGTTTACTTATTTGGATTATTTCTTCTAACAGTAAATCAAGTGGTACTTCTTCTTCAAGTCTTGGGGAAATGGTATCAGGGACATTCCGAGCAACCCCACCATCTGCCGGTGAGACATGCACTGGGTTTTGATGTTATGATTTGTGTGATTGGTAAACACACTTTTCATCTTAGCAACCATGTAGTAAACCAACGTGTTTGGCATGTTTAATGTACACTTATCTTCTATATTGCCATGTTGTTTTCCTCGTAATAAGCAATATGGCAATTTTGTTGTAAAAAAACGTTGGCTGCGAACAAGCTCACAGGGGCCGATTTAATTGTTTTGGGCGTCTAAAAAAAAATCCTGTCTAAACGGGACCGTTTAGACACCAAAGCAATTGTCACAATTCAATTGTGTTTGGGCGCTCATGCACATCGTGCGAGTATAACGCTTCCTGACTTGCCTCTTTACCGAGGAGAAGCAGGAAGCAGAGGCGTCGAGATGTATTAACATCTTGGATGCTGAAGAAATCGCTACCTGTGCCCCACAGTGCATCAGCCTAGTGCTGATGTGCTGTGTCTCTCCTCCGCCCGTCTCTAGTGCACTACTCTGGTGAGATCTCACATGCAGCCCGAAGCCGGCAGTTGCTGCAGCCGCAGGTGTATGGGATTGCGTGCTTATAAGAACTGACCGTTGCCAGCTCTCTCCTACAGCTGGTAATTGCCCATTATTTCAGCCGCTCACAGATTCAGTGTAGATGTTGATGTCTTTTGTAACACTTTCATTGTGATGTTTTAATTCATGCATTTTATGGGGGGGTTTTATGATGTCATAAATTGTGTTTTACTATACAGTATTACACTATTGGCGGTATTCAATTCTTTCCACCCCTTTCTCACCCGTTCTGTTTCGGCTGAGGGGCGTGGTATTATCATTTCAGCTCGTTCCCCGAGGTAGCGAGGCGCCCAACCCTTTACGAAGCTAAACCTGATTACTACGGGTGAGATATGCACAATAACGGGGATCACTTTAGAAAGGAGATTGGGCGTGATATATCCTTTGAATACTGCCCTACGTATTCAGTTATCCCCTTTCTTTCCGGCGTCGCCCATTAATATTGTGGTGTGGATAACATCCTCTGGGAGGTTTAAAAAGTCGAAAATATTGTACGGAACCAAAGAAACCACAATATCAGCTGTGGTTTACTTTATAAGCGCTGGTAGAGCGGTATTCTGTAATCTGTGTGCAACTGATCATTCATACACTGCCCTCCATATCGATGTGCTATTTTGTAGATAACAGTGCCGATAATGACAGGGGCACATAGTGTCCCTGTCACTGGACACACCACCCCATTAATACGTGAGGAAAAGCAGCATCAGTACACATAATGTGTGCTGATACAACTTACCCCCCATAACCACAATTAACCACAGGGCAGTACGGACGGTGTAATGGTTAGCATTACTGCCTCACAGCACTGACGTCATGGGTTCGATTCCCACCATGGCCCTTACTGTGCGGAGTTTGTATATTCTCCCCGTACTTGCGTGGGTTTCCTCCGGGTACTCTGGTTTCCTCCCACAATCCAAAAATATACTGGTAGGTTAATTGTCTCCCAACAAAAATAAACCCTAGTGTGAATGTATGTGTGTGTACATGTGGTAGGGACTATAGATTGTAAGCTCCACTGGGGCAGGGACTGATGTGAATGAGCAAATATTCTCTGTAAAAGCGCTGCGGAATATGTGTGTGCTATATAAATAACTAGTAATAATAATAATACATCTACCTCTCAGTCATAAGAGATGGATGACATCACTCTGTGGCTCAGTGAGGTTATTAGTGAATTGGTAGGCGTCCTCCACTATGCGTAATTGATACTTGTATTTGGTGGCACTTTGTGACAGGAACTCTACTTTATAATTTCCTATTTTTGTAACCTGCCCCCTCCCTGCTCCATGAGAACTCAGAGGGGAGGTACAAGTGGTAAGCGCAAGGGGCATAGTAAAATCACCAACATGGTCCCAGCCCAACTACTGCAATTAACATTTTGCAGCAAAATGCATCCTTAAGCGCCCATCCAGAGGCGGCCCCGGGGTCAGTGACGGTGCGGTAAACAGTCCCCTCTCACTGACAGGAGGTGTGGCCTCATTGGAAGCCCGAATTTACTACAATTCTGGGGCGTGGCTTCATGGGAAGCCCCGTTACATCACTCCAGGAGCTGTCCCTGGAGACTCTGGCTGCACTGTCAACTCCTCTTCAGTGACGAACACTGCAACAGAATGTTACAGTGCAGCATCCGTCTCCATGTCACTGTGGAGGAGGCGGCATTTTGGTGTCACCCCCTGGACCCCCGGGTGCCGTTTGCACTAGGGTCTTGGAGGGGACCACAAAATGTGTGAGTCGCCCAGACATTCTGGGATGCCATGCTTACCTACGTTGCTCAGATTAAGCAAAACATAATGATTACTATAGAAATTCGTACTTGTTATAGAGGCTGCATTTTTGCCATTGGGTTCATTTGATATAAATAAGAATTAGGGGGTTATTTGTGTGTATAATCAGGGTTGCAAGGTGATTTATCCACTGAATAATGACACGGCTCAGGCTTGTAATGTGGGAAAACCAGTTATCTTCAGAAGCCTGTCAGCACACATAATGGGGCTGGGGAGTTGTGCTGTAATATTAGAAGCACTGGCATCAGAATGACTGCTGAAGTGGCTGTGCTAAGAGTGCTGGACTTGTATGTAAGGCAGTTACTGAAGGAACCGTCCTCGGCTCTTCTCCATGCACTCAGACAGTGCCACTGCCAGTAATCTTACATTTACAAGACTACATTTAGACAAAAGCCAGGAAAGGCCTCTGCTTTGAAAAGCAACATAGCTAAATAAGACATGAGATTGAAAAGCAGAATGCAAGCAAATGGGTAAGAAATGATTTACATAGACAGCAATGGGATATTGGGCAACATATAAATGAATGTGAGACAGAGGATGTAGAACAGCGGTGGCCAACCTGTGGCTCTTGAGCCGCATGTGGCTCTTTCTTTACTCAAATGTGGCTCCCAACACTCTAAATCATGTGACCACAACAGATACAGAAACCGCTGCACTCCAGCCAGACACGCAGCAGCACTACAGGGACTGAAAACTGAGGGAGCCAAATACTAGAGGTGAGACATCCACTGGCAAATAGAGGCCACATAAGGGGCTGCCGCAATCACGGGCTTGGCAACCTTTAGCCTGGGGGGCAGACTCAAGCAAGCGCCGCGGCTCCATTTTTTATAGGAAATCTGCAGTCAAGTGGTTCTGGAACACTTATATTGCACTGGACCAGGGGTCAGATGGCACCTTGCCCACCCCCCTTCCCTGCCAGTCCCTGGGCACAAGTTGGGGGGACTGCAGTGACATATGAGGGTGGGTTGGAGTGACACAAGTCGGGGCTGGCTGGAGTGACACAGGAGTGTTCTGGCAGGAGAGACACAATGGGGGAGCTGACTAGTGACATACTGTAGGAGGGTCTGTCTTTTTCAATGTATTTTATACCAGGGGTGTGTCCTAGCTGGCATAAAGCCACACCCCATTTTTGCACACGCGCCTTCGGCTCAATGTCGGCTCTTTGACGTACCTAACAAGATTTTTTGGCTCTTTGTCTCTGCCTGGTTGGCCACCCCTGATGTGGAATATGTTCAATTCCATCCCATCATGTGCAACCAGTTTTGGCCCAGAATGACTTTCTGTCTTTGTTCGGTGCCATTGATCACACTAAAGGTCCATACACACGGTGAGATTCGGGCTATGCCCGGTTCTCACTATGCGACAGGGGCTAGGTCGGCATCGCAAGCTCGATGAGTGTGCTTGCGATACTGACTATGTGCAATTTTGGCTAAGTGTCAATTTTGACTATCTCTTCTATAGAGATAGTCAAAATTGACTTGCCTGCACAATCTATCTAGGCTTGCGATGCTGACCGCGCATCGGCATCGAATCGGGATTGCAAGGTGACTTTCATCTTGCGATCTGCACTAATTTTTATTACGATTTTGACTATATAGTCAAAATCGTAAGAAAATATCTCACCGTGTGTACACACCATAAAGCATGCACATCACAAGACTGAACAATGGAAATCAGTGTTTTTGCAGTAAAATAAAAAAAACGAATACCTTCTTTACTTTTGAGGTAGTAATGGTAAAATAATTTTTTGCTGTAATAAAATTATTATTAGTTATTCATTTAACGATATAATCCAGTGGTTCCCAAACTGTGTGCCTAGGCAACCTGGGGTACCTCAGGCAGGGTTGGACTGGCCCACAGGGGTACAGGGGAACCCCCCGGTGGGCCCCACCACCTGGAGGGGATGGGGTGGGGGGGCCCACCTTCCCCTCTAGGGATCAGATTCCAGACTGTGCACTAGAATTATACATTATCCATATGTTACCTTATGCTGCACAGACTATGGTATTGGGCAATGCAGTTATATATCTGGTATTTTATCATGCATGGACTAGCAGTATTTGCTATATATATATATATATATCAAGGGGCCAAGACCGTGCACTCTAATGGTTAGCCAAACCTCTGTGGTGGCTGGCCACACCCCTTTTGGAGACTGCCATACCCCTAAACATGGGCCTCTACCACTGCATTCTCCCTGTGGGCCCTTCATGCCCCAGTCTGAAACTGACCTCAGGGCACCTGCAGGGGTGCCCTGTGTTGGTGGTCCAGGACCAATTCTTATTTATTTATGGTCGATGTAATAGGCAAAACCAGTGCTTGTGGCTTCCAATATGTGGACAAACAGAAGGGAATCCTGTCCCTCGCCACATAACTGACCCTAAGGATGACATATAATAAACACAATTGACTTCATTTAATATTTTTTTCTGAATTTCTTAATAAGAACCTATTGGTCAAGGGGTGCCGTGAAAAAAATACGGATATTCTATGGTGCAGTGATTCAAACAAGTTTGGGAAACACTGATATAATCCTTTAAATAAATGATCTTTATTAAATAGGCTCAGGGGGGACAATATAGAATCCACCCTTTTTACACCTGCATTGTGTGTGTTATTGGAGGAATGATCAGCTGAATCGATTCTGTTTAAACCTATACTGCTGACATGGATACAATATAGAATCCACCCTATTTACACCTGCATTGTGTGTGTTATTGGAGGAATGATCAGCTGAATCAGTTCTAAAGGATTCTGTTTAAACCTTTACTGCTGACATGGGTGGTCATTCCGAGTTGTTCGCTCGCAAGCTGCTTTTAGCAGCTTTGCACACGCTAAGCCGCCGCCTACTGGGAGTGAATCTTAGCTTATCAAAATTGCGAACGAAAGATTAGCAGAATTGCGAATAGACACTTCTTAGCAGTTTCTGAGTAGCTCCAGACTTACTCGGCATCTGCGATCAGTTCAGTCAGTTTCGTTCCTGGTTTGACGTCACAAACACACCCAGCGTTCGCCCAGACACCCCTCCGTTTCTCCAGCCACTCCCGCGCTTTTCCCAGAAACGGTAGCGTTTTTTCGCACACACCCATAAAACGGCCTGTTTCCGCCCAGAAACACCCACTTCCTGTCAATCACATTACGATCACCAGAACGAAGAAAAAACCTCGTAATGCCGTGAGTAAAATACCTAACTGCATAGCAAATTTACTTGCGCAGTCGCACTGCGGACATTGCGCATGCGCATTAGCGACTAATCGCTCCGTTGCGAGAAAAAAATACTGAGCGAACAACTCGGAATGACCCCCATGGTTACAATGCATTAACTTACATTAGTACTGTGTGGGGACTCATTGTTGACATTGTGACTGTCAAACAAGCATACCCACCCACACCAGACCTGCAAACAACTCGCTGAGGTCTAGCTGCCAAGAATTGTAGCCGGCTGATGATCACACACATACATACGCCAATCTGGTCCCTGATTTTCAAAGCCGCCAAATCAAAGCAGGATGTGATTTTGTTCTGCAAAGCTATTGACTTCATTCTCTTTGTTTTCTAGCCAAACAGAAGCAGAAAGTGGTGAGTTGCTTTCACTACATCTCACGGATTGGTCTCTGAATGCCAGTTGCATGGTTTCCTAACAGAATATTATTGTGTTTTCAGACTGAACATGTTCCGCCTTATGATGTTGTACCATCCATGCGGCCGGTAGTATTAGTTGGTCCGTCACTGAAAGGTTATGAGGTATGTTCGTAAATTACAAGTCCTTAATGAAGTAACAGGTGTAAACACCTCATCCATCTGTATATATGTTATTAATCAAATGTAAAGGTACAAATATCAAGCTTCTCTCTTAATAAAGGTCCATAATAGGATCACAGTACTGTCAGGACTTACCAATTTTAGTATAGTCATTGGCAAATGAAAAGATAGTGTTCAGGGCTGTCAAAACAGCTGTCAGGACCCAGCACTAGGGGGCGCAAGCAAGTGTGAAAAGGCACTGGCGCGCCCCATTGCAAATACCAGGACTTTCTATAGAAGCTGTGAACACAGTTGAAGGGATGCACCTAGACCTGGCTTCTGTACTTTGTACTCAAACTCCCCTTCCTCACAGCATCCCTGTATGCATCACAGTATGCTGTATGTGGATGGCGGAAGTTGCATCAGTGCCTTCCATTTTGTTATGCAGGAAGTGTTTGTTAAACAGGAAGTGCCTCTGCAGCCATTGTTCAGCTTGACTGCTGTTAGTTAAGACACACTTCTACAGTTCTCCAGAATCCTGTGGTGATTTCCACACGAACTGCTATACCGCCCTTGCATGTGATTCTCCATTTATATGCAGATGATAACTTCCACTTGAATATGACATACTTTACACTGTATTATGGAGGTGTGAGGTTATCACCCAAGGGAGTGCTGTTTGTTGTATTATGCTATCCTTACCAGCCTCACTTCTCCAGGGCACTCTCCGCATTCATTGTGATAGGATCAACCTCCCTCAGCCATTATGTGATTTACTGTTGCTTCCCAGTCCTTCATAACTCCCAGCATTTCAAAAAGATCCACCCAAATTATAACATGACCAAATTACACTTGCAGCACCGAGACCAAAACCATTTATAGCAAATGTTAGTTGGTATGGGTCTGTGGTGGTATACAGTATGTGGTTCAAATTGTGGCATGTTTTAGTGAGGTGGCAAGCTAACAATTTTGTTTCTCTCTGTATGACTCTTTCAATATACTGTCTCTGCTGTTTTTTTTGTTTTCTCTTACGTCCTAGAGGATGCTGGGGTCCATATTAGTACCATGGGGTATAGACGGGTCCACCAGGAGCCATTGGCATTTTAAGAGTTTAATAATGTGGGCTGGCTCCTTCCTCTTTGCCCCTGCTACCAGACTCAGTTTAGAAAATGTGCCCGGAGGAGCCGGTCACAGCTAGGGGAGCTCTACAGAGCTTTCTTAGAAAAAGTTTTTTTTTAGAGTTTATTTTTTTTACAGGAGGCTGCTGGCAACAGCCTGCCTGCAACGAGGGACTGAGGGGGGGAGCAGTGTCCGCCCTGCGAGGTCTGAGCCACTGTTTCCACTGACTGGATATTAAGCTCCAGAGGGGACAGATCGCGCCCCGCCACAGGGGAACGCTCACCCAGAGGCCAGCTGCCACCCCCTTGCAGAGCTGAAGTGTGGCGAGTGAGTCACTGTCCCCCCTCACAAGTGGGGGGTCAGTGTGAAGTTGGCGGCTTAAGGGTAGGAGCGCAGTATTAACTGCGCTACCGGACAGCTCAGCGGTACTTCAGTGTGGCGCTGTGAGGGGCGCCCTGAGCCAGCACCTGACCCTACACTGACCAAATGAAGCCTGTCGGGGTCTGCGGATCTCAGCCAGCACAAAATCCTCAGGCCAGTATAATCTCAGAAGAGCGGGAAGACAGCGCCATTAAGGGGGCGGAGCTTCTCAGTGCGGACCCAGCAGCGTTCAGCGCCATTTTCCTGCCTGCAGCACACTGCCAGTGGAAGAACAGGTCCCTCCAGAGCACCTCCAGCTATCTGTACGATACCAGGGGGTTGTAGATGGGAGGGGAGGCTGTATAAAGGCTGTGTCACCTATTAAGGGACACAGTCAGCGCTGGTTTGGGGTCTCCCTATACCTGTAATAGCGCTGTGTGTGGGTTGGCTCCAATCTCTGTGTCTCTCTGCCATTCTTGGGGGGGAAACTCTGTCTACCCTGTACCCTGTGTGTATGTGGGGTGATTGGGGTGCAATTGCAAATATGTCTAGAGACTCTGTTTCCTATGCTGCAGAGGATTTATCTTCCCAGGAAGATCCCATTCCATGTAATCAGGATTGCACTGTTGTAGCGCAGATCCCAGCTAGAGAGACGGAATGGTTAGCCTCTCTTAGGGGGACTATTTCTCAGATTTCAGATAGGGTTGCTAGAACTGAGCATGCCACTCAGGAACTGCAATCCTCTATGGTTGTATAGTCTGATACTGCTTCCTCGGGGTCCCCTGCGGTACATTCTCACAAACGTGCACTTGCAAAGATTATGCAGGATGACACGGACACCGATTCTGACACTGCAGACAGTGCTGGGGATGTGTCAAGGGGGACGGCAGCACTTGCTAGGGGGGTGCAGTTGATGATTGAGGCCGTGAGGGATGTGTTACACATTACTGACACAACTCCTGAGCAGGTTGAAGAGGCCTTTTTCACGGACAGTAAAAAGCGTCCCCTCACCTTCCCAGCATCTAAGGAATTAAATGCTATCTTTGAAAAAGCCTGGGAAAATCTGGAGAAAAAATTCCAGATCCCTAAGAGGGTCTTGGTAGCTTTTCCCATCCCAGAGGAAGATAGAAAAAGTGGGAGTCTCCGCCAATAGTCGACGCCTCTGTCTCTAGGCTGTCCAAACAGGTGGTATTACCAGTCCCAGGATCTACCACGTTGAAGGACCCGGCAGATCGCAAGGTGGATGCTACGCTTAAATCCATTTACACGGCTTCAGGGGCTATATTGTGGCCTACTATAGCCTGTGCTTGGATTTCTAAAGCTATTGCCAGGTGGTCAATCACTCTGCAGGAGAAATCGACTACGATGGATAAAGGTGACGTTGATTTATTTGTACACAATATTCAGGATTCTGCAAGGTTCCTGGTAGATTCCATGAAGGACCTGCGTTCCATGGCTGCGGGGATCTCCTCCATGTCCGTCTCGGCTCGCAGGGGTCTCTGGCTGCGCCAATGAGTGTGGAGGGCCTACCATATACAGGTCAGGCTCTCTTTGGGGAGGCGCTGGATGCGTGGATTGCCGCGGCTACCGCGGGTAAGTCTCCTTTTCTCCCCTCAGCTGCACCGGCTATGAAGAAGCCTTTTACACCAGCCACGTCACAGCCCTTTTGGACCGCGAGGCATAGAAAGAACAAGCCTTCGAACACCTTCTTCAGAGGTGGTCATGCTAAAGGAAAAAAGCCTGCTCCCGCTGGCTCCCAAAACCAGAAGCCTGCTTCTGATACCCCAAAGTCCCCCGCATGACGGTGGACAGCTAGGCCTGGAGGAAGGTTAGGTGGGGACAAGACTCCAGCATTTCAGTCACGTCTAGGTGTTGTCTGGCCTGGACCCCTGGGTACTGAATATAGTGTCCAGGTACAGGTTGGAGTTTCAAGATCTCCCACCTCACCGTTTCTTCAAGTCAGGCTTGCCAGCTCTGCCGGCAGACAGAACAATTCTTCTGGAAGCTATCCAAAAATTGGTGGTGTCCAGGTTCATTGTTCCAGTTCCACCTCATCAGTGGAACAAAGGTTACTATTCAAACCTTTTCGTGGTACCAAAGCCGGATGGTTCGGTACGGGCAATTCTGAACCTAAAATCTCTGAATCCCTATCTCAGGTAGTTCAAATTCAAGATGGAGTCTCTGAGAGCTGTCATCTTAGGTCTGACGGAGGGGGAGTTCCTGGTGTCCCTGGACATCAAGGATGCGTACCTCCACATTCCCATTTGGTCGCTGCATCAGGCATATCTCAGGTTTGCACTGTGGGATGATCACTATCAGTTTCAGGCGCTGCCGGTTTTGCCTCTCCACAGCAACAAGAGTCTTCACCAAGGTGATGGCGGAGATGATGGTTCTCCTCCACAAGCAGGGGGTGAACATAATTCTGTATCTGGACGATCTCCTAATCAAGGCGTCGTCCAGGGAGAAGTTGTGGCGATCCATTGCTCTCACAACACATCTGCTCAAGGAGCACGGTTGGATCCTGAACCTTCCAAAGTCTCATCTTGAGCCGATAAGGAGGCTGTCTTTCCTGGGGATGATCCTAGACACAGAAGTGCAGTGGGTATTTCTGCCGGTGGAGAAAGCATTGGTGATTCAGTCAATGGTCCGAGATGTCTTAAAGCCTACCCGGTTATCGGTTCATCAGTGCATCTGCCTTCTGGGGAAGATGGTTGCCTCCTACGAGGCTCTACAGTACGGAAGGTTTCATGCTCAATCCTTTCAGCTGGATCTCTTGGACCAGGATCGGGATCTCACCTACACATGCACCAGAGGATACGTCTGTCACCGAAAGCCAGGATTTCGCTCCTCTGGTGGCTACAACTACCACACCTTCTGGAAGGCCGAAGGTTCGGAGTTCAGGACTGGATCCTTCTAACCACAGATGCAAGTCTAAGAGGTTGGGGAGCAGTCGCTCAGGGGGAAACCTTCCAAGGAAGGTGGTTGGATCAAGAATCCCTTCTCCCAATAAACATTCTGGAACTAGAGCCGTGTACAACGGCCTTCTGCAAGCAGCACACCTTCTACAGGATCGGGCTGTTCAGGTGCAGTCGGACAACGTGACCACAGTGGCCTACATAAACCGACAAGGCGGAACGAAGAGCAGGGCTGCCATGTCAGAGGTGTCAAGAATCCTCCTCTGGGCAGAAAGGCATGCGGTGGCGATGTCAGCAATCTTCATTCCGGGTGTAGACAACTGGGAAGCAGACTTCCTCAGCAGACACGATCTCCATCCGGAGGTGTTCGAGGAGGTAACTGGCAATCCCCATTGGCTCCGGACTGGCCAAGGAGGGCTTGGTACGCGGACCTGCTGGATCTTCTGCTGGAGGATCCAAGACCCTTACCTCTTCGGGAGGATCTGCTACTGCAGGGGCCGTTCGCTTATCAAGACTTACCACGGCTACGTTTGACGGCATGGCGGTTGAACGCCAGATCTTTGCTCGGAAGGGTATCCCGAGTGAAGTCATTCCTACCCTGATACAGGCTAGGAAGTGGGTAACGTCTAAACATTACCATTGCATTTGGAAAAAATATGTTTCTTGGTGTGAGTCCAAGAAATTTCCTGCGGTGGAGTTTCAACTTGGACGTTTTCTCCTTTTCCTACAAGCGGGTGTGGATATGGGACTGAGATTGGGCTCCACCAAGGTCCAGATCTCTGCTTTGTCCATCTTCTTCCAAAAACAATTGGCTGTCCTCCCTGAGGTTCAGACCTTTTTGAAAGGGGTTCTGCACATCCAGCCTCCCTTTGTGGCGCCAACGGCTCCCTGGGATCTTGATGAGTTGTTGCAGTTCCTGCAATCAGCTTGGTTTGAACCTCTACAAGAGGCTGATATCAAGTTTCTCATGTGGAAGGCAGTCACTTTGTTGGCCTTGGCTTCTGCACAACGTGTGTCGGAATTAGGGGCTTTATCTTGTAAAAGTCCCTATCTGATCTTCCATGAAGATAGGGTGGAACTTAGGACTTGTCCACAGTTTCTGCCTAAGGTTGTATCGGCTTTCCATATCAACCAACCTATTGTGGTGCCAGTAGCTACTGACTCCTCATTTGCTTCAAAGGCCTTGGATGTTGTTAGGGCCTTGAAGATTTATGTGAAGAGGACGGCTTGTCATAGGAAAAGTGACTGTTTGTTTGTCCTCTATAATCCAAATAAAATTGGGTGTCCTGCTTCTAAGCAGTCGATCTCACGCTGGATCAGGTTCACTATCCAACATGCTTATTCTACGGCAGGATTGCCGTGTCCAAGATCTGTAAAGGCCCACTCTACTCGTAAAGTGGGCTCTTTCTGGGCGGCTGCCCGGGGTGTCTCGACTGTACAACTTTGCCGAGCAGCTACTTGGTCTGGGTTGAACTCGTTTGCCAAGTTTTACAGGTTCGATACTTTGGCTGCTGATGACCTCAAGTTTGGTCAAGCAGTATTGCAGGAGCCTCCGCGCTCTCCCTCCCATACTTGGAGCTTTGGTACATCCCCATGGTACTAATATGGACCCCAGCATCCTCTAGGACATAAGAGAAAATAGGATTTTAATTACCTACCAGTAAATCCTTTTCTCGTAGTCCGTAGAGGATGCTGGGCGCCCGCCCAGCGCTGCGTTTTCCTGCATTGGTTTTATAGTTCAGTACTGCCTGGTTCCTAGGTAAGTTCTGCGTTGTTTACTGTTTTAGCTGTTGCTGAGTTTTTCCAGCATGTTAGCCGGATTTGCCTGTTGTGTGAGCTGGTATGAATCTCGCCACTATCTGTGTAATTCCTTCTCTCGAAGTATGTTGTCTCCTCGGGCACAGTTTCTAGACTGAGTCTGGTAGGAGGGGCATAGAGGGAGGAGCCAGCCCACACTATTAAACTCTTAAAGTGCCAATGGCTCCTGATGGACCCGTCTATACCCCATGGTACTAATATGGACCCCAGCATCCTCTACAGACTACGAGAAAAGGATTTACCGGTAGGTAATTAAAATCCTATTTTTCTTCTTTACCATTGAAGTTATGCTATGACAGTGACTCTTATAGAAGGCTGTCCCAGTGATGACTTTGCCCCATTAAAACCTCCACCAAAGAATTTGTACTGTGAGGCCAATATGTGCACTTACAGTGAGATGCTGAGGTATCAGAAGATCTCTCTGGCGAAACTGCAGCCTATATGCTGCAGGGACTAGCGTCATCTGGAGATAGCCTTAATCTTTGGGGACAAGCTGCGCTCTTCAAAGTTTGGTAAATTGGCCCAGACAGCATGTCCTGTTGAATTTTATGGCTATTGTGATCATCAGTGAAAGTTGGCCTAATGTAGGTGATATTTCCTCTGTGGACTTTTCTAAGATTGTCATTATATGGAAATTGCTGATTTGGCATAATATTTTGGTGGTATCTTAATAAATAGGCCCCTTAGGGGGGTATTCAATTGTAGTCAGAACTGCCGTCTTGTTGGAAAAACGTCAGTTTCCGACTTTTGTAGGTTGGAAACTGTTCCGACCTATTCAATCCCCCTGCCGTTTTTCGGTCAAATCGGCAATTCTGACTTGTCAGAAAACACGTGGATCGGCGGAATAGCCGTGGCTCCACATGTTTTGTCGGAAGCACAGCCAAATCCGACAGGTTTTAGCCCCATTTCCGACAATGTCAATCCGACTTTAAAAAAAGTCGGATTGGTATTGTCAGGAACAGCCAAATCCGACAGGATTTGGCCGCTCATTAAATACTGACATGTCGGATCTTTTCCATCAGAGAGGATCTGACATCAGTTGAATATACTCCTTAATCTCTTATCTGCCAGGACTGTGAAGTTTTTGTGTACAGTGTTACAGCATATCTATAGGGTTAGCAAATGTTTTATAAAATAGATTCTAATAATGTAGCGTGCCATTAATAAAGAAAAGCAGCTCTCTCTGGTATATTAGTAAGTGCAGTCTGCCGTTACATCACAACTTTGGCACAAATGTAATAGCCGGTGAGGTGAGGGCAACAGTGACATTCTGACATTTCAGCCACTAGATGTAAAGCAGCAATTTTTCAGAAAGACAAAACCAGGTTACATAAATAAATAGATAAATGTGACTTAGATATTGGATAGCTCGTTTACCTCTCAATCGAGAAGAGGACGTGGATGCGGCCCACTGTGGGTATGATAGAGAGTATGGCCACCACTGGAGGGCATGGCCATGGCTCTTTGGTGTGCATTTTTTCCCTGGAAAACACCAGTTTTAAATCCGCAGACAGTGGAGCCACCTACCTCTGCTGAATGGAGCAGTACCTTCTAGCACTCCACAAATTGGGACAAACATCTAATCTGAGAACAAGAACAGGGGATGTGTGTAGATTGTAGATAAATAGATATAACATAGATAGACAAACCAGGCCATAACTAGGAGTGAGTCAGCAGTGCCACCGCCCTGGACACATGTATTTGGCATGCAGAGAGCCTGGAATAGCACAATGAAGCCCAGGAAGCCGCTTTCTGGAGTATCCAAATGCTCCAGGCGCTCAGCCTCTTACTAGTCCCGGTGGCAAGCCACCAAATCCTGAGGATGCTATGGGCGCTCACCTCTTACTAGTCCTGGTGGCAAGCCACCACATCCTGAGGATACTACGGGCGCTCAGCCTCCCACTAGTCTCGGTGGCAATCCACCACATCCTGATGATGCTCTGGGTGTTCAGCCTCCCACTAGTCTCGGTGGCAAGCCAACACATCCTGAGGATGCTCCAGGTGCTCAGCCTCTCACTAGTCCAGGTGGCAAGCCACCACATCCTGAGGATGCTCCGGGTGCTCAGCCTTCCAATAGTCCAGGTGGCAAGCCAACACAACCTGAGGATGCTCTGGGCGCTCAGCCTCTCACTAGTCTCGGTGGCAAGCCACCACATCCTGAGGATGCTCTGGGCGCTCAGCCTCTTACTAGTCTTGGTGGCAAGCCACCACATCCTGAGGATGCTCTGGGTACTTAGTCTTTTACTAGTCTCGGTGGCAAGCCACCACATCCTACGGATGCTCCGGGCACTCAGCCTCTCACTAGTCCAGGTGGCAAGCCAACACATCCTGGGGATGCTCTGGGCACTCAGCTACTCCGGGAGCCATTCATGCTTGTTGATGATATCACATGCTTGGGGGCAGTGGCGGCACAGGGTGCATTACTGCTCTGCTTTGGCCCTGAGACGTATAGACAGACAAATAGGCTTGTTACATGCACAAAAGACATCCAATTTACATGCAGTAGAATAGTGTATAATGGAGAGGTACTGGTCTTTCCATTACAGTTTTATGAAGTGATTCGCACCCACCTCACTGATGGCTGTTTCTCAGAACTGGGACATTCTGCATATTTTCCATCAAAGAGAGTGAGAAACATGCAAGAATACATTTGTGGGTGATAATTGATTCCTCTAAGAGCAAGTGATAAAATTAGATTACTAAGACATTGCTGATTACTTGTAGTTAACTCTATCAGCGCAATATACAGAGCCGCAATTACCTTGGTCTTTTCTGTTCACTCTCCTTTCTATCTTATCTTTTTCTATTTTTTTCTCTGTCTCCAACTTGAAATCTCCTCTCCTTTGGAAAGGTGACGGACATGATGCAGAAAGCCCTCTTTGACTTCCTGAAGCACAGGTTTGATGGGAGGTGAGGGAGAGAGAAATCATGATTCTGGCACATTATATACAGACGTATTGTATATGAAGCATGTCTTAGGTTTACTGTGTTAACTTATTATAATATGTTATGGATTCCTTTGTGAAGTACAGTGAAGCGTTACACAACTTAACAGGACATGTTTATTTTGGGCAGGGAGACAGTTTGCACAGACGGAAGCTGCCATTGGAGCAATAAGGTTGAGAATGCTGCCTGTACATCCACTGAATATCAGTTTTGAACACAAAATGGCTGCCTTCATTGTATATGGTTATGCTTTAAAGAAATGTTTTTCCATGTAGCAATTTGTGTTATATTATACCCCATGTTTGTGCTGTCTACAGTGGAAAAAGGCGCAATTATACAATATTTAAAATTTGTATGAGACTTGAATTAAATGTAAAAAAGAATGGAATTCATACACTACTCCCTTTTAATAGTTACTCTCTACATCATACAACTACAGTATTTTAATCATCAGCCCAGTAGTAAAAAGCAGCAAGCCCATCCCTCTAATCATGCATCAAATAGTCTTCATAGCTGTAAATACAAGAGATTCGGGGGAGACAGTCCCGGGCGCTAATGAACATATGTCATGTATGGTATGGCATATACAATACGTTCCTTCGGGTATAATTCGGAACGGATCTGTTTCCTTTTTCGCTCCTTCAGACGTCACTGAGTGCTTAGTTTCAGGTTGATGATGAGATGAACATAGAATAAAAAAAAATACAAAAATGTGTAGAACAGTTTTTAAATAAAAAAATGAGTGTCCATAAAGACTTGTAATTTAGATATCCAAAGAAGTGATAATCCACGTGACAGAAGTGTACCCAGACTCACACTTAAAGGGACAGTGATGTGCAAACAAGCTTTCCTTAAAACAGTGACGTGCAGTGCTGTCGTTGATCATGAACCTTTATATGGGCGTACCCCACTCACTGTGATTGTGGAACAAAGAAAGCATATAAAGGTATCTTAAAAATCTAAAATGATTCCGTGGATGGAAGAGCGTACCCCACTCACAGAGATATGGATGGTGCAAAGCACATAAAGGTATCTTTAATTAGGTATCTTTAATTTTGCATGTGAGGTGATTACATGAATCAGCAAACGTACCCCACTCACGGTAATGTGGAATGATCCAAAGCACATAAAGGTATGTTTTGCTTTAGCCGTCCCTGTAGTGATCTCAAGGAAGGTTTCCAACCAAATTCACATATATGGGTAAAAAATATATATAGTGTCCACACGATTATAAAAACCAGTAAAAATGTATTCCAGGAAAATTCCCACACAATGGGAAAATGATAAAAAAAAACATGATAAAAAAAGACAAGAAGACAAGAAACATCCAGATACAAAGTTCCTCCAAGAAAGATCAAACAATATGGAAAAAACAATACCGCATACCTTTCTTAAGGGTGAGATAGCAAAAAAATTGTCTGTCCACACTGCTTTCTGTCGGAAAGGAGTATGGACAGACAATTTTTTTTGCTATCTAGATTCAAATATAAATCTCTCTGCACATGTTACATCTGCCCCACCTGCAGTGCAGAATGGTTTTGCCCATTAGTGTGTTTTTTTTTGGTTTGCTAACAAACTTGAATAACCCCCATATTCCGCAGCGCTTTACATAGAATATTTGGCCATTCACATCAGTCCCTGCCCCAGTGGAGCTTACAATCGACAGTATATTCCCTACCACATGTACACACAGACACATTCATGCTAGGGTTTATTTTGTTGGGAGCCAATTAATCTACAAGTATATTTTTGGATTGTGGAAGGAAACCGGAGCGCCTGGAGGAAACCCACACAAGTATGGAGAGAATATACAAACTCCACACAGTTAGGGCCATGGTGGAAATCAAACCCATGACCTCAGTGCTTTGATTCAGTAATACTAACCATTGCGCCATCTGTACTGCCCAAATCTCTCTGCAGGGGTCAAAGTATGGTTATCAGTCACACACAAACTCATAGCTGTCAGCAAATCAGGTAACAGAGGGGTGGGGGGGGGGGGGAGAGAAGGATTTTACAGTATACAGAGCTCAGAAGGGTGTATCAATGTCTCTCTACTATCACAGCAAGCGCCATGTGAATGTGGGTACCATGGTAGCTCATGGCACTGTGGAAAATTATGAATCAATAATAGCACCATTAGGAAACAAACCAAAGAAATATAATTACAGGTACCAGCATTCTTCACTGCTTTAATATTCATTATTTCACATGTGGATCAGGCTGAATTATACACAGATCGATCAGCTAGCCATTGTCTTTGTAAAGAAACAAGGTTTATAGGAAATTCTTGTAGATGCCAAGGGATATTTCCGCATGTATATCTGTTCTAGCAGGCTCTTAGAGCAGAATTGGATGCAATGACAGAAAGTGCAATGGCTGGTAGTGAGAGAGAACATGGAGCTGTAGTATACTTTACTTTGCAATATGCATGCCTTTTCATCAACAAAACTCATTTTATGCAATTCGTGCATCTTAATATGGTATGGTTTCCTGTTTTTCCTGTTTTTAAAGGATATCCATCACAAGGGTGACTGCGGACATTTCTCTTGCCAAGAGATCAGTTCTGAATAATCCAAGCCGAAGAGCGATAATTGAACGTTCAAACACAAGGTCCAGTTTGGGTAAGAATTTTGGGAATAGTGAATATGGTCATGAATGCAACTTTATCTTAAATATTAAACAAGGAAAATGAACTTGGCATTTGATTTATTTATGCAACTTGCTTATTAATATGACTAAAATCAATGCAATATTATTTGGTAACTTTATAACAGGGATGGCCAGACTTTTGGAGTCAGTGATCTACTCTGAAAGCCAAAAAGGCCCCGAAAAAGGGTGCATGACCTTGCTGCAAGGGGTGTAGGGAAATTCTTGTTCAAAATCACACATTGGCCACCACAGTAATAAACACATTAACCCACACAGGGAAAAATTCAAAAACATTGCCCCACGGAATAAAAGAAAAAACACACTGCCCCTCAGAGAAAAATCAAATTGCCCCCACCGTAAAAACACACACATTCACCCCTGCAGACTGATCTGTTAGAGAGGAGCGCCTAAGTCCAGAAGCAGCCTCAGTGTGGCGAGCGGGACTCTGGGCGGCTGTGGTTACTGCAGTAGCGGATCTTGCCACGGGCAAGCAGGACTTTTGCCCGGGGCGCCGCCTTCCGGAGGGCAGCAGCGCCATCCGGAGGGCACCGCACCATGGCAAGATCCGCTGCTGCTGTGCCCCCCGCTGCCCGGTCTGTCCCGCTGCCTCACGCTGTGAAGGGAACTAGACGCGTAGCATCTAGTTTCCTTTCGTGGAGAGGACCTTTACTGTGCGGTGCGCGATGACGTCATCGCGCACCGCACATCATTTCAGCGGCGCTCATACTGTACAGGGGGCGTAACTGACCACGCCCCCTGTATGAAGCCACGCCCCCATTGCCTGCCCGGGGCGTTGCAAGCGCTCGAATAGGCCCTGGGTTACTGCCATGTCCGCCAATCCTGGTTGGTAGATGGTCCCGCCGTCAGTCATACTGCACTCCCTAGCCATTTCCTGCCCCCATGTTCCCTCAACCCAGTTCCCTGGCTGTCATATCCTCTGAAAGACTATTAGGGATATTCAATTTGGCCCGGGGTGCCGGGTGATAAGTATCGGCCGGTGGGGGCTATTTAATTGGCCCCGATAAGCCGGCGCGTGCCGCGGCTTATCGGGGGTTTTGCTTCGCCTGCCTCCGGCAGGCGAAGCAAAATGCCCGATAACAGCCCCGTTTTCAACCGAAAACGGGGCTGTTTCACCCGAAAACACACAGGTTTCACTGAACCTGTGTGTTTTCGGGTGTAAGAGGACTTGTTACCGGCCAAGCAAATTAAATAGCCCGACCGCAGCACCCGAAGAAACATCGGGGGTTTTTACTCCCGATGTCTCTTCGGACCAAATTGAATATCCCCCTGTGGGTTAGATGCGTCATCGCTTGGAGAGTGATAAAATGGAAAGTGATAAATGACCAGCCAACCAGCTGCTAACTGTCATTTTTCAAACAGGGCCTGTGACATGGAAGTTAGGAGCTGATTGGCTGGTGCTGTTTCTCTCTCCATTTTATCACTCTCTAAGCGATGATACATCTAGCCCTGTGACTTGTGACAGCCTCAGACAGTAAAACTCAGCCTGATTCCTATTGGCTATTGCTGTCACAGTGACAGCCTGCAGAGCCAGCCACGGCTTCAGCTAGCCGTAGCTGCTTCAGTTTGGCGTAGCAAGCTAAAAAGAATCAGCCTGATTTTTATTGGCTGGTGCTGGGGCTGCAGATTGCTTCTGCCGCGATCGACGCCTTGGCCACCTCTGCTTAAAACTAGAGATGAGCGCCTGAAATTTTTCGGGTTTTGTGTTTTGGTTTTGGGTTCGGTTCCGCGGCCGTGTTTTGGGTTTGAACGCATTTTGGCAAAACCTCACCGAATTTTTTTTGTCGGATTCGGGTGTGTTTTGGATTCGGGTGTTTTTTTCAAAAAACACTAAAAAACAGCTTAAATCATAGAATTTGGGGGTCATTTTGATCCCAAAGTATTATTAACCTCAAAAACCATAATTTACACTCATTTTCAGTCTATTCTGAATACCTCACACCTCACAATATTATTTTTAGTCCTAAAATTTGCACCGAGGTCGCTGTGTGAGTAAGATAAGCGACCCTAGTGGCCGACACAAACACCGGGCCCATCTAGGAGTGGCACTGCAGTGTCACGCAGGATGTCCCTTCCAAAAAACCCTCCCCAAACAGCACATGACGCAAAGAAAAAAAGAGGCGCAATGAGGTAGCTGTGTGAGTAAGATTAGCGACCCTAGTGGCCGACACAAACACCGGGCCCATCTAGGAGTGGCACTGCAGTGTCACGCAGGATGGCCCTTCCAAAAAACCCTCCCCAAACAGCACATGACGCAAAGAAAAAAAGAGGCGCAATGAGGTAGCTGTGTGAGTAAGATTAGCGACCCTAGTGGCCGACACAAACACCGGGCCCATCTAGGAGTGGCACTGCAGTGTCACGCAGGATGTCCCTTCCAAAAAACCCTCCCCAAACAGCACATGACGCAAAGAAAAAAAGAGGCGCAATGAGGTAGCTGTGTGAGTAAGATTAGCGACCCTAGTGGCCGACACAAACACCGGGCCCATCTAGGAGTGGCACTGCAGTGTCACGCAGGATGTCCCTTCCAAAAAACCCTCCCCAAACAGCACATGACGCAAAGAAAAAAAGAGGCGCAATGAGGTAGCTGACTGTGTGTGTAAGATTAGCGACCCTAGTGGCCGACACAAACACCGGGCCCATTTAGGAGTGGCACTGCAGTGTCACGCAGGATGTCCCTTCCAAAAAACCCTCCCCAATCAGCACATGATGCAAAGAAAAAGAAAAGAAAAAAGAGGTGCAAGATGGAATTGTCCTTGGGCCCTCCCACCCACCCTTATGTTGTATAAACAAAACAGGACATGCACACTTTAACCAACCCATCATTTCAGTGACAGGGTCTGCCACACGACTGTGACTGATATGACGGGTTGGTTTGGACCCCCCCAAAAAAGAAGCAATTAATCTCTCCTTGCACAAACTGGCTCTACAGAGGCAAGATGTCCACCTCATCATCACCCTCCGATATATCACCGTGTACATCCCCCTCCTCACAGATTATCAATTCGTCCCCACTGGAATCCACCATCTCAGCTCCCTGTGTACTTTGTGGAGGCAATTGCTGCTGGTCAATGTCTCCGCGGAGGAATTGATTATAATTCATTTTAATGAACATCATCTTCTCCACATTTTCTGGATGTAACCTCGTACGCCGATTGCTGACAAGGTGAGCGGCGGCACTAAACACTCTTTCGGAGTACACACTTGTGGGAGGGCAACTTAGGTAGAATAAAGCCAGTTTGTGCAAGGGCCTCCAAATTGCCTCTTTTTCCTGCCAGTATAAGTACAGACTGTGTGACGTGCCTACTTGGATGCGGTCACTCATATAATCCTCCACCATTCTATCAATGTTGAGAGAATCATATGCAGTGACAGTAGACGACATGTCCGTAATCGTTGTCAGGTCCTTCAGTCCGGACCAGATGTCAGCATCAGCAGTCGCTCCAGACTGCCCTGCATCACCGCCAGCGGGTGGGCTCGGAATTCTGAGCCTTTTCCTCGCACCCCCAGTTGCGGGAGAATGTGAAGGAGGAGATGTTGACAGGTCGCGTTCCGCTTGACTTGACAATTTTGTCACCAGCAGGTCTTTCAACCCCAGCAGACTTGTGTCTGCCGGAAAGAGAGATCCAAGGTAGGCTTTAAATCTAGGATCGAGCACGGTGGCCAAAATGTAGTGCTCTGATTTCAACAGATTGACCACCCGTGAATCCTTGTTAAGCGAATTAAGGGCTCCATCCACAAGTCCCACATGCCTAGCGGAATCGCTCCGTGTTAGCTCCTCCTTCAATGTCTCCAGCTTCTTCTGCAAAAGCCTGATGAGGGGAATGACCTGACTCAGGCTGGCAGTGTCTGAACTGACTTCATGTGTGGCAAGTTCAAAGGGCATCAGAACCTTGCACAACGTTGAAATCATTCTCCACTGCGCTTGAGACAGGTGCATTCCACCTACTATATCGTGCTCAATTGTATAGGCTTGAATGGCCTTTTGCTGCTCCTCCAACCTCTGAAGCATATAGAGGGTTGAATTCCACCTCGTTACCACTTCTTGCTTCAGATGATGGCAGGGCAGGTTCAGTAGTTTTTGGTGGTGCTCCAGTCTTCTGTACGTGGTGCCTGTATGCCGAAAGTGTCCCGCAATTCTTCTGGCCACCGACAGCATCTCTTGCACGCCCCTGTAGTTTTTTAAAAAATTCTGCACCACCAAATTCAAGGTATGTGCAAAACATGGGACGTGCTGGAATTTGCCCATATTTAATGCACACACAATATTGCTGGCGTTGTCCGATGCCACAAATCCACAGGAGAGTCCAATTGGGGTAAGCCATTCCGCGATGATCTTCCTCAGTTGCCGTAAGAGGTTTTCAGCTGTGTGCGTATTCTGGAAAGCGGTGATACAAAGCGTAGCCTGCCTAGGAAAGAGTTGGCGTTTGCGAGATGCTGCTACTGGTGCCGCCGCTGCTGTTCTTGCGGCGGGAGTCCATACATCTACCCAGTGGGCTGTCACAGTCATATAGTCCTGACCCTGCCCTGCTCCACTTGTCCACATGTCCGTGGTTAAGTGGACATTGGGTACAACTGCATTTTTTAGGACACTGGTGAGTCTTTTTCTGACGTCCGTGTACATTCTCGGTATCGCCTGCCTAGAGAAGTGGAACCTAGATGGTATTTGGTAACGGGGGCACACTGCCTCAATAAATTGTCTAGTTCCCTGTGAACTAACGGCGGATACCGGACGCACGTCTAACACCAACATACTTGTCAAGGCCTCAGTTATCCGCTTTGCAGTAGGATGACTGCTGTGATATTTCATCTTCCTCGCAAAGGACTGTTGAACAGTCAATTGCTTACTGGAAGTAGTACAAGTGGGCTTACGACTTCCCCTCTGGGATGACCATCGACTCCCAGCGGCAACAACAGCAGCGCCAGCAGCAGTAGGCGTTACACGCAAGGATGCATCGGAGGAATCCCAGGCAGGAGAGGACTCGTCAGAATTGCCAGTGACATGGCCTGCAGGACTATTGGCATTCCTGGGGAAGGAGGAAATTGACACTGAGGGAGTTGGTGGGGTGGTTTGCGTGAGCTTGGTTACAAGAGGAAGGGATTTACTGGTCAGTGGACTGCTTCCGCTGTCACCCAAAGTTTTTGAACTTGTCACTGACTTATTATGAATGCGCTGCAGGTGACGTATAAGGGAGGATGTTCCGAGGTGGTTAACGTCCTTACCCCTACTTATTACAGCTTGACAAAGGGAACACACGGCTTGACACCTGTTGTCCGCATTTCTGGTGAAATACCTCCACACCGAAGAGCTGATTTTTTTGGTATTTTCACCTGGCATGTCAACGGCCATATTCCTCCCACGGACAACAGGTGTCTCCCCGGGTGCCTGACTTAAACAAACCACCTCACCATCAGAATCCTCCTGGTCAATTTCCTCCCCAGCGCCAGCAACACCCATATCCTCCTCATCCTGGTGTACTTCAACACTGACATCTTCAATCTGACTATCAGGAACTGGACTGCGGGTGCTCCTTCCAGCACTTGCAGGGGGCGTGCAAATGGTGGAAGGCGCATGCTCTTCACGTCCAGTGTTGGGAAGGTCAGGCATCGCAACCGACACAATTGGACTCTCCTTGTGGATTTGGGATTTCGAAGAATGCACAGTTCTTTGCTGTGCTGCTTTTGCCAGCTTGAGTCTTTTCATTTTTCTAGCGAGAGGCTGAGTGCTTCCATCCTCATGTGAAGCTGAACCACTAGCCATGAACATAGGCCAGGGCCTCAGCCGTTCCTTGCCACTCCGTGTCGTAAATGGCATATTGGCAAGTTTACGCTTCTCCTCCGACAATTTTATTTTAGGTTTTGGAGTCCTTTTTTTTCTGATATTTGGTGTTTTGGATTTGACATGCTCTGTACTATGACATTGGGCATCGGCCTTGGCAGACGACGTTGCTGGCATTTCATCGTCTCGGCCATGACTAGTGGCAGCAGCTTCAGCACGAGGTGGAAGTGGATCTTGATCTTTCCCTAATTTTGGAACCTCAACATTTTTGTTCTCCATATTTTAATAGGCACAACTAAAAGGCACCTCAGGTAAACAATGGAGATGGATACTAGTATACAATTATGGACTGCCTGCCGAGTGCAGACACAGAGGTAGCCACAGCCGTGAACTACCGTACTGTACTGTGTCTGCTGCTAATATAGACTGGTTGATAAAGAGATAGTATACTCGTAACTAGTATGTATGTATAAAGAAAGAAAGAAAAACCACGGTTAGGTGGTATATACAATTATGGACGGGCTGCCGAGTGCCGACACAGAGGTAGCCACAGCCGTGAACTACCGCACTGTACTGTGTCTGCTGCTAATATATAGACTGGTTGATAAAGAGATAGTATACTCGTAACTAGTATGTATGTATAAAGAAAGAAAAAAAAACCACGGTTAGGTGGTATATACAATTATGGACGGGCTGCCGAGTGCCGACACAGAGGTAGCCACAGCCGTGAACTACCGCACTGTACTGTGTCTGCTGCTAATATATAGACTGGTTGATAAAGAGATAGTATACTCGTAACTAGTATGTATGTATAAAGAAAGAAAAAAAAACCACGGTTAGGTGGTATATACAATTATGGACGGGCTGCCGAGTGCCGACACAGAGGTAGCCACAGCCGTGAACTACCGCACTGTACTGTGTCTGCTGCTAATATATAGACTGGTTGATAAAGAGATAGTATACTCGTAACTAGTATGTATGTATAAAGAAAGAAAAAAAAACCACGGTTAGGTGGTATATACAATTATGGACGGGCTGCCGAGTGCCGACACAGAGGTAGCCACAGCCGTGAACTACCGCACTGTACTGTGTCTGCTGCTAATATATAGACTGGTTGATAAAGAGATAGTATACTCGTAACTAGTATGTATGTATAAAGAAAGAAAAAAAAACCACGGTTAGGT
Organism: Pseudophryne corroboree; assembly: GCF_028390025.1. Classification (NCBI taxonomy): domain Eukaryota; kingdom Metazoa; phylum Chordata; class Amphibia; order Anura; family Myobatrachidae; genus Pseudophryne; species Pseudophryne corroboree. Next base: position 111,621,512 of record NC_086450.1, read on the forward strand.
GGTATATACAATTATGGACGGGCTGCCGAGTGCCGACACAGAGGTAGCCACAGCCGTGAACTACCGCACTGTACTGTGTCTGCTGCTAATATATAGACTGGTTGATAAAGAGATAGTATACTCGTAACTAGTATGTATGTATAAAGAAAGAAAAAAAAACCACGGTTAGGTGGTATATACAATTATGGACGGGCTGCCGAGTGCCGACACAGAGGTAGCCACAGCCGTGAACTACCGCACTGTACTGTGTCTGCTGCTAATATATAGACTGGTTGATAAAGAGATAGTATACTCGTAACTAGTATGTATGTATAAAGAAAGAAAAAAAAACCACGGTTAGGTGGTATATACAATTATGGACGGGCTGCCGAGTGCCGACACAGAGGTAGCCACAGCCGTGAACTACCGCACTGTACTGTGTCTGCTGCTAATATATAGACTGGTTGATAAAGAGATAGTATACTCGTAACTAGTATGTATGTATAAAGAAAGAAAAAAAAACCACGGTTAGGTGGTATATACAATTATGGACGGGCTGCCGAGTGCCGACACAGAGGTAGCCACAGCCGTGAACTACCGCACTGTACTGTGTCTGCTGCTAATATAGACTGGTTGATAAAGAGATAGTATACTCGTAACTAGTATGACTATAAAGAAAGAAAAAAAAACCACGGTTAGGTGGTATATACAATTATGGACGGGCTGCCGAGTGCCGACACAGAGGTAGCCACAGCCGTGAACTACCGCACTGTACTGTGTCTGCTGCTAATATAGACTGGTTGATAAAGAGATAGTATACTCGTAACTAGTATGACTATAAAGAAAGAAAAAAAAACCAAGGTTAGGTGGTATATACAATTATGGACGGGCTGCCGAGTGCCGACACAGAGGTAGCCACAGCCGTGAACTACCGCACTGTACTGTGTCTGCTGCTAATATATAGACTGGTTGATAAAGAGATAGTATACTCGTAACTAGTATGTATGTATAAAGAAAGAAAAAAAAAACCACGGTTAGGTGGTATATACAATTATGGACGGGCTGCCGAGTGCCGACACAGAGGTAGCCACAGCGCCGTGAACTACCGCACTGTACTGTGTCTGCTGCTAATATATAGACTGGTTGATAAAGAGATAGTATACTCGTAACTAGTATGTATGTATAAAGAAAGAAAAAAAACCCACGGTTAGGTGGTATATACAATTATGGACGGGCTGCCGAGTGCCGACACAGAGGTAGCCACAGCCGTGAACTACCGCACTGTACTGTGTCTGCTGCTAATATAGACTGGTTGATAAAGAGATAGTATACTCGTAACTAGTATGTATGTATAAAGAAAGAAAAAAAAACCACGGTTAGGTGGTATATACAATTATGGACGGGCTGCCGAGTGCCGACACAGAGGTAGCCAAAGCCGTGAACTACCGCACTGTACTGTGTCTGCTGCTAATATATAGACTGGTTGATAAAGAGATAGTATACTCGTAACTAGTATGTATGTATAAAGAAAGAAAAAAAAACCACGGTTAGGTGGTATATACAATTATGGACGGGCTGCCGAGTGCCGACACAGAGGTAGCCACAGCCGTGAACTACCGCACTGTACTGTGTCTGCTGCTAATATATAGACTGGTTGATAAAGAGATAGTATACTCGTAACTAGTATGTATGTATAAAGAAAGAAAAAAAAACCACGGTTAGGTGGTATATACAATTATGGACGGGCTGCCGAGTGCCGACACAGAGGTAGCCACAGCCGTGAACTACCGCACTGTACTGTGTCTGCTGCTAATATATAGACTGGTTGATAAAGAGATAGTATACTCGTAACTAGTATGTATGTATAAAGAAAGAAAGAAAAACCACGGTTAGGTGGTATATACAATTATGGACGGGCTGCCGAGTGCCGACACAGAGGTAGCCACAGCCGTGAACTACCGCACTGTACTGTGTCTGCTGCTAATATAGACTGGTTGATAAAGAGATAGTATACTCGTAACTAGTATGACTATAAAGAAAGAAAAAAAAACCACGGTTAGGTGGTATATACAATTATGGACGGGCTGCCGAGTGCCGACACAGAGGTAGCCACAGCCGTGAACTACCGCACTGTACTGTGTCTGCTGCTAATATAGACTGGTTGATAAAGAGATAGTATACTCGTAACTAGTATGACTATAAAGAAAGAAAAAAAAACCACGGTTAGGTGGTATATACAATTATGGACGGGCTGCCGAGTGCCGACACAGAGGTAGCCACAGCCGTGAACTACCGCACTGTACTGTGTCTGCTGCTAATATAGACTGGTTGATAAAGAGATAGTATACTACTAATATTATATATACTGGTGGTCAGGTCACTGGTCACTAGTCACACTGGCAGTGGCACTCCTGCAGCAAAAGTGTGCACTGTTTAATTTTAATATAATATTATGTACTCCTGGCTCCTGCTATAACCTATAACTGGCACTGCAGTGCTCCCCAGTCTCCCCCACAATTATAAGCTGTGTGAGCTGAGCACAGTCAGATATATATATACATTGATGCAGCACACTGGGCTGAGCAGTGCACACAGATATGGTATGTGACTGAGTCACTGTGTGTATCGTTTTTTTCAGGCAGAGAACGGATATATTAAATAAAACAAACAACTGCACTGTCTGGTGGTCACTGTGGTCGTCAGTCACTAAACTCTGCACTCTCTTCTACAGTATCACAGCCTCAGGTCAATCTCTCTCTCTCTCTCTCAACCCTAATCTAAATGGAGAGGACGCCAGCCACGTCCTCTCCCTATCAATCTCAATGCACGTGTGAAAATGGCGGCGACGCGCGGCTCCTTATATAGAATCCGAGTCTCGCGAGAATCCGACAGCGTCATGATGACGTTCGGGCGCGCTCGGGTTAACCGAGCAAGGCGGGAAGATCCGAGTCGCTCGGACCCGTGAAAAAAAACATGAAGTTCGGGCGGGTTCGGATTCAGAGAAACCGAACCCGCTCATCTCTACTTAAAACTTTACTATTTACATCTAATTAACCAATTTATATAATATAAAGCCATTTTCATAGTGTACCTATCTGTTGCTTAATAAACATTTTCTCACTATACCCACATTCAGTGATCATTTTAGTCTTGGCGCATTCATTATATTTAGATTGTAGGCTATTGTGCCCAGCATATATTTTGTTTGTCATTTGGTGTTTGAGTATAGCACTTGTTTATTCCAGAAATCATTTTTATTTTTCCTGTTCAGCCATTCCAGTACACCCAGTGGCGGCTTTAGTTAGAGTGGCATCTGAGGCTCATTAATGATTCTACCTCTTTCAGGATGTATTGAGGCTGTTAGACACATCTGGTCATTGTTATGCAACATTGATGCTTTTGAAAATTTACTGCTTGTGGAAAGCAGCCACAAACATCATCTTCTAACAGTGCTTTCAAATATAGAATTTGCAAAGGCAAAAGAGTCATCCAATGTCCCAATTACAGTGCATATGTAAGATGCCTGTGACTGGGGTAACATAACACTTCATAAGCAAGCACAAGAGGTGGGTGGGGGGGGGGGGGGTTCCAGGTGCCCATCAACCCCCCTCCTGGCCAACAGCTCAAATCATGACAACAATTTCAATATATTGTATAATATGATTTGACTAGAGCTGGGGCCACAATATGCAGTATAAAGAATGGAACTGAGCTGCTGCACATGCTCGGTGACAGCAACTCTTCCTATCAAGTGTGTGTGTGAAATTAAACACTCAAGCAACACACCAGACCAGTCTTTAGCTTGTTCATTGCTAATGATGCCCCTTCCTTTGGCTGGCCACACTTGCTTTAAAATTGAGCATATAGAAACCCCCCCTCTTAAAATCCTGCATTTGATCCTACTTTCTGTCCATTGTACCATTGGACTGCCTTGGTTGCATGGGCTGAGCTAGTGGTTGAGTAAGCCCTGTGAGGCCATAGACTGGAAGGCATTTATTTCTTGAGCTTGAAGTCCTGGGTCAAAATAAAGCCAGGAAGCTCCATTGTACAACATAGAAGTGAGTGGTTCATTGCCTAGATATACAGTATGGGGTAAATTTACTAAGATGGGATGTTGTCCATAGCAACCAATCAGATGCCAGGTATTATCTTCTAGAAGGTGCTAGATAAATGAGAAGTAAAATCTGATTGGTTGCTATGGGCAACATCCCATCCTAAATAGAACTCCCATCTTAGTAAATTTACCCCTATGTCTTCAGTGGTGGAAGTTCAGCCCTAGCACCCTGAGGTACGATCGTTCCCCCTTAACTACCCACTTCCTTTTCCCTTACCCCCTGTAAAAAAAACTTTATCTTTCTTGCTCACTGAACTTCATCCCCAGGTCAAGGTGGATAGGGACTGTGGGCTCAGCATGTAAATGGCGGTTTGCTGCCCCTCTTAACACTACAGGCAGCATGCGGCCCCTGACTACAGATGATGGTATCCAGTGCCTTCACTCTGCGCCTTGCTGGTACCGCCTCACCACATCTGGAGCTCAGAGGCAGATGCTTCCATTGCCCTTGTACAAATATAGGGAATATAAAATGATGGCAGAATTTACTTGGTCACACTTGCGTCTTTTATTTTACTTCCACTGTTTGTTTGCTCTTGCATGAATACGCATTTTTAATTCATGTGTATGATTGCAAAATTATTTCTAAAAGAAAATGTTATTGTCATTTATTCTTAGAGTGCAGGGTAGTATTTCAGGCTAATTGTTGCTGGCAACAGCTAGACATATTTGTCTGTACACATTTCCTCATGTAACCGTTAAGTTTTAAAATCAGTTTAGGAATTGTGCTCCGGAACGCTAGGCATCTAAAGCGGTTTTCTAAGTGATGAGTGACATGGCTCTGTAACACGGGCTCCACTCACCTAGACTGACAATGGGTGTCACTCTGAATTAGTGTGTACTTTAACACAACAAATCCAGTTACATTGTGATGTAAGCTGCAGTCCCTGCCAAGGTTGTTGTGAAAAGCAGGGATCGGGCACAAAAATCAATAGCCTGAATGAAATGTTATCCAGCATGGGGCTTCCGCTTCTAATTAAACTCCAACACCAAGTACATTGTTCTGTTTAATATTTCCATTGAGATATTTTTTTTTTTGATGGATTAAGAACAACACTGGCCATATATGAAACCAGTGAACACTGCATTATATATTATTGCAATCGGTTTTTCCCACCTGTGTTAATTTAATGGAATCCTTCATAACAAATAGAAGCTTAACTAGAAAAAGCATAGCAGCAGCCTATTACACTAAAAGTAATTGCAACATAATTCAGTTTAATAACATAGGCTATTAAAATACTTAACTTATACGTTCTCCAAACCAACACCATCTTCTTTCAATTTAAATCGGTCATGCATCACATAACTGAAAAACCGTCCCCCAATAAACCTGGTACACTATGCCGAAACTGCATTGTGTGTGTGTGTGTGTGTGTGTGTGTGTGTGTGTGTGTGTGTGTGTGTGTGTGTGTGTGTGTGTGTGTGTGTGTGTGTCTATGCACACAGTGGATGCTTAGTCAATTAATTGCATTTGTTCACTTCTACAGCCATACTGTTACCGTGTGAATGTTCTCACTGTATTTTAAGCCTCATAGTAAGCACTGTGGATATATACAACCATCACTGGGAAAAGTGATAATTAGATGTGAATTGCAGATTTTTCAAACTTGATAATTTGATTCTGTGTGAACCCGATGATTATAGATAAATATAATATCATTGTTTTCATGTCTTTTGTTAGCCATGAGTTTTGTATGATACTATAGTAAAATGTAAATATACACTTTGAAGTGTTTATGATTGGAATTTACATAATTTAGATTGGACAAGATTGGAACCTGTACCCACATGTATTTCTTCTATAGAATTGTTTGTATATGGAATCTTTGTAGCCAAAAACATTTGTCTTAGATAATGTTTGGGGTTTTTTTTAATTTGTTTTTATTTATTTCTTTTTCAAGTGAATTTAAAATGAAATCACCTTTGTATAGTTCAGTCAGCCATTTTGTCGCCTGCACCATTATTCAACTTACAGTATTATTGTACCAGGAAGTAACGTTAGTTCACATCATCACTTGAGCCTACCCTGGGGAAGAGCTCTACATTACAGTGATAGCTGGCGCTATCGCCTCATCGGGGCAGAAGATGGCGTGAGCTATTGGGCCAAGCTCCATAAAGTGTAACTTAATAAAATGGATCAGACCACAATCCCCACTGAAAATATTGGGAGTGCGGTTTGCAGCACAGTTTGCTTGACACAGCAAACAAATTGCCCGAATAGCACTATCTATCTATCTATCTATCTATCTATCTATCTATCTATCTATCTATATATATATATATATATATATATATATACAGGTTGAGTATCCCTTATCCAAAATAAAAAATCCCAAATTTGTGGGTCCCCTACTGAAACGTCGACCTATCCAGCGGTGTGTCGTCTCTTCTTCTTTCCGAGTGCCTCCATTTGGTTTGTCGTCTGTATGCTCTGCATGAGGTTGCGCACCGGAACAAGTTGGTCTTATTGAAACTGTGAGTGCCGGACATATGGTATATATATATATATATATATATATATATTTATATATACACTATATGGACAAAAGTATTTGGCCACACCTGTTAATTCGAATTCAGGTGTTTCAATCAGACCCGCTGTCACAGGTGTATAAAATCATGCACCTAGCCATGAAGTCTCCGTGCATTACGCAAACTGTGAAGTTTGATGTAAGCAGGATAATGGTATGCAGGGTTTGGGCTAGGCTATGGTGGCCAATCCCAGGATCGGGATCGGCAGGATCCCGGTATTTAGGGCCAAAAATGGCCGGGATTCAATCCCGGGATTGGAAGCTCCAATCCCGGGGATTGAGGGATCAGCGTTGAGCGTCCACAGGACGCTCAGACGCTGCCCGGCTTCCTCTTTCCGGGTCCCCAGCGCAGCGTGAGAGGTCAAGCTGTGCTGTCAGTGGCTCCCAGCAGCGATCAACGGATGTTCCCCTCCCGCCCTCGGTATATGGTAAGTTATATGTGCGGGGCGGGCGGGGTGGGGCGTGGGGGCGTCCTCCTAGCTAAAAGCCAATCCCGGGTATCCCGGGAATCCCGGGATTGCCCATTTTTCAATCCCGATACCCGGGATTGAAAAAATGGCCCGGGATTGGCTTCCCTAGGCTAGGCCCCTTATATCCAGTGACGGCCAATCTTAATGCTTCAGCATACTAAGACATTTTGGACAATGTTATGCTTCCAACTTTGTGGGAACAGTTTGGGGAAGGCCCTTTTCTATTCCAACATGACTGTGCCCCAGTGCACGAAGCAAGGACTATAAAGACATGGTTTGATGAGTTCAGTGTGGAAGAATTTGAGTGGCCTGCACACAGCCCTGACCTCAACCTCATTGAGAACCTTTGGGATGAACTGGAACAGAGATTGCAAGCCAGGTCTTTAGTGCCTGACCTCATAAATGCTTTACAGAATGAATGGGCACAGATTCCCACAGAAACACTCCAAAATGTTGTGGAAAGTCTTCCAAGAAGAGTGGAAGCTGTTATAGCTGCAAAAGGGGGACCAACTTAATATTAAAGTATATGTATTTGAATGCAATGTCATTACAGTCCCTATTGGTGTGTAAACTGCGCGTCCAAATACTTTTGTCCCTATAGTGTGTGTGTGTGTGTGTGTGTGTGTGTGTGTGTGTGTGTGTGTGTGTGTGTGTGTGTGTGTGTGTGGTGTGTGTGTCTGTGTGTGTTTGTGAGTGTGTGTGTGTGTATGTGTGTGAGTGTGTGTATGTATAAAAAGCCGTTACTCACTCACTCACTGACTCATCACTAATTCTCTTACTTCCCGATATGTTAGGAAGCGTAATTAGAATTTTAATAAACCTCCCCTAAGGGGATGAAAAGAAGGTTGACATAATGACATCATTACCGATGCATGGCTTGCGTTGCGGGAACGATAACGCCCAAACAGACAACTGGATTAACATTTGGATTGCACCTCCAGTGTGTAGAATTTAATAAACTACAAAAATGCGAAAGTCCTCACTCACTCACTGACTCATAACTAATTCTCTTCCTGATATGGGAAGATGAAATTTAACATAGGTATTCTGCATGTGGGAAATAGGATGAGTACGTAATTAGAATTTTAATAAACCTCCCCTAAGGGGATGAAAAGGGGGTTGATATAATGACATCATTACCGATGCGTCGCTTGTGTTGCGTGAATGATAACGCCCAAATTGACAATTGGATAAAAATTTGGATTGCACCCCCAGTGTGTAGAATTTAATAAACTACAAAAATGGTCCTGTCACTTTTTACCGTATCTGCTACAGGTGCTCCTCGGTTAACGCCAAGTACCATGGATTAATATTCACTTATATTAAGACATCTCAAATATACGGCTCTATAGATTTACTAAATTTTTAACACTCATTTATATTTACAACCGTGAAAATCAGAATATATATATATATATATATATATATATATATATATAAAAAACAGTTGTGACCGGCACTCCTACAGCATGAACTAAATACCTGGGTGCCTTCCCGTGGCACTGCAAGGCCCAGCAGACAAGATAATGTAATGGGCGGCACTCCAAAGGATTTTCAATAAATGCAACAGCTCACCAGGCCGATTAGCGTTTCAACGTTTCAGGTGTCTTTATTCACACCTTTCGTCAGGATAGGTGTGAATAAAGACACCTGAAACGTTGAAACGCTAATCGGCCTGGTGAGCTGTTGCATTTATTGAAAATCCTTTGGAGTGCCGCCCATTACATTATCTTATATATATATATATATATATATATGTTACTCGTCCGGCACTCACGGGATAACAGCTTTGAGTTAAGGTGCTCCGGTGCCCTCCTCCCAGACTCTGCGGCCTGTGAATATATTGATGAAAGTAAACGGCGGCACTCAGGAGGCAGATGAAAAATGAAATAAGCGGGTGCTTTATCTACGTTTCGGTGTACATAGCCCCGTCATCAAAACACATGACGGGCCTACGTACCCCGAAACGTAGATAAAGCACCCGCTTATTTCACTTTTTATCCACCTCCTGAGTGCCGCCGTTTACTTTCTTCAATATATATATATATATATATATATATATATATATATTGGTCTTGCACTTTCTGTTACCGGCAGAGGGTACTGTGGAGAAGTGCTAGTGTAGCAAAACATTGGCCCTCATTCTGAGTTGATCGGTCGCTAGCAATTTTTTTGCAGAGCAGCGATCAGATAGTCGCCGCCCACGGGGGAGTGTATTTTCGCTTTGCAAGTGTGCGATCGCATGTGCAGCCAAGCGGGACGAAAATGTTTTTTGCAGTTTCTGAGTAGGTCTGAACTTACTCAGCCCTTGCGATCACTTCAGCCTGTCCGTTCCCGGAATTGACGCCAGACACCCGCCCTGCAAACACCTGGACATGCCTGTGTTTTCCCAACCACTCCCAGAAAACGGTTAGTTGACACCCATATACGCCTTCTTCCTGTCAATCTCCTTGCGATCGATTGTGCGAATGGATTCGTCGCTAGAAGCATTGCACAGCAACGATGCTGTTTGTACCCGTACGACGCGCATGCACATTGCGGTGCATACACATGCGCAGTAGTAACCTGATCGCTGCGTTGCAAAAAAATCGGCAGCGAACGATCAACTCGGAATGAGGGCCATAGTACAGTAAAGTTGTGCAGAAATATGGTGGCACTGTATTAATTTAAAATGTACTGTATGTCTTGTTTGTTAACTATTTCCATGGACTCTCCTAGAATAAAGATTTGTCCCTGAAATTGTCCCCACTTTATTGGCCAAATGCAATATAGTCCTGATTTAATTAGGCTCGATACTAACCATGCAAGGAAAATGGCTAGTAGTCTCAGACTTTTGCACCTGGAGCTATTCCATTACAAGCCCTTTTCCTTGAGGAGTAAATCCGTGGCTAATGTGTGTTAACTCATAGATGACCGGATAGTTGTCTGAAGAGCTATGGGTTAATGTGTTCGTGGTGGCCCAGATAAGATTTCTGTTTGAGCCTCAGGTGGGGGTGAACAGGAATCTGTGTTAAGTGCAGCCTGCAGGCTTATCGAGGGCTGAAATTGAATAGCCCCAGGCACTGTTTCGAGGGCTATTTGAATTTGTTCCTAAAAGCTCTTTTTTCCTGCATGGTTGATGTAGTTATTTACCCCATATCTGTATGTATAAGCTGATTTTTACTAAGCAGCAGATTTTTTTTTTTTTAATGCAAATTTAGGATGCAAATGATAACGGGGATCGTAGTGCTCCTCCATCTGCCAAGATAGTATTGACAGTATAGTGCTTAGATTTACAGGTTCATGACCTGGAAATGACTTAGAAAATATTGGCAAGTGTGAAGGAGCGCAATTAAAAATGAATAACATTTTATTTGTTTATTATTTGTTTGCTCAAATAGAATTGGATTATATTTACATAACTAAATTGTTTCCATTATTTATTCCCAGCTGAAGTACAAAGTGAGATAGAGAGAATTTTTGAGCTGGCTCGTTCTTTACAGCTGGTAATCCTAGATGCAGATACCATTAATCATCCAGCACAACTAATCAAGACATCATTAGCACCAATAATTGTTCACGTCAAAGTGTCTTCTCCAAAGGTAACAGTATTTGTCACATCTTTCCTGTGACACGTGCATCTGTTTCTATCCAAACTGTGTTTCAGTATTTGCTCTTTTATTTACAGAAGTTTTTGTTTCCTGTTTTCCCTAAAGTAGCGGCTCATATTATTCTAGGGTTGAACTTGTTTTAAGCAGCCTGTGGCATCACTGAGGCATCAGGTATAAGATGTGGTTTTATAGCCACATAACTTTGGCAAATGTTCTTATCTTTAAACAAATTCTTTTCTAACCATGTTGCTATGTGGAAGAAATGAAATTTGCAAATGTAGTGCCTCATACCTCATGCCTCAGTGATATTTCTCGCACTTGAACTATCTAACTGTATTTCTGTCTTGGTTTAGCCTACAAAACGGCTGCCTAAACTTTGTGGAGGAACTTTAACCCAAATGTTGCCATGCCATTTAAACCGAGCCACCATAACCTTTTATTTGGGCCTGAGAAAACACCCTGTAACCTTCACAAGTGTGTATGTAGCGATCTGATCTACAAAAACACAAAAAGAAAACAGACTTGTAAAGGTATACTAAAAATGATTGTTTTAATAAGAACTGGCTACTTGCAAAAATAAAAAAAAATGATTCTGTAACAAAATCAATTAAACATGAGAGACGTTCAAAGCTTTACACCAATTTACTTGTCCAAGTGAAAGAGTGTGGGACTGATTTAGAGGTAGACATAAAACACTGATTGACGAAAATGTAGATCGTGGCCTGACCATGATGCAAAACAAGGGCGACACATCCTCCATTTAGTAAAATCGTCCTTTTGCATGTCAATCATGCTTCGGTTTAGGAACACAGCAGGGGCTGGCTGGCAACTTTCAGCCTGGGGGCACACTGAAGTAAGAGGGAATATGCAGTCAGGTGGCCCTGGAACACAATTGCACTGGCCCGGGGGGCAGATGGCACCCTGCCCCCCTGCCCAGCCAGCCCTTGGAACACAGTGTCAGTACCAGTGGCAGCTAGTGAGGGGGGAGGGGGGGGGGGGGGTTAACACATATAAACATGCATGTTATGCTTTTCTTCTACTTCTACTATAAGCCCGCCCCCAGACTCCCATTGGCTAGTTTCACAGGAGTCTGGAGACAGCCTTGTAGTGGAAGGAGAAGAGGAGCCTAATGCTGTCCCAGGTGCACCAGTGGCTATGATACACACAGCGCTGACGATCCCTGGAATAGCAGCCAGCACATATATTACATATTGCATAACATGTATGTTTATATGTGCTAACCGCCCTGCCTTTGCACTGTGTGGTTGGAGCAGCAGCTGCCACTGCTGAGGAACCATTCTGCATGCCAGTACACCCACAATTGTAGTAGTATGGAACCCATCAGGTTTACTTCCATCATAAAGCTACAGCTTCCATTGTCATCATTAACAAAGAACATGACGCCACTCTTACTTTATGGCTGCACAGTCAATATGCCGGAACTCTAATAAGCACAGCTGCTGTAATGAGTCTCCATGGCCCTGTTGTCTTCCACTCAAAGTATAGTGGTAGACATCTCAATATATGGACATATAGCAGTGCTATGCAATGCATTTTCACATGGGGCAAATGGCCGTACATCCAACACTTATCAGAGTCATATTAACAATGGGGTGGATGGATCTACAGCTTCAGGCATCCACATAAAAATAGACCCATCATTATGGCAGTATGATGATGTCCATCTGCCTCGCTGGTTTACACAGCCAGCCATAATTATACAAATGTTCTATTTTTTTGTATTTAGGGAGATGGTGGGGCTGATAGTGTGGAGGTGTACACACCTACATGTCTGTGACCACACCCACACAGCACTGGTCACAGCTCCTCCCCTTCTCAATATAAGCTCTTGAATATTTTCAGCCCCAGGCCCATGTGGCCTTTAATTTGGCCCTGCACTTAACCATGTTTAGTGTGTCCACCTTTGGAGGTTCTCTGCTCTATGCAAAATAAAGACTAATATATGATTCTCTTATTCTAGGTATTGCAGCGGCTCATTAAGTCCAGAGGAAAATCCCAAAGTAAACACCTAAATGTACAGTTAGTAGCTGCTGACAAACTTGCACAGTGTCCACCAGTAAGTATATATACGTATGTATGTCATTTACTCTTGCTTACAGTAAGTTTGTGCTGCGATAAGGCTGGTAAGCCATGCCACGTTTTGTGGGACTCTGCTCTGGTAAAAAAAATGTGAAAGTATCTTGGTTAAAAAGTGCACTTACAGTTATTTTCTTTGCACAATTGAGTTACCGCCCGCAAGTGGTTCATGCTCTGTGAATCACTCTGTGACCAACATCACAAGACCATTGTGACACATGTACGGTGCGACTTATTGGCATGCACAATGGCAAAAAGGTCTCTCCACTGCTTACAACAGCTACAATGCATCCATCTCTGAATTAGACCCGTAGACAAAAACTACATTTCTTAAGTGGCTGTGTAAATAATCCTTAGGTATCAATAGGTTTTATAAGTATCAGAATGTATCAGGTATCAATAATGAATGTCTGTAAAGTTCTTTTTGAACTGCATTCTGTTCATGGCAGCAGACTTGGACCTACAGTACAGTAGCTGGACAGCAGCTGGAACACTGGCTGAATGCACTTTTGCTACATAAACCCTAACCTTTATTCAAAGCCATTTTATGGGCTCAGCCATTATTCAGCATAATTAATGTACCTAATAGGCCCTACACACTGGCCGATCCGCCGCCGAGCTGCCCGACGGGCGACCCCGCGGCGGGGGGGCAGTGACGGGGGGAGTGAAGTTTCTTCACTCCCCCCGTCACCCGGCTGCATTGAAATGCAGGCAAATATGGACGAGATCGTCCATATTGGCCTGCATGTACAGCCGACGGGGGACCAGCGATGAACGAGCGTGGGCCGCGCATCGTTCATCGCTGGAGCCTCCACACTGCATGATATGAACGGTATCTCGTTCATTAATGAAGGAGATCGTTCATATCGTGCAGTCATGTCGGCCAGTGTGTAGGGCCCTTTAGTGTTGCAGTTCTTTCTTTGCCAATTGTTACATCAGTGGGCCTGATTCAGAGTTAAGCTGGGCATACACAGTCAGATAAGATGCCTGTCAGATCAACAGACATTGTATCTGACAGCCTCACACACAGCCGATATCATTTTCCCATTCCTTCCCTGGGAAAGAGACGTTCCCCATTTCTCACCTGTCAGATAAGATGCTTGTCAGACCAACAGACATTGGGCGGGATTCAAATGTTCTATTGAACCCCGATCTCCCATCTAAAGTGACGGGAGATCGCGGGGCGATATTCTAATGACCCCTGTTTTCGCGCTGATCGCGCCCATAAGAGACAGGTTTAGCCGTGTAAAGCGGCTAAACCCGACTAAAGACATGGGCGCGATTGTGAAAAGTCCCGTTTGAGTGTCCAAACGGGTCACTTTTCACGCATTTCAGCTCGCCACCCCTGGGGCTGGCGAGCTGAAATGCTGATATCGCACCCATCGGCAGTAACATTTGAATACTGCCGGGGGGCACGATGGGGGCGGGAGGGGGCAGAGAAGATTTGAATCCCGCCCATTGTATCTGACAGCCTCACACACAGCAGATATAATTTTCCCATTCCTCCCCTGGGGAAGAGACGGTTCCCTGTTTCTCACCTGTTGAAGAGACATTTCCCCGTTCCTTCCCTGGGGAAGAGATGTTTCTCTGTTCCTCCCCTGGGGAAGAGACGTTTCCACATTCCTCCCCTGGGGAAGAGACGTTTCCCCGTTCCTCCCCTGGGGAAGAGACGTTTCCCACGTTAAAGAGACGTTTCCCCGTTCCTCCCCTGGGGAAGAAACGTTTCCTTGTTCCTCCCCTGGGGAAGAGATGTTTTCCCTTCCTCCCCTGGGAAGAGACATTTCCCCATTCTCCCCCAAGGGGAAAATACATTTCCCTGTTTATCTCCTGTGTAGGAACAGGGGAAATGTCCGTCGGCCTGCAGTGCTTACACTTCAAAACATCAAACGGACACGCCGGCTAATCTAGCAAATCTGATCAATAACTTTGCATTTTGGAAAACCATGTGGCAATCTACAGAGAGATTTATATTTGAACCGGGCTGTCCAAACTCAAAACTAAACTGCAGTGTAAAAAACTAAAAATAAAGTTGTCCAGCATTTGTATGCTACAATACATGCAAAAGCAGCCAGTATTTAACCTGCATGCAAAACAATAAATAAAAAGTATGTGCAACCTTTGCATTGCAGCATGGTTTGTTTCAGGTTTGTTTTGCTTTGCTCTTAAGTTTCTCAAATCGGAATCAGACCTTTAGTTGGGAAAAGTGTCCTAGCTTAATTCTAGATCTCAATGTGCCCAGTATTTGTTTGCAACATGCAAAAACAATTATTAGATTTCCTGCATACAAAATAAATAATAAATAAATAAATGTATTTGCACCTAGAGGCGTATTAAGAGAAGAGAGGCCCCGTGTGCAGTCTCCATCCAGGCCCCCTCGTCTCTAGGCGGCAGTGCAGTCACTCTGCCAGCACTAGGGTCACTAGGAGATGGAGCGGTGGCCATTTTCCCGGTGATTTTCTTACTGCGCATGCATGAAACGTTAGGAAGGGATGCAGTCAAGATCCCGCCGGACGGAATCCCGGCGGTCGGAATACCGACATCGAAATCCCGATCGGCACAATCCCGACATATTCTCCCTCTGTGGGTGTCCACGACACCCATAGAGGGAGAATAAATGAGTGTAGCGAGCGCAGCGAGGCACCGTGCCCGCGGCGTGGCGAGCGCAGCGAGCCCGCAAGGGGATGCGTTGCGCTCGCCCCCCTGTCGGGATTGTGCCGGTCGGGATTCCAGTGTCAGTATTCCATCCGGCGGGATTTCGTACTGATCCCGCTAGGAACCACCACGCCATTTTCACTGAAATTTATGCAGCACTGCTGCCGCCAACGAAGGACTCTGGAGGGGTAAGTATCCAAGAAATGGGGGCACAGTGTGGGTTCCCATGGGCCCGTGTATACCACACGCCTTGCAACCATTATAGATACACCAGTGTTTGCTACACCTTTCTTTGCAGCATGGTGTATTCCAGGAGTAAATTGCTCCTTCTGTTGCCCTTACTCCTAACTCTGAATGAGGTCCCGATATGTCTTCAGTCCACATAATGGCTGCTTTCTAAGAGAGATACAGGTCCACATTTAGCACTATAGTACATACAGCTGATATTATCATTAAAGGAAAGGTAATCTCGCATATTTACTGTCTGCATGTTTGTCTGCTGAACAGGAAATGTTTGATGTGATTTTGGATGAGAATCAGTTAGAAGATGCCTGTGAGCACTTGGCGGAGTATCTAGAAGCATATTGGCGAGCCACACACACAACGAGCAGCACTCCCATGACTCCTCTTCTGGGAAGGAACCTAGGATCTACTGCACTTACGTCATATCCAACAGCAATCTCTGGATTACAGGTACCAAGTGTAAGCTGCCCATGTTTACTTATACCCATTCGTTTTCCTGCACAGACTTAAATATGAATAAAGTAACAATGAAGTTCTCAGAGTAGAGATTCATTGTATCATATTCAGCAGGCAGTATGGATGGTGTAAGTAATGGTTAGCATTACTGCCTCACAGCACTGAGGTCATGGGTTCGATTCCCACCATGGCCCTAACTGTGTGGAGTTTGTATATTCTCATTGCACTTGCGTGGGTTTCCATCAGTTTCTTCCCACACTCCAAAAAATATACTGGTATGTTAACTGGCTCCCTACAAAAAATTAACCATAGTGTGTAAGTGTGTGCATGTGCAGGGCAGACTAGATGGGCCATGTGGTTCTTATCTGCCACGAACATTCTATGTTTCTAGATGTTGTATCTATGGATTATAGGTACTAAGTGTAAGATGCCAATGTACACTTACCTAACCTCAGAAGCATCACCCGGTGTGCACTCTGCACTGCTCCCCCTGTGACTCCGGTGAGGTGTGGCCTCATGGGGGTCTCCATTTCTTCACTCCGGGGGGGGGGGGGGGGGTGTCCAGCATCACCGAAGATGCTGCCTACCCCGGAGACTGGGCCGAGTGTCGATGCTGGCTCTTCATGTGTGACAGGAGCCCAGTGCTGCAGGTGAATATCACACTGCAGCACTCGGCTCCTGTCACTGCAGAAGAGCTGGCACTTTAGTGTCACCCCTTCCGAGGGTGACACCCAGATGTGGGCTGCACCCCCCACACCCGGCATGTGACGCCACTGCCTAACCTAACCAAACTGCACAGTCCTGGTCAGTCAGGGACTGGTCTCTGATTGAGCTGCTCTAGTCTCACTTTTGTATTTGGTGCTCTAGAATGCCATTTGCATGACATTCTGGGGATCACATGTCAGCCATATGTACATCGACTATTGCCATGTCAACCTTTTAAACCTGTCAACCTTTTGTACCTGTCAACCTTGATGCATGTCGACCATATGGTGTCGACCTATTGACTGCCAACCTAGACACTGTTGACTGGATACCATTTTTCCCGACCTTACTGCTTGATATCCCTAATGAATCAGTGAGGATGAATATTTATAGGTAATACATGGAATAGCCTCTGGATTACAGGATTGGGACTAGAGCGTTTCTTGTTTTTTGTTTTTTTTTATTGAATTGTATATATCACTTGGAAGAGACACACTATTTCTCCTCTCTGGCAAAAAGGGTTGCTTGTCTTTCTATGGTACCATTAGGCTGAGACAGGAGTTCTTTCAGTGCCTGCCTTCCAGTGTTTTGAAGTCTAATGACTAAGACAGTTCCTATGCCCCGGTGGGCCCAGGGAGACTGTGTCCTGGTGGGCCCTTTTAATAAACTGGCCCCATATAAACTGATGATAAAAGGGTTATTTACAACATACGATCTGTACCACTATTTATTTCTATGTTTACTGGTTTATTGTATTATAACTTCAATAGAAATAGAGGAGGAAAAAATATACTTAGAGCTTTTGAGATGTAACACCACAGATATCTGTGACCCATTTCTGGATAGTTTAGTGAGTATACAGCATTGTTCACCCTTTTCTGTCACATATTAAATACGTAGGAGGTGTAATTCCATATTAAGCACCAGCAATAATGTATCCATTTCGCTATTATTTCAGAGTCAACGTATGAGGCACAGTAACCACTCAACTGAAAATTCTCCCATCGAGAGACGAAGTTTAATGACCTCAGATGAAAATTATCACAACGAAAGAGCTCGGAAAAGCAAAAACCGCTTGTCTTCCAGTTCTCAACACAGTCGTGATCATTATCCTCTTGTGGAAGAAGAGTACTCCGACTCATACCAGGACACTTATAAACCTCACCGGAACCGCGGCTCCCCTGGAGGATATAGCCATGATTCCAGGCACAGGCTTTGAGTTTTTTGAAGTTGAGAAAGAGTAGTGGTCACTGACCAATTTGCTGTCCAATAAGCTACAGTGCATTGTTTTTTTATGCATTGCAGGTCAAACAGACAACAAAGAGGTCACATAACTTGCAGCAACATAAGGTAGATAGAATATACAAATCACTTTATTTTGCCAGCTGTAACAGTATCTACTGATACTGTATTACAGGCAAGAAACCATATCCATATAAATGTATACGTGTAGGTAGAAATTGATTGTGCCCTAATCACAGGTCTTTTACTTTGACATCTACATTAGAGCAGTGTGTATTGCACATGTCCATTTGTAGCCTAGGGCTTGGGTTCCTGACTATCATTCTCAAAATCCTGGGCAGTTCACGTCTTGGAGGTCTACTCGCAGAGCAAAATGATGACTTAGTCAGTAGTACAGGGATGTCTGTCAGAGGGATTTCATTGATACAACCTCTGGTTTTAACTGCAGAGAACATACAAGGTGTGCTATCAATAGCACATGTAGGTCGGTCCAAGCCAGTTTACCAGCTGGTCTACCAATGCTAGTTAGTCACCTATCTATAGCACGGTAGGTTGGTCAGGGTGACACATCTATAGCAAAGAGCATCAGTACCCATTTTAGAAGATTTTGCAGGCATGCACGGACCCAGACTTTTGAGGATATTAGCGGGGTACTTTTGTTTTAGGGTACTTGTCAAGGCACGTATAGGTATAATTTCCTACACTGGGAAATTCCAAATGAACAGTTCCAGTTGGAACCAATTTATAAGCCAATTCCTGTTGGAATTTGGATAAATTGACTAGAAAGTCTACTTGAGCATGTTGCATTCACTTTAAAATAATAGCCTGGACAGCATTATGGTGGGTGGGTGGGAGATAGAGCAAAGAGGATGTTTATTAAAAAAATAAATCTCTATACCTTTATTTTTACTAGATAATATAAATGCATTTCTTCGCCAGGTTTCATATTAATATGGTAGAGAGAGTACTTAGAGCTCCAAAGTCATTTTTACAATGGTCCAAAAAAAAATGTATTTGATCTATTCAAAGTAGTTCCACAAATGCTCAGATGTTCCTTGATTTCTGTGTTTCACTGATAAATGAGACCGGCAATAACGGCATGTCGGCTTGCATTGCAACAGGTATGCTTTGCTCTACAGTACTATGAGATTATATAGCATTATTCATTTGCTAGTGCAGAAAGCTAATTTATTATTATTATTATTATTAATTGTAAAAAAACACACATGATTTGTAAGTTGCTGTGTATTTATAAAGTAGAAAAGTCAGAAATCAGGATTATGTTAATGTTGAATGTCAAGATTAGCCAGGCACTATTGGCTGCAGTGAAGAATAATTAACTTGTGCTTATTGGATTTAAGCATAGATGAGTGCTACCTTAAAGTGTGTCTATGGCTACATATGGTGAAGACGGCCATCTTGTCAGCCAAATGCATATTAATCAGAATGAAGACTCTTAATGCACCAGGAAACGTTTGGTAACTTTCTTGAGGGACTAGTTCTTGGGATTTGCACCTTGAGGCCCAACTAGCCCCCATGAGGGTACTATTCTCAATGAATTGATGGGGTGCATTTTCAGTGATGTCTATGGTTCCTTCCTAGCCTGCATTCCAATCCACATTGGTTCCACCCACAAAATGGCTGCCTCCACAGTGTGTAGACAATAGGTATATTTTAAGAAAGGCTTATTTCATAATGTGAAAATGCAAAAAATCATATATGTTCTGTCATCCATAGGAACATATCATGTTGTATATTGGCTTTTATCAGTCTGGAGCAGACTGAAAAGGTATTGGTTTCTATATGGTACTGTACAGGGATGGGTGCTATTTACCTGGTGGCCACACGCCCAGGATTTAGCCATGTCTCTCCCATCACCTAGGCCTGTCATTGCTCTCTATAAGGCCCTGGTACTGTACATTTGTTCTGTTTGCATATCAAAGGTGAATTTATGAAATGAAAAGTGTCATGTCACTTTAAGATGATGATGATGATTGATTATTATTATTATATACCTAAAATATTATTTTCTTGATCATTTGTGAGAACTGGTGCTGGGCTGTGAACCCAGCAGGCCGCCCACCTATACAGAAATGTTATGAAATAAGCCTTCATGTCTCGTATTATGTAGGGCCGCAGCTCATTTTCGCATAACATAATTAACTCTTTCTGTAATTGTGATTTGTGTGGTTGTACAGAAACACTAAAAAGTCATCTGTTTTTCTAATCATATATTACACTTGGTGCTAAGTGCCTGGCTAAACTAGAGATTATACTGTTTCTGGCATTATATGTGATGTATTTTATTTCTCTGGTTGACCGCTGTCACAGCATGACAATTATTTTGGGTTTGTAAAGAAAACAAAAAAAGAAATAGTTTTAAAGTATTAGAAAGTATGATTCTTTTATACATATGCAAATTATTTTCTTGCTGTCCTTGGAATTTATATACTTGGCAACATGTTTGAATTCACCATTATACGAACGAGTAAGAGTCTGTAACTAAAGTCCATTGCCACATCCACCATTTTAGCAGCTGCTTTTAGTTACATGCATGAAAATAGGTATTTATAAATATATTATGCATCAGGGCTAAAATATTGACAGAATGCTCAACAACAACATCCTATATCGCACAACACAAACACCTCACGAAGTGTATAGATACGGAACATGGTGACTCCTAACTTGGTGCAGGTTTTTGCAGGATCCCCCTATGCCCAAAATATAAATAAGCATCAATGGCATACTTAAAGCAGAGAATATCTATATTTTAGAAGATAATTTTTGTAGAAATACAAATGCATTATTAGGGGTACATTTACTAAAGCTTCTAAAACAGAGAATTGGTGCTATTGCCCATAGCAACCAATCAGATGCTATCATTTTCAAAAAGGTAATAGAGAAATTATAGACAGCATCTGATTGGTTGCTATGGGCAAAATCACCAATTGTCTGTTGTAGAAGCTTTAGTAAATTTACCCCTTAGTTACCAATAACTAAGGCGCAATTTGCTCTACTACTGGGTGGTATCTTATATTTGCCCAGAGAGTTTCAAAAGGAATAAGCTAGACAATGCCTCCCCTTCACTTTATCCTTGCATATGGTCTTATTGAAAATGGGAATGGCTAATTCGTATGTGCTTACAATGTCCACCCCTCCAGTAATATGACCCACCTTGACTGACTTGTTAATTTACCAGATTCTCTGGACCATTTCTCAGTGCAAACGCCACATCTTATTCATTTGTATCTATATGTATGACAAATGAAAATGTGCCTGTCACCCACACACACAGTGGAGGCAGCCATTTTGTGGTCTTAACTAATATTCATGCCAATGAGGCACTTACTAGGCACCGAATTAAACCACTGCCTCATCAATATTGCTTGAACATTGCTGATGATTTCCCTGTTTCTTAGTAGACTGACAAAATGCATTGTCATGAAAGCCACTTCAGCGCACATAATGGGGGATATTCAATTGTTTGAAAAGTCAGTTGGGTGTATGTTTTTTCCTGGCTATTAGCTAGGGAAAAACAGACACCCAACTGACTTTTCAAACAATTTAATTCCCCCCACTGACTGCCTTCACAGTGTGTTGTCATATTTACCTACTTCAATTTGAGGGGGCTCTCCCGGATACCCTGAGAGAGTAGGCTAGTCTCCCACATGACACCAACTACCTGAGTTAATTGTGCAGTCTGGGGCTTCATGATGCACTTTGCTTTGATTCACATTTTCATGGGCGTACCCCTTGCTTTATGATGCCGCGATCATGGTGCCACACCCCATATGCCTATACCTGGCTCCCCCCTACCCGGAGGGGTAACCTGGGTCATTGCAAGTATGGGTGACAGGTGCATTTTAAGTTTCCATATATTTCAATGCTGGATGTTTTATATTTTTCTATAAAAAAAAGAAAATTTAGCTGCATGCCTCCCCACTGTCTTGATGAGGACAACTTTGTATAGCAGAGCAGCAGTGAACAGGTGCTGTGCACACTTGCCATGGTGTGTGTAGCATCAAAGGCTGCTTTTAGTAGAGAGCAACGTGATGGGGCGGCATAGAATGCGGGAAGTGCTAGACACAACTCTGTGACGTGTGTTCTTGCCCCCTTCTCGTGTAAGTGCTGTTTTCCCAATTCCCTACCTAAAAGTAGGAAGGAATTTGGTCACCAGAGATTACCTACTTTCTAAGTTCACAAAAGTTTGTTATCAGCTGATCCATAAAATAGATTTACAGAGGAAATTATAAAATTAAGTCATGTTCTTGAATACTTCATTCAAAGGACGGTATTCAATTGTTTTGCACGCCAGTGATGTCATGACCCCTCAGTGATATCATGACACCCAGGGATGTCAAAACCCCCAGTCATGTCAGGAGCTATCTTCTGGAATTTATAGAGCTTTCCACCAGTTTTGGGGGTCTGTGTGGGCTTTTCTTTTTAGGACAGTGCTGGTTGTATCACTGGAAATGCTGGATATGTATTTTCATAGATCTCAGACTACAAAGCCACTGGCCTTATAAATTCATCCAAAAATATAACGTAGTGTTTTCTTTTTGACTGTACAAATTCCGTGTCATATTGGTGACCTGTACCTAAGGACACGGTGTCAGCAGGTAAACTGGCTACCAAACTGCTCCTCCTGCCTGCCAGAGATACTGAGGAGCAGGATCTGTTAGTACTTGACAGATAGCTATTCAAAACATTTGAATACCGTCCTAAATCATTGTTACGCCTTGCATTGATGTAAAAAAATTGTGAAATTATGTTTTTAAAAAGGGTTGACTTACTACTAATAGACATTATTATGTATTTGCCAGTCATGAAGTGGGTGAAGGTACAGTAGAATGACTTCCTCCTGTAGGCTTCTACAGATACGTCTCTTGTATGCCTATTAATATAAACCCAATTAGTCATTTGATAATTATTATATACAGTAAATAGAGTAAAAATACGGTGCTTTATACTGTATATACTTATACATATATCGCAGCACGTAAACATGATATACAGAAATGTTTATTTGCTGTATGTATCAAGACAGAGCTGTAAGTCCTCATATTGTAGCACAGACTATAGAGATTGAAAGGTAATGCTGTAAAATGCCTCACATGTGTAGAATGGCTAAAGATACAGTAATATTTGCCTTAATTGTATTTTTATCATATCAGTAGCACTCCAGCACTGCATACGTTAATGAGGTTTTTCTACACAGTCATGTGACCCACTGTAGGGAGCGCTACCTGCATGTACACAAACCTGCCCACACCTCCGCTATATCTCCTATGAGAGATGGCTTGAAATGAGCAATCGTTTTCTTTTTGCTTATGTCCTTTCTCCAAAGCCTTGTAGCGGGCTTTAAAGGTGCATGCATTTTTTACACTAAATTATCTAAGTAGAATATTGCTTTAATCTTTGCTTACTTATATTCATGGACAAATAAATGTGCAATAGTAACACAAAGTCAAACTTTCATCTAACATACATTAAAGTGTATATATCAGCTCTAATATGAGATTAAGAAAGATTCTGAACCTGTCTTAAAACAAAATCACTGTTTCAGCCTCATCCCCACTGATGTCCTATCCCCAACTTATGTCATAAACCACAAAGATATCATGACACCCAATGATGTCCTAACCCCAGTGATGTCATGACCCTGAGTGATATCATGAAGCCCAGGGATGTCGAAACCCCCAGTCATGTCAGGAACTATCTTCTGGAATTTATAGATCTTTCCAGTTTCCACCAGTTTTGGGGGTCTATGTGGGCTTTTATTTTTAGGACAGTCCTGGTTGTATCAATAGAAATGCTGGATATGTATTTTCCTAGATCTCAGACTACAAAGCCACTGGCCTTATAAATTTGTCCAAAAACATAACACAGTGTTTTCTTTTTGACTGCACAAATTCCATGTCATATTGGTGAACTGTACCTAAGGCCATGGTGACATCAGGTAAGCTAGCTACCAAACTGCTCCTGCTGCCTGCCAGGTACACTGAGGAGCAGGATCTGGTGACTAAAACCACTTTCAGACAGAAATGTCTGAAAGTCCCAGCAATCACCTGGCATTGAAATACGAGTAGTTTTGCCGGTCCCTGCCTGACCCCCCTTTCACACAGACAAGTAAATTACCGGGTCAAGAATTTCTACCTGGTAATTTGCAACACGGGTATTTTGTCTGTGTGAAAGGGTCAACCCGGCCCGAAATTCCTCCGGCTCCAACCCTGGTAAATTCCTGGGTCAATGTTTTTCAGCAAATTACCGGGTAGAACTTCTTCACCCGGGAATTTGCCTTTCTGTGTGATAATGGGAATAAGACTTGACAGATAGCCATTGACGCACAGACAGTCAAGTGAATTGACTGAAAAGACCCCTTTGTCTTTAATTGAACTATTCTTTGCCATTACCCATTGCCATGTCAGACCAGTTTGCTGATTCAACGGGTACAATTCCGATGTAGAACCCACATTAGACTAGAACGTCACTGGCTGACTTTAGTTACAAAATACAGTGATTTTATTCATTTGTAACAGTATTTTGGACAGGAGCAGCTTGGTGCATTCCATAGGCTGCTAGCACACTTTCTTTTCATCTGAGTTTTGAGACACACGAACAATGTGAATATTTGCCCAGTCTTACATGTTGTATGGATGTTCCAAGATCAGTACATGGTTGGGATAGATTGTATCCATAGCATGCTGAGAATGATAGCTAACATCTGCAATGTGGAACAGGAACTTAGATCAGTAGCTTATGCCAGCAAGTAAAATATTGTGAGCAATGCAGTTGTAAGGTTCCATTTGTCCTGCATGAGAATTATCAGATTTTTTTCTCCATCTGCCGCCCCCCTTTCATGCATCTGACAGAAAGAGAAGTGTACAAACATAGCATAAAAGTCTAATTTCACTGCTGGGCTTAGATTCGTTTCTGTGTTAAATTCTAAGCGATTTTTGTGTTTTTGAAAGTGGTTTCATTGTCTGGTGTGCGCCTGGAAGTGCACTTTCCATACTGGCTTAGGAAGGTGCACCTCAGAAAGTATAGTCCCAGCTGCTAGGTGCAATTTATAGACACGATAATAAAATGCATGTTTATCCAGTTGTACATGTTCTATTTCCATGTTTCTGTTTGGATAAATGTAGTCCATAACAATGCTGAGAATCACAGGTGCCCGCTGCAATGTAGGGCAGGAATAGATGTTATCAGTAAATTATGTCAGCAAATGTCCTTTTACATGACATAGAGAAAAATCCTATGTAGCCCTTTCTGCGCAGAGTATGCCACCTGATGTCCTACATATCACAGCCATATCTCAGGTCTCTGCATAAACAATTCTGTTTACATATGCATGTGTGTGTGCATGTACATATATATATATATATATATATATATCAAACAATTGAGTCGGCACTCGCATAACCGACCAGCCAATACGTCGCTTGGGGGCCCTCCATGAAGCTCCAAACTCCAGCATGCACACACATAGAAGGGCGGCACTCACGAGTCCTTGTGAC
Organism: Pseudophryne corroboree; assembly: GCF_028390025.1. NCBI lineage: Eukaryota > Metazoa > Chordata > Amphibia > Anura > Myobatrachidae > Pseudophryne > Pseudophryne corroboree. Next base: position 111,647,111 of record NC_086450.1, read on the forward strand.
GAGGAATAAATCAGACGGACAGCGTCACGGTGTTCAACGCTTCAGTCTCTTTCAGACTTTTCTCAAGAACGTTCTTGAAAAAAGTCTGAAAGAGACTGAAACGTTGAACACCGTGACGCTGTCCGTCTGATTTATTCCTCGTCACAAGGACTCGTGAGTGCCGCCCTTCTATGTGTGTATATATATATATATATATATATATATTAGATCGATCACGCCATCATAAGTTGCACCTACCCTGTGCTTGGTTGGGAATCTCTGTCAGGGTATGGCCTCCAATATAAGCAATTAAACGTCTATTTATTAACAAGAGTTAATACCAGCGGCAAACTGTACTTTGTTTAGCATTGCAGTGGTACCAGGGCTGCCATCAGATATTGTAGGGCCCGGGACTGACAAAATAGACAGCCCCCCCCCCCCCCCCCCCAAACAAAAGATATTCTGCCACACTGCTCCACCCCTATGTGATGTTACACATCATGACGTTACAAATAGGTGGAGCATTGTGGACCTGCAGGAAAGATTTAAAGAGCTGATGCGCAGGGAAATCTTGTTTTATGTCCTCCCTGCTCATCAGCCCGCTGTTATTGCACTGCCGGTGCAGCTCTCCAGGTATTGACTGTAGGAGCCAGGGGTGGGCCCCCCTCTCTATAAGGGCCCGGCACTCCAGTCCCTGCTGTCCCCCCCCTGATGGCTGCCCTGAGTGGTACTAATGAATATACCATTGATATTTAACATTACTTATCTCTCCAGTGAGGTCCAGCAATGTCCCTGTCCTCAGTGCTGTGTAACGCTCTGTTGCTGGCAGGTCACCACTGACGTCGATGGAGTGCCCTGTAATGAGGAAACACAACAGCCAGTCTGCGCATGTGCATAACACTTTCACCTGGCGGGGTCCTGGCAGTGCCTGGAAGTTTTCACTGAGGCTGGAAAGGCTGCACTGGGTCCCCATTGCCAGCAAAGGGGACGTATCGCTCTTGCCATATATAGATGGCGTAAGCAATACAGGGTCGTACAGCAGTAATCTTAGTTTACCGCTGTTTGTTAATTACTGAAAGGAGGACATAACCCCTTTATTTATGGGTCCATAAGTTTGCAACCACTTCAATGACACACCTGCCACACTACCATAATACGCCCAAAAGATTGACCATCTTTGCGTGTCTGAATAGCCACCTTCCAGTCACTGCCCAGGAACACCCAGCTCTTTTCCAATACACTTTCGGAAAACAGTTGTCTCAATCGCCACTACCCCTCTGTGCATACACATTGTGGGATGCATCCTTGGTGCCACCTGTGAGCAGCATGGCATGCAACACAGAATCAGGCCCTAAGATACATAAAAGCATGCAGTGAAATCTAAAGTCTAGGCCAAGGGGCAGATTTACAACAAATGATATTCTAGTTATCACTCGTTTCGAGTCTTAAATGGTGCTCCAGCCATTATCAAACAAATTAAGGAGCTGATTGGCTGGAGCACCATTTAAGACTCATATTGAGTGATAACAAGAATATCACTCTTTGTTAAATCCACTAGTCGCTCCTACTTACTAAACAGGGGGGGGCTGCCACTACCTCCATGCCCAGAGAGGAGAGTCAACAGCCAGCCCCAGGTCCCGCACAATGGTTTCTGGCTGGTGTCGGCACATGCGTAGATGCCACGGTACGACTGCGCATGCGCAAACCCCATCAGCACAGAAGTTGGATTGGGCAGCATGAAAGGCAGGAAGTGGCTTCCTACAGGATGCCAGCTCTCTACTAATCGCAGCCCGGTCTCTTAGTCCCAGAGGGAGGAAACACCTCCAAATGGGACTGCCTTGTGTGTATGTGACTGATAGGTAGGACTTCCAAAAGGAAGTCACTGACAGTCACAGTGAAGCACTTAAAAAGCGCCTTGAGCCCTATTGGATAAAGAGCGCTATATAAATAAAATTATTATTATTGTTATTATTATTATTATTATTATTATTATTATTCACTGACACTGATTAGGGTGGCAGATTTATTTATTCTGTAGTAGCATAGTTATTCTCGGCTGTTTACAAATAAAACCGCAGTGGTTTGAAAATAAATTTCTGTATTAAAGAGAAACTGAGAAAACATACAAATAAAATGTATTTTGAAGTCTTCCATTACATTTTTATTATAGAGAGGTGTATGGAGTGTTACGTAAGAAATACTAACATTACATTTTGTACCAAGTGTGTCTTGTATTAACAAGGCATACGCATGCACTATACTAAATAGTATGACATTTTTTTGTTTATGGATACGTTTTTCTTTGTTTTATTAGCCTGTTTACTTTTGCTATCTCAATGCTGTTTAAAACCTAGTAATATAGATTTGGTGGAGATGATGATACTTTATGCTATATTATAATAAATGCATTCAGAACATACTTTGTAGAGGAGGGACCGCTTCAACAGGGATTGGATATATTACTAAAGCCAATCAAAACATCTTACCATCCTGATTGGCTAGCATGCATTTCAATATTTCTTATTTTAGATGCTATGATAGCACCACTTAAAGGTTGTTTTTTTCCCTTTAAATTCAGCTATTACTAGACTTTTATTTTGAATAAATATTATTTTACGTAATATGGGAATTGAAAAACCTTGATCAACGGACCCCCATACCCACATGCACTTGAACTTACAATTAATGGGCCCGATTCTTCAGAGTTTGGAGCACATTAAAACAAAAATGAGCGAGGAGCAATTTTCACCGGGAGGGGGGGGATATTACAATGCATGGGGCAAATGCAAGTGCATTTCTTTTTTTTCACATGCAGGGAAAATACTGACTGCTTTGGCATGTTGTGAACAAATACTGGGCAGCTTAGTTTTGATACTGAAGCTTAGAATGAAGCTATGTCAAACCATTCCAAACTCAACATTTTCCTCACCTGCAGTGCAACACTGTTTTGCCAAGGTGCATATTTGCTCCTTTTTTGTGCTCCTTTTTTATGTCCTCCTAACGCTGGCCCATTAATTTTAAGATATTAGTATTAGAAGTATCCGATACTATTGGCTCCATCACCTGAGAAAGCCCAACAGGACTCATCTTATGCCAGGTGCACGTAGCGGCCACTAATCATGTTCTGAAGCCCTGCTCTCCTCTACAGGGTTACAGGGGAGCAAGGAACGTAATGGCCTCACTGCTGTGTGACCACTGACATCACCTAGAATTTGAAACTCCCAAAAGGCTCTGTCATCCTTCCTGGGTTCCACAAATTTATATTCCACTCAGAAGGGAAGGGAGCTCTGATGTTCCCCTCCCCTCTGTGCTTAGAGTAAATGCTGCTAAGTGATGAAAGTAGAGGGCAGATGTGGCCCTCACTAGAAACCTAGGGGCCATCACAATTTTGTAACAGGGGTCCCAGTCCCACAGTTCTATTCATTCCCTGGTTTATGATGTAGAGGTAGTAACTCATCATGATTTTCTAGTTATTTCTCCAGCAAGCTAATTATGGCTTTACTCATTCATTTCCCAGGAAACTTTTCTGAAGCCTTGTTATATGTGGGCTGGTTGCCTGATGTTGTCGGCTAGTGATACAGTACAAGTAAAGACAGGGATCCATATGCTGAGACCATACATGGATAAAGGAACGTTTGTCTAATTCTGTTATAAACATCACTTGTAATAAACAAGAGTGGCTGTAGGGAGCAAAAAAGAACAAGCTTTTTTTTGTCTATGTGAGTGGTTCCCAAACGTTTTGGTATCGCGGCACCCAGGGTATCAGAATTTTTTTCAAGGCACCCCTAGGCCAAAAATGTCTTATTGAGTAATTTAGAAAAAAATATTACATTCAGTAAATTGTGTTTCTATGTCATCATTAGGTTCAATTGTGTGGTGAGGTACAGGATTTGCTTCTGTTGGTCCACGTATTATACTATTGCCAGCCACCAGCACTAGTTTTGCTTATTATATCGATCATAAATAATTTGAATTCGTCCTGGACCACCGACCTGAGGAGTCCCCGCAATTGGCCCGAGGTACCCAGTTTGATAAGCATTGCTCAATGTAGTATGCTTGGTGGCTCTATGCTATTGTGCTTACAGGGAGGATGGCTTTTATGAAAGTCTGACTGCAAAATATCAGTACCAGTGACCGCTTTCATAGGACGGTCACAAGTAGCTGTAAGAAGAAAGGCTATGGGCAAATGTATCCCATTTAAGGTTAGTAGGTACAGTACATACTGAGCATGCATCCCTGCTGCTGAGCTCACTAGTCAGGCTGTGTCTGGTGCTATATATTTATTCCTATAATATTTATTTTCCTATTTATTAGGTACAGTAACATTCCATCAATTTTACCTTGATACATTGTTTCTATGTTGGCTTTACTTGGTTCAAATAGGCACTGACATAATGACTATAGGCCTGATGATTCAGAGGTGCTGGACAATATGCCAATGTTTGCACAGTTGGACAATGTTTGTGTATTGCACATGCGCCGTGATGGTTTACAGACATCAGTCGCAGTGTTAATTTGGTTACAGAGAGAGTGACAGTCAAAGGGCGTTCCCATGTAGAAAGAGGGAGTGGCTAGACAGAAGTGGACATGTCAGAGGGTGTGTCTCAGGCAGTTACTACATCTGAAGATGCAGTTGCAATGGTCCCATTCTATGCAACCATAGGCTGCTCTAATATCCAGTGGTGCAGCCAGTGAGAGTCTTTGTACAGATTCCAGCGGCCGCAGCATTAGTATTGTTTTGCAGCCGTGCTACATAAAAAGACGCCCTCCCGACTGCACTGGTGCCCACCTCTGAATCAGTATGTTACTTCAATATATGAACAAGGGATATGAATGGAGAAAGGTCCGGGCTATACAATGCCATTGTGCAATCTGTCTTTATTAAGTATTTAATATAAGTTAATGTCCATGTTGCAATTTATGCTTCAAGGCCACAGTGATTACAATCCCGTTACACAATAACACTGCTTATTCTTGTGCACTTTGATACATATACTGTATATCTTTATTTTTGTATCACAAAAGGGTTAAAGAGACATATAATTAATATTTGTTTAGGAAGTTTCTGCTATATGAAGGACTCTTGCGCAGACATGTATGTACGCCTGTTTGCAGGTGCCCTATGCATGCGCATGCAAGTACGAGAGGCAGAGCCGTCTTAACAGCAGTGTAGGCCCCTGGACACAGCAATGCACTGGGGCCCCTACCCACCCATCAGCGGAAGAGGTGGGGGGTGCTATCAATGGCAGCTTTGATGTTCCGCGGGCGGTAGGGGGTGTTCTATCTTTCGCTCAGCATGTAAGACCTGGAGAAATAATTTCTGCTAATTACTCCTTTACTGCACAAATGGGGCGGGAAGGAGAACACTAAACTGTAGAAGGGGACATTGTGCTGAATGAAGGGGCCCCGGTACATGACTTCCAGGGTAGTAGCGGGTGTTTAATACACAGGGGAGGGGTGGATAGTGGAGTGGGCTTAATATTCATCATTTTCCGGGGGTCAGGGCCGCTTGCTTTACTGCAGATATCTCCAGTTCCTGGAAATATATTTCTTAGCTTTAATGGGGAAAAAAAACTAGAGAGTTCCACCTTTCAGGAGGTACTGGGGACTTGGGGATCAGAATTCAGGAGCCAGAGCAATCCACCGACAAAAATATAAAACTGCATATTAGGAGTGTGGAGCTGGAGCAGGGAAGAGCTGCTTGAAGGCTGATATCTCTGGTTCTGGGCATAGTAGAGACAAGCTGCCAGTGTCCACTGAAAGGGGAGAGTCTCAGCTTTTGGAGTATACCCTCAGAAAATCTCTAAGTCAAACAGAAACCGAGATATCTGGCTGGGAAGAACAATTAACAGGCTTGGATGGGGACCACTGCTTTGAAGCTGATATCTCTGGTTCCCCAGGGCCGATTTTCAAAAATCTGGTACCCCTAGAAAGAGGGGACTCTCAGCTATCAGCCTAGGGCCCTTATACTCCTGGGGCCCTTGGGCAAGAGCCCATTGAGCCCATACGAAAAGACGGCCCTGACGAGAGGTGCAGCGTCGCATGCACAACCTCATCTGTGACCGAAGGGTAGTAACTGGGCTCTCACGGGACAGTTTTATGCAGGCAAAGGTCAGTGAGGGCATGCCGATGGTACTATGGGTGGAAGCTTTGTATCTTTTGCACCAAGTATTGGCTGATAGAAATACACACGCTGATCCAGTGGCGTAACTAGAAATTTTTCTCCCCCAAGCCAAAAAATTCTTCGCCCCCCCCCCCCCCCCATAATTAGCACTAGTAAAGGGACAAACATGCGTGCGCCGCAAAAAAAGGGGCGTGGCTTCATTGAAATGGGTGTGGCTTCGCATAAAGGGACGTGGTATTGCAGGAAAAGACTACCTTATACCCCAGTTTTGCAACCTGCACGCCCAGACGTTAGCCACCACAGGAAAGAAAAATAATCCTGATTCATGCCCCTTACATTATTTGTAATTTTTCCTCCTTATAGTAATGCCCAGTATACATTATGCCACATACTGCAATGGCCCTTAGACATTATGCCACACACAATAATGCACATGACACAATATGCACACACCGTAATGCCCCCAACACATTATGCCACACAACGTAATGCCTGTGACACATTATGACAGGAATCGCAATGCCCGTTATACATTATGCTACACACTGCAATGCCCCTGATACATTATAGCACATACAATGTCTGTGACACATTATGACACACACCGCAATTACCCTGAGACATTATACCACATACCACAATGCCCGTGATATAGTATACAACACACCGTAATGCCTGACACATTATGACACACACCGCAATGTCCGTGATACATTATGCCACACACTGCAATGACCCTGACACATTATACCACATATCACAATGCCCGTGATATAGTATACCATACACCGTAATGCCTGTGACACATACCGCAATGTCCATTATACCCTATGCCACACACCGCAATGCCCGTTATACATTATGCCACACTGCAATGCCCCTGAGACATTATACCACATATCACAATGCCCGTGATATAGTATACCATACACCGTAATGCCTGTGACACATACCGCAATGCCCGTTATACCCTATGCCACACACCGCAATGCCCATTATACATTATGCCACACTGCAATGACCCTGAGACATTATACCACATATCACAATGCCCGTGATATAGTATACCATACACCGTAATGCCTGTGACACATACCGCAATGCCCGTTATACCCTATGCCAAACACCGCAATGCCCGTTATACATTATGCCACACTGCAATGCCCCTGAGACATTATACCACATACCACAATGCCCGAGATATAGTATGCCACACACCGTAATGCCTGTGACACATTATGACACACACTGTAATGTCCGTGATACATTATGCCACACGCCGTAATGCCCTTTACACATTAAGTCCTACAGTAAGGCTTCTAATTACTTTTAAATTACCTGCTCGTTGCCAGGGGTTTCATGCTCTTGGTTCCATGCACGGTGCCAGGGGTTTTCATGCTCAGGGTGTCATGCTCGTTGCCAGGGGTTTCATGCACTTGGTGTCATGCTCGTTGCCAGGGGTTTGATGCACTGGGTGTCATGCTCGTTGCTAGGGGGTAGTGCTTGTTGCTAGGGCTGTGCTCCCAGTGCCACATATGCCCCCAGTGCCAGATATTCCCCCACAGTGCCAGGTACTCACATGCCCCCAGTGCCAAATATAGCCCCCCTCCCCCATGTGCCAGGTACACATATACCTCCCCAGTACCACATATTCCCCTAGTGCCATATATTCCCCCACAGTGCCAGGTACTCACATGTCCCCAGTGCCAAATATAGCCCCCCCATGTGCCAGGTACACATATACCCCCCCAGTGCCACATATGCACCCTCAATGCCACATATGCCCCCCGAAGTGCTCCCCCTCTCCCTGTGCCGAATATGCTCCCCCAGTGCCAGTTAAATCCCCCCCCCCCCCCCGCTGTTTTGTGATGGAGGGACACGGAGGGCACAGCGCGCGCCTCTCCTGTGTCCCTCCTGGGTCTCCGGTGGGTCTGTTAAAGGAAGTGCCGGTTCGTGAGCCAATCAGAGCTCACGAACGGCACTTCATTTATTAGACCCGGCGGAGACCCAGGAGGGACACAGGAGAGGCGCGCGCTGTGCCCTCCGTGTCCCTCCATCACAGCAGCGGAGGGAAGGAGGGAGAGGAGACAGCAGATTGACATGCGGACGCTCGTCCGCATGTCAATCTGCGCTAAATCAGTGGCGGCGCCCCCGCAGCCCTGCGCCCCCAAGCCACCGCGAGGGCTGTGGGGGCAGTAGTTACGCCACTGCGCTGATCATAATGAGCTTTGTACAAACCATATGTATAGAGGGCAGGCAGATCTCAAAGAGGTGTAGGGGCAAATAAACACATCTATGGCCGACACGCATTCACTCTCTCATTCAGGCCCTTTGTAGCCCACAAATACTGGACAGCTTTATTAGTGCACTGCAATATAGATCTGAGTTTAGACACGTCTCTCTCAAATGGAAATCTCTCAGGACATTATGTAGCCTATTTATCACTAAATGCATATTCAGTGCGATCTGGGCGTGGTATTAGCTCCCAGGATTGCATTGCGGTCTGCTTTTGTACTGGGCCAATGCCGCAGGGACAGGGGCTCTGAAAGGATCCATCCCTGCAATGTACTCCATGTGGAAACGCATGTGCGATCCCTCTGACCACAAATGCACAGTAATCATTTCCAGCGAGGGTACTAGAGAGCCCCCTGCTGACTAGCTTTATGATGTGTAGCTCACAGGTTGCAGTGGGCTACTGCCATTTCCTTTGTATTCTGGAAATTGGTAAATCTAGCAGCATCGCATCCCAGTAGAAACTAATGAGGTTCGTGACTGCCGGCGGGAATGGAGGGATCTCAGCAGGTATTGGAGATACAATATAGAGTAATTCAGGTTACTAGTAATCAAAGCCTATGTAATACTGACTGTATAACAACTATGAAACAGAAGTCCATTATAATATAGTAGTGGGTTCACTACGGCTGGCCGGCGGTCGGACTCCCGGCGACCAGCATACCGGCGCTGGGAGGCCGACCGCCGGCTTACCGACAGTGTGGCGAGCGCAAATGAGCCCCTTGCGGGCTCGCTGCGCTCGCCACGCTACGGGCACGGTGGCGCGCTACGCGCGCCACACTATTTTATTCTCCCTCTATGGGGGTCGTGGACCCCCACGAGGGAAAATAAGTGTCGGTATGCCGGCTGTCGGGCTCCCGGCGCCGGTATACTGAGCGCCGGGAGCCCGACCGCCGGCATACAGAAGACCACCCATAGTAGTTTAACACTTTGTAAAAGGTTGCCATACTATTGAACACATACTGATTCTGGGCCAGCAGAGTAAGAGTGACAGACTTGCTACCTTAATGTGCAGAAATGCACTGTGTGGATTGGTGGATTTATACCTAGTATAATGCAGTGGCAAACGCAGGATTTGCATGGGGGGGTTTCCAGAACTGGGTGGAGCCAATCACGGGGGTGGGGACTGGGGTGACCCAGTATATGCTGGGTCCGTAAAACTAGTGTGTGTGTGTGTATATATATATCCCATGTAAAGAAGGCGGCACTCAGAGACTTGAAGGTGCAAAAGAATATTTAGTAAACAAGCTGCAGAGTTACATCAACGTTTCGGGGCGTGCAGCCCCTTCATCAGGATGATGAAGGGGCTGCGAGCCCCGAAACGTTGATGTAACTCTGCAGCTTGTTTACTAAATATTCTTTTGCACCTTCAAGTCTCTGAGTGCCGCCTTCTTTACATGGGATAGTGATGGAGGTGGAAACCTCATAGGATGTCACCTGAGCCAGAAAGCCCAAGGAGGCCTTCCGAGTGCTGGCTACTACAAGGGTATCTATCTATCTATATATATATATATATATATATATATATATATACATACACACACACATAAACACATATACATAGCATATTAAACATGCATATATATATATATATATATATATATATATACATACACATACAGTACATGTATATATACACATGTATATATCATATGTGTGTGTGTTTATATGTATGCATGTATATACATGTGTATATATGTATGCACATGGATATATATATATGTACTATAATTAGAAAAAAGTAAACTTTTACTGCACTTACAAGTGCCACCAGGAAGACAGCAGGCTGCAGAGGACGCTAGACAGCCATTAATAATACTCATGCAGCTTAAAAAAAAAAATTTTTTTTTTTTTTTTTAGTGGAGGGGGGTTTCTGGGTGCTCGGAAACCCCCCCTGGGTGCGCCACTGTAATGCTATAGATGTTACAGTAAATTAACTGACATGCCTGGCTTTGAAATTGCATATTTTTATTCCGAATAAGATCCCTTTAGGCTATGGCCACACTAGCAGTTTGTAATCTCCCTTGTATAATTTTTAGCCCACATGTTGTGTTAGGTGCCCTAAATTACTTTGGGCCTCCTCTGGTTTTTGAAGCAAAGTAAAAAAAAAAAGCAAGCAAAAAAAAAAAGCAAGCTCCTGGTCAATACCATGTTGCACTGCAGGTAGGGAATATGTATCGTGTGCAGAGAGATTTCAATTTGGGTGCAGTGTGTTCAAACTGAAATCTACATTGCAGTGTATAAATAAAGCTGTCTAACATTTGTAGGCTACATACAAAAGCAACCAGTATATACCCTGCACAGCAAAAATATTAATGTATTTCTTCACCTTGCATTGCAACACTGTTTGTTCCAGACACAAAGTTACTTGCTTTTTTCTGCCTTGCTTCCACATCTGAATGAGGCCCTCCACATGCTATACGTCAACGACAGAAATGAAATGAAATGTGATAGGCAATTCTTATGTTACAGTGTTGGACTCTTCTTATAAACATCAAAAACATTAGTACAGGTTAATACTTGCCTTGTGTTTTAAGGTATTTATGATATGTTGAGCATTTATAGCACTTTTATGTATTTACAAAGCAGTGACCTATAATAGGCTGACCATATTATCCCTTTAACCTGGGACACTCATGAATTACACAGGTCCTGTGGCTGCTTAAAAATAAAACCAGGTAAAATGCAGGCTTGTAGTCAGGCAGCCACAGAACCTGTGTAATTCATGAATGTCCCAGGTTAAAGGGATAATATGGTCAGCCTACCTATAAAAGCATCTTGAAATTTACTTCAGGCTGGAGAATCAGGGGTGCCATGGGGGGGGGGTTCATCTGGGGGGCCTAGGGCCTTGAATGAGGTGGAATGACCCACTTCTAGGCGCATGCCAGCACAAAGCATAGTATTTTAAGTCTAGCACCTTGGACCAAAATATGTCTCGGCAGCTCTGAGCAGAGTTAATAAAAGATAAATTCAGATGACTGGACTTTCTGACTTTACGATAAAACATGTAGAGTATGAGAAACAATCTTTAGATTGCATTATCCAAAATATGACAAATGTGGACCTACAGCACAGGTGCTGTCTTGTGAAGTCAAGCTCCTAATTTTACAAAACAGGACTAATGTGTTCTTATTAAATGCGGGCAGAGTGGTTGGAATGTACTATTATTATCTTTTATTTACAATGCACAAATAATGAAACTGCATTGAAGGGATCATATAACAAACAAATAACATACTGTACAATTACATGAGGCAGAAGGTAAGAAGGAATGACACATAAGGTAGGGAAACTACAATTAGCTGTGGATCAGGACAGTGTATGTGACCAGTGTCGGAGCATTATCCGCCACAAATATTAAAGCAGCCACTGGCTAATTGGCATTGTCGTACAGATGGTGGGGTACACATGCTCAGATACTGGAAATACTGGAGACATAAAAGATAAATTACACATTGTGCAACTCTTAAGGTGAATACACACGGTCTCACCACGTGTATGCACCATTAAGAAGTCTGTAAGGACCACTTGTGGTGGAGATTGCACATTCATGGGTGGCATTCTCAGGTTAGTGGTTGATTACAGAGAGATTATTCGCTGAAAAGGCCTGATTTTTACAGATCCCTAGTAGGGTCTGAGATATGGGAATTGGTCTTAACTTTCCAGGAGATAAATATTTAACCAACCAGATACAGTTGATACAGCACATCAAAGCACCTTTATAGGCTCAATTCCTGCATTCTAACAAAAGAATGAAAAACTTTTTAACATATTTGCAAAATTGTTAATTCACTGCATACAGTACTTTGTGGTTACTACACTGCTTTACATGGTCTTTTGGACAAGTCATGGTATTCTGAAAAGAGTTTTTATCATAACCTCATTAAATTTCTATCATATTAATGGTGTTTTTCAAAGTCCGAGCTGGACTGGCAATCTGGGGCATTAGGCTGACAGCCTGTCCGGACAGCTTCGTCACCGGCACTGATCTCAACAGGCAGGCAGAGATATGGGGAGTGTCTAGAGACCACGCCCTGTAATTCATGAATGCAGAGAAAGAAGCAGGGGCCGAATCACAGCCCCAGTCTGTCCCTGTTTAAAGTAATATATCAATAGAAGTCACTTGTAACTTCTATTTGTTTTTGTGTGAATATTTTTTATTCAGGTACTGAGGAGAAATATGATATGTGGTCTAAGGATGTACAGAGGTCATTTGTAAATGTATAGATTTAAGGCATAGTGATCCTACTGACAGAAGAAAATCTGTTTCCAGAAAACTGCATGTCCCAAGCATTCTGGATAAAATATCTCAAACTTATATGTAAAGATCACTATACGCAGCTTGCAGATTTTTTAGCTTTTAAATGTCAAGTGCACAACACCATTGTCATAAACACAGAGTGAGTAATATTTAAAAATTACCTTTTTTAAAAAGAACCAAGAAGTCCCTGTACCTGCTTTTTAAAATGGGGCGTGGCTTGCTAAAGAGGCAGCACAGGGACGTGATGCTGCAAAGGGACGCTAGGGGAGCGTGGTTGCATGGTCATATCATCCAGGCCATGCCCCCAGCTATACAATACCAACATTGAGTATGGCTACGATGAGACGATTCAGTGCAAATCGTGTAATTGGCTGCCTGGTACACCCACTTTACTCAGTAAGTGGGCGACTGGGTGGCAGTATTGGCCAGCTCTGGGAGACTTGCCCACTCTTCCAGGTGGCTGGGAGAGCCACACGATTTTCAGGAGCCTCCCGTTTCGGGAGAGTAGGCATGTATGTCTTATGTAACATAGTTGCTGGTCAAAAAAAGCCCAGCAGTTCATCGAGTTCAACCTGAATTATATTATATTCCCTATTCTATTCTGGTTAAAGGCAATATCCTCGGATATCTTTTTCCGTTATTTATCTAACCCATTTTTAACCCATTAATCTAACCCAGGTGTCACCCTTAGGGTTAGTTATGTGGTGGTGGACAGTCTGCACTTTTTTCCCCCACATATATTCTCACTGGCAGCAACTGGGATCCAGTCACAATCCCGGCAGTCGGGATTCGGGCTGTCAAAATTCCGACGCCAAAATCCTGACACCGATCAGAATGCGGGCACCGGCATCCTGACACCTGGGATCTCAATTGATACACTGCTGGGCCTGGGTGTTAGGTTTAGGCAGCGGGGGGAGGGTTAGGGTTAGCCTGCGGGACCAGGGGGTTAGGGTTAGGCTGCGGGTAGGGGTGGTTAGGTTCAGGCAGCCCTGGGGAGGGTTAGGCTGGAGGTTGGGGGAAGGTTAGGTTTAGGCTGGAGGGGAGGGGGGTGGTTTAGGCACCACCGGGAGGGTTAGAGCTAGACTGTGGGGGTTTAGGTTTAGGCAGTGTGGAGGGACAGTTAGGGGGCCATTGGGGTAAGATAAGTATACTTACATTCCCCTGTCGGCGGGATTCGGATCATTGGGATGCAAGGGTCGTATTCTAACCGCCGGCATCCCGTCAGCCGGCATTTCAATCCCAACCCGCAGCAACTAGCACTGGTCTTGCCTATCACATTGACCATAAAATTATTTTGTATTGTACTGCCATCTGGTGGTACCCCTGCAAGTACCCTGAGGTACCCCAGTGTGCCACAGCACCCAGTTTGATAACTACTGCTCTAAATACTTTAACTGGCAGTTATGAGGTATCATATGTTTTTAAAGGTAGTAGATAGCAGCTTGCAAACAGATATAAATTTATCATGGTTTTCTGCCTTTAGACAACTTTAATTTTTATAGTTTGTTCTGCAGATTTTGATATATACATTGCTTTATTAACTGTGTTTTATCCTTAAGTTTTTATATCATTCAGACTACGTTGTTTATATTGTTCTGCTTAGGTAGAACAGAAAACTGCCCTGTGGATAAAATGATCCAGTGCAGAGAGTAGTGGCGATCTATGTTGTATCCAAGGGTTATGAAAATAGCAGCACTGTACCAACACTATACGTGAGATCACTATACATTTTAATTATCATAAACAATGAAAATTGTACAGTTAATTATTGTTTACAATAGGCATTAAGCATAAAGTTACCTCTAGATTATAAGGGTATTAAGGTGGAACAGACTTGAAAAAAAAAAATGAATGTTCTATAATGATTAAAGGTAGTAACTTTTGTTAAATTTCAGAACGTTCTAGTAAATCTTTTATTTTAAATAAATGTTGTAATACAGTAATGTCTAGAGTGGTAATGGAAAGCCCTACTATCAGTGAAATGCTGCCAGCCTATATGCAGCATTATCATAAGTTGGCTGTAGTGCTGGTACTGTAGTTCAGAGTGTGTAGCAGACCCGTTGCGTGAATACAGCCATAGATATCATAAAGTGAAACCTAACTGCTGTAAAAAACATACAAAAAAACAGTGGATGTGAACAAGAAAAACTTTATTTTTCATATTGCAAGTATGACAGAAAAAGTTACAAAGATTAATTGCTTATATAGTGGACACCCTAGTCCTACAACCAGAACTCAGGCCAAATCCCCCAAAAGTAAGCAATAAATAGTAGCCAGACTTTTGCAGGAAAAAGATTAGGCAGAAGTCTTACATTTTACTTGATAACATAGGTAATATAAATAGTAATTTTATAATACGGTGCAGATAAAAGAAAAGACTGTAGCCCATAGCAATCAGTCAGATATTTGTTTTAATTTATTTAATTTACAATGGGTTGTTCATAGCTAACATAGGACTGGTTGGTATGCAAACTTTTATTATTTGTATTCAGTTAATTTATAATATTATTTTTTGTTTCACTCCCCCTCGTCTTAAATAAAATTAGGACTATGGTGTACAGACAAAACTTTGGGGAGGATATATGTGTCTGAATACTAGATTATGGTTTCTGTGCATATTCCGTTAAAGAGTACTTGACACCTACTGTACAAACAGTGCAGGCAGCCATTTTGTGGTGTACAAAAAGGGCAGGCAGCCATTTTGTAGTTTGTATCAATATGCATGAGAATGCAGCTCATCACTGGAAACTAGGAAAGACCCATACCTTACAACTGTTGATTCCTGTGATACAGCAGCGATTTCAGGGTATTTGCATGTTAACCATGACTTGCAGGTGCTGCACATATCAAATGCAGGTGTCTCTTGTGCAAGTGGAGATTAAATGGGGTCTTCAGAAGAATCTGGGTGCCCTAGCATGTCAGAAATGCTATACACGCTCGTAATGATGTGATCACACCTATTATGACGGAAACACCATCCTAACATGGTGTAGCCATGTTTTCTGTCAGAGACAGTGTGTCAGGGTCCCACTTTAGAAATGTCCAATTTTATGAGATAAGCTGATCTGTTTCCTAGTGAATGATTGCTGATCATTAGTTTAGCCCACAAGATGGCTGCCTCTAGTACCAACCACTGGCAACAGTATCCTATGGACACACATATTCAGCTGACTTATTTTCTGGTAAGTAGACAAAATAATGTAATGTATAGTTAAAAAAAAGATATATACATATATATATATATATATATATATATACATATTTATTTTACACACACACACACGTGTGTGTGTGTGTGTGTGTGTGTGTGTGTGTGTGTGTGTGTGTGTGTGTCTCAAATGATGAAATATCTAAAACAGCAGTAACAAAGCACATTCGTATTAGCACAAGGTGATTAGTTTACAAGAATAGATGAAGTTCGAGTTTGGCAGCTGTTTTTTAATAATGAAAATAAAAATAGAAATCTATACAATGTTAACTCCATTTAATTTTCATTGTTATCACTAATGGCAGTATGTGTGTATTACAATATTATTTTTACAGGTGCATAGTTTATTTTTGTGTATTCACAGCAAAAATGCTATTTATTGTGTAAGAAATACAGTACACATTTTGTTGCCATGAACTACAGTATGGAGTGACGTAAAAATAGGATCATTAAAATGGACTATCACAGTGTAGGCTGCCATTTTGTGCGATCATCCAGTATTCCCCAGAATGCACCTTTTTCAATCCCTTAGAAACAGCGCCTGATTCAGAGGTGCAGACATAACGTGCAGCTGCAACTTCTCATGTATTCTCAAGTGGAAAAATATGCAAATTGGAGTTTAAGCATTCCCCCTGTGTACTGCCGTGGGATGTACTTCACAAAAACTCTGCGATGCCCATGTTGCATCTCTGAGCTATGCTCCTGGTGCAGAGTCTCCCTTGTAACTTTCTTAAGATGTGGCCACTGTGGCTGCAGTGCTGCGAATGAGATCGCAGCTGCATGCTGAAAAACGCATGTGACTCTCACATAACAAGTAAAACTGCAAGTAATAACAAAGTCTTATGCAGTTACATACACCATCACACTCTTTTTATTTTAATGAGAGGTGGCTGAGCACATTGGCGTTTCTATAATGTGTGCAATGTGTGCGATGCACACGTGCCCCCGGGTCCAAGGAGGCCCACACTGCACCCATGTTTTTTTACTCATCTTTCTGGAGTCCCGCAGCGGAGCTGCAGTCGCGGTAAGAAAACAGCCATCCAAATGGCCGCCGCGCATGCGCACTAGGGTTTTAGTATCTGGAACATGGCAGGCGCCATGTTTCCAGAGACCTGCGCATGCTCAGTAGACTCTGGCACGATGCCAGAGTCTACTACGCCAAGAAGAGAAGGGGGCCCACCCGGAGTCTACATGTGCAGTTTGTCAATGATTGCTCCTAGCATGCATTTTCTCAACCATGTCCAACACTGAATCAGGCCCACTGTAACATCACTGACTGAAGCAAAATTCATAGTTTACCTCAAAATGGCTGCTTCCACCTGACGGGTACATTTTAGCAAGAGCACATATATAAGTAGATTGTGGATTGTGATAAGAAGTTAATGTGTATTAAAGAGTCTATGATAAAAGAAACTGAGGAATAACTGAGCAAATAAAAGATAATAAGTCCTTTTAAATATCCGAAAACAATCCTTACAACAACCTTTTTGCAGAATTTCAGTCACAATGTAAAATCCAACTTTGTAAATTATCTATGCGAATGTCATGCTGTAAAACAGATTTACCCACAGCTGAACATTTGAACCTGGACTGTGGAAATGAATTCTGCCTTTACTAAACCAAAACAGTCAAAAAATGTGTATGTTTTTTTTGCTGATTAACCCTTTCTACTTTTATCTATGAATATGTGTAGCATTCAACAAGGCATGCTGGGTAAAAAAAAAATGACTATGCAAAGGTGTAAAGTGTTGCATGCTCTGCTCCTCCTCTGCTTTAGTGGCTTACAGAGATTAAAAAAAAAAGTGGTGTTATTTTTGTGAAAAGGAACATTTAACAAAGCAAATGCAGACTGCATGCTTTCAGCATCCTAATTTCTCTGGACTTGTTTTATGGAATTTAGAAGTGTAAAAAAATTTAACTGCATTAACATTTTTTTCTATAATAAATGAAAAATCTTGTATTTGCTTGTGTGATGGGTCTTTATTTTCATAACAACCAAGATACTGAAAATAAAGTGTCTTCAGAAAAGAGTTACAGAAAAATGTGCCTTATTTATGAAAGGTACTCTCATATTCATATTCTGTATATTGTACATGCTTCATCTTCATAGGTTCTCAAACTCGTTCCTCAGGACCCCACACAGTTCAGGTTTTCCAGGTCACCTGTGTGACAGTTGGTCATACACAGTACACTTGCCGGGTGACCTGGAAAACATGAACTGTGTGGGGTCCTGAGGACCGAGTTTGGGATCCACTGTTCTAATTCATTGCAAATTAAATCAGCCGGGGGGACGGGGGAGTTATGATGACACGTTTTGCCTTAAATCACATCTTCACTCCTGCCATCCATCCAGTGTCACTAGGAAATGGCCAGGATGCAGAAGGATGTCCTATTCTTCCTTGAGTACTTGGGACTCCCGAAAAATTCATCATGGCTATCATCATGGAAGGGGCAGGGATTTCCAAAAAGAGTGACTTCCTAAAAACCTCTGTCTTGATTTAAACTGCTGGGCAAAGGAAAACATGCTGAAGGTCATCACCCTATGTGGCCTATTTATTAAGGAATTATTTGCGACATAGCCTAAAAAAGACCAGTTTATTAAGTATCCCCAAGATATAACAAGGAGTGACCACAGCAGGTATCTCCAATATCTGCTGCAGTCCCTTAATTTCTGACAGCAGCCACAGCTCCCTTAAGTTTCTACGGGGGGATGGTGTGCTTTCGGATTTACCAAGCTCCAAAATGTATTAGCCATTCTACCTATAGTGGTTCCCAAACACGGCCCTCAAAGAGCATGAACAGTCAAGGTTTAAACATACCTCCCAAGATTTCATTTTTATAAAGAGGGACACATGTGCGGCGAAGCCGCGCGCGCTCCCGAGAAGGGGCGTGGCCTAAGAAAAGGGGTCGTGGCTTTGTGGAGGACCCGCAATTGCGAGCCACGCCCCCGTTTTAGTCACTGAGGGGGCATGCCCAGTGCTCTGTGAGCCGCTGGCATGTCCCCTCTCCCTCTGACTCCAGTGAATAGACACTGTGCGCATGCGCACAGCGTCTATTCACCACTGCTCTGCTAAGCAGGGCAGCGAGAGACAGAGCCTCCCAACTGCCCCCCCACGGGACACTGCGGCCCGCGGGTGGGACAGCGGGACAGTCCCCAAGAAACGGGACTGTCCCGCGAAAATCGGGAGGTATGGTTTGAAGTATATCCATGGCTCAGCACAGACAGTTAAATCATATTGACCGAGGTACTAATTAAGTAACCTGTGGCCAAGTAATGCGATCACATTACTTCTCAGTGATCGCTGGGGCAGGTTCCTATTATAGAGATGAGCGCCTGAAATTTTTCGGGTTTTGTGTTTTGGTTTTGGGTTCGGTTCCGCGGCCGTGTTTTGGGTTCGACCGCGTTTTGGCAAAACCTCACCGAATTTTTTTTGTCGGATTCGGGTGTGTTTTGGATTCGGGTGTTTTTTTAAAAAAACACTAAAAAACAGCTTAAATCATAGAATTTGGGGGTCATTTTGATCCCATATTATTATTAACCTCAAAAACCATAATTTCCACTCATTTTCAGTCTATTCTGAATACCTCACACCTCACAATATTATTTTTAGTCCTAAAATTTGCACCAAGGTCGCTGGATGACTAAGCTAAGCGACACTAGTGGCCGACACAAACACCTGGCCCATCTAGGAGTGGCACTGCAGTGTCACGCAGGATGTCCCTTCCAAAAAACCCTCCCCAATCAGCACATGACGCAAAGAAAAAAAGAGGCGCAATGAGGTAGCTGACTGTGTGAGTAAGATAAGCGACCCTAGTGGCCGACACAAACACCGGGCCCATTTAGGAGTGGCACTGCAGTGTCACGCAGGATGTCCCTTCCAAAAAACCCTCCCCAATCAGCACATGACGCAAAGAAAAAAAGAGGCGCAATGAGGTAGCTGACTGTGTGAGTAAGATTAGCGACCCTAGTGGCCGACACAAACACCGGGCCCATTTAGGAGTGGCACTGCAGTGTCACGCAGGATGTCCCTTCCAAAAAACCCTCCCCAATCAGCACATGACGCAAAGAAAAAAAGAGGCGCAATGAGGTAGCTGACTGTGTGAGTAAGATTAGCGACCCTAGTGGCCGACACAAACACCAGGCCCATTTAGGAGTGGCACTGCAGTGTCACGCAGGATGTCCCTTCCAAAAAACCCTCCCCAATCAGCACATGACGCAAAGAAAAAAAGAGGCGCAATGAGGTAGCTGACTGTGTGAGTAAGATTAGCGACCCTAGTGGCCGACACAAACACCGGGCCCATTTAGGAGTGGCACTGCAGTGTCACGCAGGATGTCCCTTCCAAAAAACCCTCCCCAATCAGCACATGACGCAAAGAAAAAAAGAGGCGCAATGAGGTAGCTGACTGTGTGAGTAAGATTAGCGACCCTAGTGGCCGACACAAACACCGGGCCCATTTAGGAGTGGCACTGCAGTGTCACGCAGGATGTCCCTTCCAAAAAACCCTCCCCAATCAGCACATGACGCAAAGAAAAAAAGAGGCGCAATGAGGTAGCTGACTGTGTGAGTAAGATTAGCGACCCTAGTGGCCGACACAAACACCGGGCCCATTTAGGAGTGGCACTGCAGTGTCACGCAGGATGTCCCTTCCAAAAAACCCTCCCCAATCAGCACATGACGCAAAGAAAAAAAGAGGCGCAATGAGGTAGCTGACTGTGTGAGTAAGATTAGCGACCCTAGTGGCCGACACAAACACCGGGCCCATTTAGGAGTGGCACTGCAGTGTCACGCAGGATGTCCCTTCCAAAAAACCCTCCCCAATCAGCACATGACGCAAAGAAAAAAAGAGGCGCAATGAGGTAGCTGACTGTGTGAGTAAGATTAGCGACCCTAGTGGCCGACACAAACACCGGGCCCATTTAGGAGTGGCACTGCAGTGTCACGCAGGATGTCCCTTCCAAAAAACCCTCCCCAATCAGCACATGACGCAAAGAAAAAAAGAGGCGCAATGAGGTAGCTGACTGTGTGAGTAAGATTAGCGACCCTAGTGGCCGACACAAACACCGGGCCCATTTAGGAGTGGCACTGCAGTGTCACGCAGGATGTCCCTTCCAAAAAACCCTCCCCAATCAGCACATGACGCAAAGAAAAAAAGAGGCGCAATGAGGTAGCTGACTGTGTGAGTAAGATTAGCGACCCTAGTGGCCGACACAAACACCGGGCCCATTTAGGAGTGGCACTGCAGTGTCACGCAGGATGTCCCTTCCAAAAAACCCTCCCCAATCAGCACATGACGCAAAGAAAAAAAGAGGCGCAATGAGGTAGCTGACTGTGTGAGTAAGATTAGCGACCCTAGTGGCCGACACAAACACCGGGCCCATTTAGGAGTGGCACTGCAGTGTCACGCAGGATGTCCCTTCCAAAAAAACCTCCCCAATCAGCACATGACGCAAAGAAAAAAAGAGGCGCAATGAGATTGCTGACTGTGTGAGTAAGATTAGCGACCCTAGTGGCCGACACAAACACCGGGCCCATTTAGGAGTGGCACTGCAGTGTCACGCAGGATGTCCCTTCCAAAAAACCCTCCCCAAACAGCACATGACGCAAAGAAAAATAAAAGAAAAAAGAGGTGCAAGATGGAATTGTCCTTGGGCCCTCCCACCCACCCTTATGTTGTATAAACAAAACAGGACATGCACACTTTAACCAACCCATCATTTCAGTGACAGGGTCTGCCACACGACTGTGACTGATATGACGGGTTGGTTTGGACCCCCCCAAAAAAAGAAGCAATTAATCTCTCCTTGCACAAACTGGCTCTACAGAGGCACGATGTCCACCTCATCATCACCCTCCGATATATCACCGTGTACATCCCCCTCCTCACAGATTATCAATTCGTCCCCACTGGAATCCACCATCTCAGCTCCCTGTGTACTTTGTGGAGGCAATTGCTGCTGGTCAATGTCTCCGCGGAGGAATTGATTATAATTCATTTTAATGAACATCATCTTCTCCACATTTTCTGGATGTAACCTCGTACGCCGATTGCTGACAAGGTGAGCGGCGGCACTAAACACTCTTTCGGAGTACACACTTGTGGGAGGGCAACTTAGGTAGAATAAAGCCAGTTTGTGCAATGGCCTCCAAATTGCCTCTTTTTCCTGCCAGTATAAGTATGGACTGTGTGACGTGCCTACTTGGATGCGGTCACTCATATAATCCTCCACCATTCTTTCAATGGTGAGAGAATCATATGCAGTGACAGTAGACGACATGTCCGTAATCGTTGTCAGGTCCTTCAGTCCGGACCAGATGTCAGCATCAGCAGTCGCTCCAGACTGCCCTGCATCACCGCCAGCGGGTGGGCTCGGAATTCTGAGCCTTTTCCTCGCACCCCCAGTTGCGGGAGAATGTGAAGGAGGAGATGTTGACAGGTCGCGTTCCGCTTGACTTGACAATTTTCTCACCAGCAGGTCTTTCAACCCCAGCAGACTTGTGTCTGCCGGAAAGAGAGATCCAAGGTAGGCTTTAAATCTAGGATCGAGCACGGTGGCCAAAATGTAGTGCTCTGATTTCAACAGATTGACCACCCGTGAATCCTTGTTAAGCGAATTAAGGGCTCCATCCACAAGTCCCACATGCCTAGCGGAATCGCTCCGTGTTAGCTCCTCCTTCAATGTCTCCAGCTTCTTCTGCAAAAGCCTGATGAGGGGAATGACCTGACTCAGGCTGGCAGTGTCTGAACTGACTTCACGTGTGGCAAGTTCAAAGGGCATCAGAACCTTGCACAACGTTGAAATCATTCTCCACTGCGCTTGAGACAGGTGCATTCCACCTCCTATATCGTGCTCAATTGTATAGGCTTGAATGGCCTTTTGCTGCTCCTCCAACCTCTGAAGCATATAGAGGGTTGAATTCCACCTCGTTACCACTTCTTGCTTCAGATGATGGCAGGGCAGGTTCAGTAGTTTTTGGTGGTGCTCCAGTCTTCTGTACGTGGTGCCTGTACGCCGAAAGTGTCCCGCAATTTTTCTGGCCACCGACAGCATCTCTTGCACGCCCCTGTCGTTTTTTAAATAATTCTGCACCACCAAATTCAAGGTATGTGCAAAACATGGGACGTGCTGGAATTTGCCCATATTTAATGCACACACAATATTGCTGGCGTTGTCCGATGCCACAAATCCACAGGAGAGTCCAATTGGGGTAAGCCATTCCGCGATGATCTTCCTCAGTTGCCGTAAGAGGTTTTCAGCTGTGTGCGTATTCTGGAAACCGGTGATACAAAGCGTAGCCTGCCTAGGAAAGAGTTGGCGTTTGCGAGATGCTGCTACTGGTGCCGCCGCTGCTGTTCTTGCGGCGGGAGTCCATACATCTACCCAGTGGGCTGTCACAGTCATATAGTCCTGACCCTGCCCTGCTCCACTTGTCCACATGTCCGTGGTTAAGTGGACATTGGGTACAACTGCATTTTTTAGGACACTGGTGAGTCTTTTTCTGACGTCCGTGTACATTCTCGGTATCGCCTGCCTAGAGAAGTGGAACCTAGATGGTATTTGGTAACGGGGGCACACTGCCTCAATAAATTGTCTAGTTCCCTGTGAACTAACGGCGGATACCGGACGCACGTCTAACACCAACATAGTTGTCAAGGCCTCAGTTATCCGCTTTGCAGCAGGATGACTGCTGTGATATTTCATCTTCCTCGCAAAGGACTGTTGAACAGTCAATTGCTTACTGGAAGTAGTACAAGTGAGCTTACGACTTCCCCTCTGGGATGACCATCGACTCCCAGCAGCAACAACAGCAGCGCCAGCAGCAGTAGGCGTTACACGCAAGGATGCATCGGAGGAATCCCAGGCAGGAGAGGACTCGTCAGAATTGCCAGTGACATTGCCTGCAGGACTATTGGCATTCCTGGGGAAGGAGGAAATTGACACTGAGGGAGTTGGTGGGGTGGTTTGCGTGAGCTTGGTTACAAGAGGAAGGGATTTACTGGTCAGTGGACTGCTTCCGCTGTCACCCAAAGTTTTTGAACTTGTCACTGACTTATTATGAATGCGCTGCAGGTGACGTATAAGGGAGGATGTTCCGAGGTGGTTAACGTCCTTACCCCTACTTATTACAGCTTGACAAAGGGAACACACGGCTTGACACCTGTTGTCCGCATTTCTGTTGAAATAGTTCCACACCGAAGAGCTGATTTTTTTGGTATTTTCACCAGGCATGATAATGGCCATATTCCTCCCACGGACAACAGGTGTCTCCCCGGGTGCCTGACTTAAACAAACCACCTCACCATCAGAATCCTCCTGGTCAATTTCCTCCCCAGCGCCAGCAACACCCATATCCTCCTCATCCTGGTGTACTTCAACACTGACATCTTCAATCTGACTATCAGGAACTGGACTGCGGGTGCTCCTTCCAGCACTTGCAGGGGGCGTGCAAATGGTGGAAGGCGCATGCTCTTCACGTCCAGTGTTGGGAAGGTCAGGCATCGCAACCGACACAATTGGACTCTCCTTGTGGATTTGGGATTTCGAAGAACGCACAGTTCTTTGCGGTGCTACTGCTTTTGCCAGCTTGAGTCTTTTCATTTTTCTAGCGAGAGGCTGAGTGCCTCCATCCTCATGTGAAGCTGAACCACTAGCCATGAACATAGGCCAGGGCCTCAGCCGTTCCTTGCCACTCCGTGTGGTAAATGGCATATTGGCAAGTTTACGCTTCTCCTCCGACAATTTTATTTTAGGTTTTGGAGTCCTTTTTTTACTGATATTTGGTGTTTTGGATTTGACATGCTCTGTACTATGACATTGGGCATCGGCCTTGGCAGACGACGTTGCTGGCATTTCATCGTCTCGGCCATGACTAGTGGCAGCAGCTTCAGCACGAGGTGGAAGTGGATCTTGATCTTTCCCTAATTTTGGAACCTCAACATTTTTGTTCTCCATATTTTAATAGGCACAACTAAAAGGCACCTCAGGTAAACAATGGAGATGGATGGATACTAGTATACAATTATGGACGGACTGCCGAGTGCCGACACAGAGGTAGCTACAGCCGTGAACTACCGTACTGTGTCTGCTGCTAATATAGACTGGTTGATAAAGAGATGTCGTAGTATGTATGTATGAAGAAGAAAGAAAAAAAAACCACGGTTAGGTGGTATACAATTATGGACGGACTGCCGAGTGCCGACACAGAGGTAGCCACAGCCGTGAACTACCGTACTGTACTGTGTCTGCTGCTAATATAGACTGGTTGATAAAGAGATGTCGTAGTATGTATGTATGAAGAAGAAAGAAAAAAAAACCACGGTTAGGTGGTATACAATTATGGACGGACTGCCGAGTGCCGACACAGAGGTAGCCACAGCCGTGAACTACCGTACTGTACTGTGTCTGCTGCTAATATAGACTGGTTGATAAAGAGATGTAGTAGTATGTATGTATAAAGAAGAAAGAAAAAAAAACCACGGGTAGGTGGTATACAATTATGGACGGACTGCCGAGTGCCGACACAGAGGTAGCCACAGCCGTGAACTACCGTACTGTACTGTGTCTGCTGCTAATATAGACTGGTTGATAAAGAGATGTCGTAGTATGTATGTATGAAGAAGAAAGAAAAAAAAACCACGGTTAGGTGGTATACAATTATGGACGGACTGCCGAGTGCCGACACAGAGGTAGCCACAGCCGTGAACTACCGTACTGTACTGTGTCTGCTGCTAATATAGACTGGTTGATAAAGAGATGTCGTAGTATGTATGTATAAAGAAGAAAGAAAAAAAAACCACGGTTAGGTGGTATACAATTATGGACGGACTGCCGAGTGCCGACACAGAGGTAGCCACAGCCGTGAACTACCGTACTGTACTGTGTCTGCTGCTAATATAGACTGGTTGATAAAGAGATGTCGTAGTATGTATGTATGAAGAAGAAAGAAAAAAAACACACGGTTAGGTGGTATACAATTATGGACGGACTGCCGAGTGCCGACACAGAGGTAGCCACAGCCGTGAACTACCGTACTGTACTGTGTCTGCTGCTAATATAGACTGGTTGATAAAGAGATGTCGTATGTATGTATAAAGAAGAAAGAAAAAAAAAACACGGTTAGGTGGTATACAATTATGGACGGACTGCCGAGTGCCGACACAGAGGTAGCCACAGCCGTGAACTACCGTACTGTACTGTGTCTGCTGCTAATATAGACTGGTTGATAAAGAGATGTAGTAGTATGTATGTATAAAGAAGAAAGAAAAAAAACCACGGGTAGGTGGTATACAATTATGGATGGACTGCCGAGTGCCGACACAGAGGTAGCTACAGCCGTGAACTACCGTACTGTGTCTGCTGCGACTGGATGATAAATGATATAAAAAATATATATATATCACTACTGCAGCCGGACAGGTATATATTATATATTATATAATGACGGACCTGCTGGACACTGTCTGTCAGCAGAATGAGTTTTATTTTTATAGAATAAAAAAAAAAAAACACACAAGTGAAGTCACACGACGAGTGTTTAACTTTTTCAGGCAATCACAATATAAGTATACTACTAACTATACTGGTGGTCAGTGTGGTCAGGTCACTGGTCAGTCACACTGGCAGTGGCACTCCTGCAGCAAAAGTGTGCACTGTTTAATTTTAATATAATATGTACTCCTGGCTCCTGCTATAACCTATAACTGGCACTGCAGTGCTCCCCAGTCTCCCCCACAATTATAAGCTGTGTGAGCTGAGCACAGTCAGATATATAATATATACATAGATGATGCAGCACACTGGGCTGAGCAGTGCACACAGATATGGTATGTGACTGTCTTGTACTCCTGGCTCCTGCTATAACCTATAACTGGCACTGCAGTGCTCCCCAGTCTCCCCCACAATTATAAGCTGTGTGAGCTGAGCACAGTCAGATATATAATATATACATAGATGATGCAGGCATGCAGCACACTGGGCTGAGCAGTGCACACAGATATGGTATGTGACTGAGTCACTGTGTGTACCGTTTTTTTCAGGCAGAGAACGGATATATTAAATAAAACAACTGCACTGCTGGTGGTCACTGTGGTCAGTCACTAAACTCTGCACTCTCTTCTACAGTATCAGCCTCAGGTCAATCTCTCTCTCTCTCTCTCCTAATCTAAATGGAGAGGACGCCAGCCACGTCCTCTCCCTATCAATCTCAATGCACGTGTGAAAATGGCGGCGACGCGCGGCTCCTTATATAGAATCCGAGTCTCGCGAGAATCCGACAGCGTCATGATGACGTTCGGGCGCGCTCGGGTTAACCGAGCAAGGCGGGAAGATCCGAGTCGCTCGGACCCGTGAAAAAAAACATGAAGTTCGTGCGGGTTCGGATTCAGAGAAACCGAACCCGCTCATCTCTAGTTCCTAAGGAAGCCCCTGTCCCAGGTACATCCTAGCATATAAAGATTTCTCTAACGTCCTAAGTGGATGCTGGGGACTCCGTCAGGACCATGGGGAATAGCGGCTCCGCAGGAGACTGGGCACATCTAAAGAAAGCTTTAGGACTATCTGGTGTGCACTGGCTCCTCCCCCTATGACCCTCCTCCAAGCCTCAGTTAGATCTTTGTGCCCGAACGAGAAGGGTGCACACTAGGGGCTCTCCTGAGCTTCTTAGTGAAAGTTTTAGTTTAGGTTTTTTATTTTCAGTGAGACCTGCTGGCAACAGGCTCACTGCATCGAGGGACTAAGGGGAGAAGAAGCGAACTCACCTGCGTGCAGAGTGGATTGGGCTTCTTAGGCTACTGGACATTAGCTCCAGAGGGACGATCACAGGCCCAGCCTGGATGGGTCCCAGAGCCACGCCGCCGGCCCCCTTACAGAGCCAGAAGGCAGAAGAGGTCCGGAAAATCGGCGGCAGAAGACGTCCTCTCTTCAACAAGGTAGCGCACAGCACTGCAGCTGTGCGCCATTGCTCTCAGCACACTTCACACTCCGGTCACTGAGGGTGCAGGGCGCTGGGGGGGGGCGCCCTGAGACGCAATAATAAACACCTTGGATGGCAAAAAATGCATCACATATAGCTCCTGGGCTATATGGATGCATTTAACCCCTGCCAGAATACATAGAAAAACGGGAGATAAGGCCGCCGATAAGGGGGCGGAGCCTATCTCCTCAGCACA
Source organism: Pseudophryne corroboree (assembly GCF_028390025.1). Taxonomy (NCBI): domain Eukaryota; kingdom Metazoa; phylum Chordata; class Amphibia; order Anura; family Myobatrachidae; genus Pseudophryne; species Pseudophryne corroboree. The sequence goes on from NC_086450.1 coordinate 111,675,143, forward strand.
CTGGCGCCATTTTCCCTCACAGCTCCGTTGGAGGGAAGCTCCCTGTCTCTCCCCTGCAGTCACTACACTACAGAAGATACAGCAGCTATAAGGGGAAAAACACTTATATAAGGTTATCCCTGTATATATATAGCGCTCTGGTGTGTGCTGGCAAACTCTCCCTCTGTCTCCCCAAAGGGCTAGTGGGGTCCTGTCCTCTATCAGAGCATTCCCTGTGTGTGTGCTGTATGTCGGTACATTTGTGTCGACATGTATGAGGAGAAAAATGATGTGGAGACGGAGCAGATTGCCTGTAATAGTGATGTCACCCCCTAGGGGGTCGACACATGAGTGGATGAACTGTTGGAAGGAATTACATGACAGTGTCAGCTCTGTATAAAAGACAGTGGTTGACATGAGACAGCCGGCTACTCAGCTTGTGCCTGTCCAGACGTCTCATAGGCCGTCAGGGGCTCTAAAGCGCCCGTTACCTCAGATGGCAGATATAGACGCCGACACGGATACTGACTCCAGTGTCGACGGTGAAGAGACAAATGTGACTTCCAGTAGGGCCACACGTTACATGATTGAGGCAATGAAAAATGTTTTTACACATTTCTGATAATACGAGTACCACCAAAAAGGGGTATTATGTTCGGTGAGGAAAAACTACCTGTAGTTTTCCTGAATCTGAGAAATTAAATGAGGTGTGTGATGATGCGTGGTTTTCCCCCGATAACAACTGATAATTTCTAAAATGTTATTGGCATTATATCCTTTCCCGCCAGAGGTTAGGGTGCGTTGGGAAACACCCCCTAGGGTGGATAAAGCGCTCACACGCTTGTAAGGGCTCTACCCTCTCCTGAGATGGCCGCCCTTAAGGATCCTGCTGATAGAAAGCAGGAGGTTATCCTAAAATGTATTTACACACATACTGGTGTTATACTGCGACCAGCAATCGCCTCAGCCTGGATGTGCAGTGCTGGGTTGGCGTGGTCGGATTCCCTGACTGAAAATATTAATACCCTAGATAGGGACAGTATATTTTTGCCTATAGAGCATTTAAAAGATGCATTTCTATATATGCGTGATGCACAGCGGAATATTTGCCGACTGGCATCAAGTCTAAGTGCGTTGTCCATTTCTACCAGTAGAGGGTTATGGACACGTCAGTGGTCAGGTGATGCGTATTCCAAACGGCATTTGGAAGTATTGCCTTATTAAAGGGAGGAGTTATTTGGGGTCGGTCTTTCAGACCTGGTGGCCACGGCAACAGCTGGGAAATCCACGTTTGTACCCCAGGTCGCCTCTCAACATGAGAAGACGCCGTATTATCAGGCGCAGTCTTTTCGTGGACAAGCGGGCAAAAGATTCCTCATTTCTGCCCCGTGACAGAGGGAGAGGAAAAAGGCTGCAGAAATCAGCCAGTTCCCAGGAACAGAAACCCTCTCCCGCCTCTGCCAAGCCCTCAGTATGACGCTGGGGCTTTACAAGCAGAATCAGGCACGGTGGGGGGCCCGTCTCAATGAATTTCAGCGCGCAGTGGGCTCACTCGCAAGTAGACCCCTGGATCCTTCAGGTGATATCTCAGGGGTACAAATTAGAATTCGAGACGTCTCCCCCTCGCCGTGTCCTAAAGTCGGCTTTACCGATGTCTCCTTCTGACAGGGAGACTGTTTTGGAAGCCATTCACAAGCTGTATTCCCAGCAGGTGATAACAAGGTACCCCTCCTGCAACAGGGAACGGGGTATTATTCCACACTGTTGTGGTACCGAAGCCGGACGGCTCGGTGAGACCGATTCTAAATCTAAAATCTTTGAACACTTACATACAGAGGTTCAAATTCAAGATTGAGTCACTCAGAGCAGTGATTGCGAACCTGGAAGAAGGGGACTACATGATGTCTCGGGACATCAAGGATGCTTACCTTCATGTCAAAATTTACCCTTCTCATCAAGGGTACCTCAGGTTTATGGTACAGAACTGTCACTATCAGTTCAGACGCTGCCGTATGGATGGTCCACGGCACCCCGGGTCTTTACCAAGGTAATGGCCGAAATGATGATATTCCTTCGAAGGAAGGGAATTTTAGTTATCCTTTACTTGGACGATTCCCTGATAAGGGTAAGATCCAGGGAACAGTTGGAGGTCGATGTAGCACTATTTCAGGTAGTGTTGCGGCAGCACGATTGGATTCTCAATATTCCAAAATCGCAGCTGGTTCCGACGACTTGTCTTCTGTTCCTAGGGATGATCATGGACACAGTCCAGAAAAAGGCTTTTCTCCCGGAGGAGAAAGCCAGGGAGTTATCCGAGCTAGTCAGGAACCTCCTAAAACCAAGCCAAGTCTCAGTGCATCAATGCACAAGGGTTCTGGGTAAAATGGTGGCTTCCTACGAAGCAATCCCATTCGGCAGATTCCACGCAAGAACTTTCCAGTGGGACCTGCTGGACAAATGGTCCGGGTCGCATCTTCAGATGCATCAGCGGATAACCCTGTCACCAAGGACAAGGGTGTCCCTCCTGTGGTGGTTGCAGAGTGCTCATCTTCTAGAGGGCCGCAGATTCGGCATTCAGGACTGGGTCCTGGTGACCACGGATGCCAGCCTGCGAGGCTGGGGAGCAGTCACACAGGGAAGGAATATCCAGGGCTTATGGTCAAGTCTGGAGACATCACTTCACATAAATATCCTGAAGCTAAGGGCCATTTACAATGCTCTAAGCTTAGCAAGACCTCTGCTTCAAGGTCAGCCGGTGTTGATCCAGTCGGACAACATCACGGCAGTCACCCACGTAAACAGAGAAGCAGGAGGGCAATGGCAGAAGCTGCAAGGATTCTTCGCTGGGCGGAAAATCATGTGATAGCACTGTCAGCAGTATTCATTCCGGGAGTGGACAACTGGGAAGCAGACTTCCTCAGCACGACCTCCACCCGGGAGAGTGGGGACTTCACCCAGAAGTCTTCCACATGATTATAAACCGTTGGGAACAAACTCGACAGGTATTGCGCCAGGTCAAGGGACCCTCAGGCAATAGCTGTAGACGTTCTGGTAACACCGTGGGTGTACCAGTCAGTGTATGTGTTCCCTCCTCTGCCTCTCATACCCAAGGTACTGAGATTGATAAGATGAAGAGGAGTAAGCACTATATTCGTGGCTCCGGATTGGCCAAGAAGGACTTGGTAACCGGAACTTCAAGAGATGCTCACGGAGGATCCGTGGCCTCTACCTCTAAGAAGGGACCTGCTCCAGCAAGGACCCTGTCTGTTCCAAGACTTACCGCGGCTGCGTTTGACGGCATGGCGGTTGAACGCCGGATCCTGAAAAGGCATTCCGGATGAAGTCATCCCTATCCTGATCAAAGCCAGAAAGGATGTAACCGCAAAACATTATCACCGCATTTGGCGAAAATATGTTGCGTGGTGCGAGGCCAGTAAGGCCCGACGGAGGAAATTCAACTGGGTCGTTTCCTACATTTCCTGCAAACAGGAGTGTCTATGGGCCTGAAATTGGGGTCCATTAAGGTTCAAATTTCGGCCCTGTCAATTTTCTTCCAAAAAGAACTAGCTTCAGTCCCTGAAGTTCAGACGTTTGTAAAAGGGGTACTGCATATACAGCCTCCTTTTGTGCCTTCAGTGGCACTTTGGGATCTCAATGTAGTTTTTGGGTTCCAAAAGTCACATGGTTTGAACCACTTAAATCTGTGGAGTTAAAATATCTCACATGGAAAGTGGTCATGCTGTTGGCCCTGGCCTGGGCCAGGCGCGTGTCAGAATTGGCGGCTTTATCCTGTAAAAGCCCTTATCTGATTTTCCATTCGGACAGGGCGGAATTGAGGACTCGTCCTCAGTTTCTCCCTAAGGTGGTTTCAGCGTTTCACCTGAACCAACCTATTGTGGTGCCTGCGGCTACTAGGGACTTGGAGGACTCCAAGTTGCTAGACGTTGTCAGTGCCCTGAAAATATATGTTTCCAGGACGGCTGGAGTCAGGAAAACTGACTCGCTGTTTATCCTGTATGCACCGAACAAGCTGGGTGCTCCTGCTTCTAAGCAGACTATTGCTCGTTGGATTTGTAGTACAATTCAGCTTGCACATTCGGTGGCAGGCCTGCCACAGCCAAAAATCTGTAAATGCCCACTCCACAAGGAAGGTGGGCTCATCTTGGGCGGCTGCCCGAGGGGTCTCGGCTTTACAACTTTGCCGAGCAGCTACTTGGTCAGGAGCAAATACGTTTGTAAAATTCTACAAAATTGATACCCTGGCTGAGGAGGACCTGGAGTTCTCTCATTTGGTGCTGCAGAGTCATCCGCACTCTCCCGCCCGTTTGGGAGCTTTGGTATAATCCCCATGGTCCTTACGGAGTCCCCAGCATCCACTTAGGACGTTAGAGAAAATAAGAATTTACTTACCGATAATTCTATTTCTCGTAGTCCGTAGTGGATGCTGGGCGCCCATCCCAAGTGCGGATTGTCTGCAATACTGGTACATAGTTATTGTTACCAAAAAAATCGGGTTATTGCTGTAGTGAGCCATCTTTTCTAGAGGCTCCTCTGCTATCATGCTGTTAACTGGGTTCAGATCACAAGTTGTACGGTGTGATTGGTGTGGCTGGTATGAGTCTTACCCGGGATTCAAGATCCTTCCTTATTGTGTACGCTCGTCCGGGCACAGTATCCTAACTGAGGCTTGGAGGAGGGTCATAGGGGGAGGAGCCAGTGCACACCAGATAGTCCTAAAGCTTTCTTTAGATGTGCCCAGTCTCCTGCGGAGCCGCTATTCCCCATGGTCCTTACGGAGTCCCCAGCATCCACTACGGACTACGAGAAATAGAATTATCGGTAAGTAAATTCTTATTTTCTTATTGCTACAAATTGCAGTCATATGCAGCTATGCATGTAGCTTTGATATCCCTGTGATATGTTAACTTTGTGGAGTCAGATCCATTTTTGCACAAAGACAATATGGCTCCCATTTATCAAGCCTTGGAGAGTGATAAATAGCACGGTGATAACGTACCAACCAATCAGCTCCTAACTTCCATGTCACAGGCTGTGTTTGAAAAATGACAGTTAGGAGCTGGTTGGCTGGTACTTTATCACCGTGCTATTTATCACTCTCCAAGACTTGATAAATGGGGGCCTATATTAATGAGAATGCAGTCTATCGATTAACTCTGAAGCAGTGACAACACTAAGGCACTTTGTATTACTTCCAAATGACCGACTCCACTGGGTGTAGCTGACGTTTTATATAGAATGAGATGAGTCAGGTTGAGATGAAGGTGGTGGAATTTGAAGAATTTGTGAAAAACACAAAAGAACAAGCAACAAATTATTTGTATTCTACCACCAAACAGTGGCATAGGTTACAGGAATATACTGCAATATCTGACCAGACCCTAGACCTTTGAGTTCTGGCTATCAGTTTATGGGGTATATTTACTAAGGTGGATTTGTAGAAGTGGAGATGTTGCCTATAGCAACCAATCAGATTCTACTTATACAGTTGCAAGAAAACGTATGTGAACCCTTTACAGGATGCCCACTCCTAGGGAGAGTAGCAACAGTGCTGAACTTTCTCCATTTATAGACAATAAAAACATGAGACCATATAATTGTTTGTGTGGTATTAGTTTCAGCAGACTGTGTTTGTCTATTGTTGTGACTTAGATGAAGATCAGAACACATTTTATGACCAATTTATGCACAAATCCAGGAAATTCCAAAGGGTTCACATACTTTTTCTTGCAACTGTAATTTGTCTTGCACCTTCTATAAGATAATAGCCAGAATCTGATTGGCTGCTATGGGTAACATCTCCACTTCTAAAAACCTGCTCTTTAGTAAATATACCCCCATATGTATGAAGGTGGAAAGTCCTCTGCAACGTTAACTCCCAATTACATGTATTAGGCATCAATAGAACTACAAAATAACCTGTAATACAGCAAACACTACTCCCTACTTTGCATATACAACTAAAAACAAACTGCTTAAACAGGGTCTCAAAAGCAAATTAATGCCAGAGTGATGAAGAAATGACCAATCAGTGTCAGTGGAGGGTCCACAAACAACCAATCACAAGAAATGCGCATGGGCCAGTGATCATCATCATTTTCTATTTTTGCCTGGCCCTGACCATCTGTGAACAATACGGCTTTCCCAGGTGCATATATGTCTTTTTGCCAGTCTGCATCCATTTGTGATTGTGAGAACATGCCTTTTTACCACACCTGGCCTGTTAGATTGCCACCATCTTACACAAGGCAGCCTATCAATTCATTGGGACTGGGAACCAGCAATTCATAAATATAAGGCAAGAGTTGTGTCAGCCTATGAATAAATAATGTCAGTGTTACTGGTTCAATACAAAAATAACTGCCTCCACTTTGTGTATGTGACAAGGCTGTCTGTGTGACATTCACTATACATCTGACTATGGGGACATTCCACTCCTTTCTACCAGCTGCAGTGGCAAATGCAGGATTTGCATGGGGGGGGTTTCCAGAACTGGGTGGAGCCAGGCACAGGGGTGGAAACTGAGGTGACCCAGTATATGCTGGATCCGTAAAACTAGTGTGTCTGTGTGTGTGTGTATATATATATATATATATATATATATATAAACAAACATATCTATCTACACATATCCGTATTCTCTGGCTGGGTCCACAGGATTATCCACAGGATAACATTGGGATATGGTTGAGCGACAGCGGAAATGGCACCAACACGGTCACGAGCTTTCTGGCCTCCCAGGATGCATCGGGGCCTCACCATATAGTCCCGCCCACTGACTCAGTCAGATCAGTTTTTTGCTTGGTGCGGCAGGAAGCCGCATGGTCACAGGGCTGCTGAGATAAAGCAGCCTGAAGCTTTTATTATTTTATTTTTTTAGACTCACTATATTTTTTTCGAGCGACTTTTCTTAACAGTGTCTTAAACGCATACTGGAAAGAGTCGCTCCAACAATTCCCCACCGGGTCGCAACAATGCTTACCTTCGCGGTAATAGTGCTGTCTCGACGGGTGTCTGTGTCGGATGTTCTAGCAGGTCCAGCAGAAGTAACCTGGCTGTGGCCGGAGCATGGGGGAAGGTGAGTCTATGGATTTCCTCTTACTAGGGGGATCCGGACACAGCTACACTGTCTTGGTGGAGACTACAAACAGTCTGTTGATGCGCCGAACATCTCGAGTGCGACAGCGCTAAGCTCCAGGGATCATAGGCGCCAGTACTAGGTAGAGGCCGCGATCCTTAGAGTTTAAGTCAACAAACTCTAAGGGGGATTCAGATGCTCTCCTGGCCGCCTCTCCTCCGAGTTCATGACCAGTTTCCGCGCCAGGGACGTGCGGTGAGCTAAATGGCTCAGAAGGCACTGGCTAACCCCAGAGCCAGAATTCCATGCAATATATGAGCCAAAGTGTACATCTGGGCATTATACACAGGTGCAGCAGTATAAACTCCTGGAAATTTGGTGAGTTTTGATTAGAGAGATGTGCTGAAAAGATAAGCAGGTGAGGCACTGCCTCACCTGCCATATACTTTTTACTCCAGAGTTTGGGCTATAAAAATTATTAGAATAATGCAAAGAAGGTATTTCAAACAAATTATTAGTATTTTTCATATACTTTATTCAGTCAAAACTCTGGTTTAAACGTAAGTATGACAGGAAAGGCTCTGCCTCACCTGCCTCACCCCACCGCACGTCACTGTTCCGCGCGTATCCCGTCCATTAACTGAATGACCTCACTTCCGTCTCAGACGCTACCACGAGGGTACTCGGTCGCAGCTTAGACGCTGCGGTTGTGTACACTAGAGATCCCGCCTAGACCGAGTTGCAGGCCTTAGCGTCTGCATACACATGGAAGTCGCTCAGCGTCCGTGTCCTTCAGTGAGCGACTGTGTCCGTTATCAGTTATCAGGAGCGGTAGTGTACATCAGTAGCATCTGAATCCACTCAGCGTCTTACGAGCGCATTTGCTTAGATGTGGAAGTGTGGTGAGTCTCCCTGTATCCCGCTCTCCAGAGGAAGGGTATACAGTACTAATAATTCTCTCTACTTGTTAGTATGAATTGTTAATTTTTAGTACCTATTGCATATGAGATCTGTATATTACTGTGTTTTCTGCATGTTATATTGAAAAAGAACCAGTTAAAAACAGAAATACAATTTTCCTACTTATTTATAAGTTGTTATGGGGGTTGTATTCTCATATGACAATGTCTAATGCTTTAACATGTGACTGACTGCTAGTGTGAGTGCTGACTTTTCTGTGTAACGTCAGTCCTGTTCTGACCCTCAATTCAGGTGCACTGTGGTCAGATTGATTTCACTTCTATATACTCATATATTGGTGATTTTCAGTCACAAATTGTGTAGTCATTAACAGATTATTACCATGTCTGTGAGCGGCAAAAGTGACAAGGAGAATTTATCAAGCACTCCAACATCACTAACATGCTTATCTTGTAAGACAGGGTTAATTGGTATGGACCAATTAGTCACTTATGAGGGCTTGTGTGCAAACTGTTTTGCTTTTCAGCAAAGTAAAAAACAGGAGTTGGTTCAACCACCAACAGAGCCACCATGGAATATGTTCGCAAAGACTCTATCTTCAATAGCGGACAGGTTAGCTCCGGTAGCACCACCTCAAGGGTTAGGTTACACTATGAACCCATACATGCAGCTCCCTTCCTACGGCTTGGTTCCAGTAGCCTCTACAAGCAACCAAGGGACAGGTAAGACTTAGACAGATACGTCTATGTGGCAGACTACACAAGATAATACAACAGATGATGATACAGTATATTCAAATACTCCGTATGATGATCAGTCGCAGAGTTTTAGTTCAGAGGATGTAGCTGAACTTATTAATGCTGTGAAGGCTGTTCTCTCTTTGGAAGAGCTAGCCAAATCAGTGTTAAAATCTAAAGCACCTGTGTTTAAACGAACAAAATCAGTGAAAACTGAATTCCCAGCGTCAGATGAGCTGACGGAAATGATGGATGAGTCTTGGGCGACGCCCAGTAAGAAATATAAGATTCCGAAAAGATGGAATTCTTATTATCCATTTCCAGCTGCGGATTGTTCGAAAAGAGAAGTTCCTCCAAAAGTAGATGCACATGTACTGCGACTTGTGCATAAATCTGCTTTACCACTGTCATCTACCTCACTAAATGATGTCACTGACAGAAGGGTAGATAGCTTTTTGAAAAATGTATTTTCTCTAGTAGGAGCAGTGGTAAGACCTGCTATGGCTTCGGCCTGGGTAGCAAAGGCAATAGACGAATGGATAGAGGAACTAGAGAATGACATCTCTTCTCCTACTACGGAGCAAGAGTATCATTTAAGCCGTTTAAGACAATCTGCCCAATATTTGGAAGAAGCAGCAATTGATATGGGTACAGTTGCTTCTAAAGCTTCAGCCTTGACAGTAGCCGCTCGCAGAGCAGTTTGGCTACGTACCTGGAAGGCAGATGCGGAATCCAAGAAAGAATTGGAAGCATTGCCTTTTGTTGGTAATATATTGTTTGGGAAACCATTATCTGATATCCTAGAATCAGAGGCTGAATCAAAGAAGGTCAGATTTCCGGCTACTTATAACCCTAAGTCCAAGGGTTCAAAGTTTCGCTCATTTCGCATTTCGTTGGCAAAGCAAAGCGGAAGCTAAAGAGGAGTCTGAGCAACCCCAGTTCAAAGCCAGGGGTAGGAAGCAGTGGGCTAGCAAAAAGCCAGCTTCCAAGCCTGAACAGAAACCATCAGCCTGAAGAGACGGGCCTCTGCCTGGAGGATTCCAGGGTTGGGAGCCAACTCCTTCATTTTGCACACATATGGCAGCAGTCAACAACAGATGCTTGGGTGCAGAAGGTGGTATCTCAGGGGTATGGGTTCCCATTCAGGAGGCAGCCTCCTCAAAGATTTTTTTGCACCAGCCGGTCTCGTATAGAGTCGAAGGCCAATGCCCTGCAAGAAGCAGTCCAAAAATTACTGCATAAAAAGGAGACAAGACAAAAGAAATCCTTTTCGGGAGCACTCTTAATTGAAAATAGTAATGATAATTAATCAATATATGGTGAAGTGATATGATGATGAATAATCTAAAACTTAACTTTTATTTTATTCCATTAAAATATCGACCTGTATGGTCCAAACATATTAAATATCTATTAATCAAAATAGAAGAGAAAAAGAGGTGAAATATAGATTAGATGAGTGAGAGTAAGCAGATTAGAACTGCCCCACCAGTGTTTTCACATGAAGATATAAGTGATCATCTTAGTGATATCCACAGTGCCTGGTATTCCTAAGTGGTCCCCCTTCAAAGTACTAACCAGGTCTATCCTATCAGCTTCCGAGATAGAAGATCGGGCTACTCTCAGGATAGTACGACCTTGAATAATGAAGATGACATATGAAGGAAGAGAGAACCCACTTCTGCTGTCTGTACTCTGCCTGCTATACGTCACTGGATAACTTGGCCCCAGGCTTTTCCAGATGAGAGAGTGTTGGAAAAGAGAACCTTCACCAGTTTTAATAGGGGAAGATCATGAATTGGTTGATCTAACTCCCCTTAGGATCAAGGCAGAAGGAAGAAGGAGCACTTCTGCTTTCTGTTGTGATAGCCAAGTGTACGCTGGGAAGGGCAGAACCCGAGCCAGCACGGCTATCAGCCAGATGAGAGAGTGCTAAGAAGAGATAAAGCTCTGATAAATAATCCGAAATGTAAATTTGTTTGAACTAATTCATTCAAATAACATTCAAAATATTGTAGATAAACTCCTCTTATTCTCCTATGCCAAAGTGCATAAGAATTATATAGTGATTTTCATATACAGGAAATCAATTAATATTCACACACTTTTTCTGATTAAATTATATCCTAAGCATTTATCAATCAATATATGCTGGTAATACAGATGAGACATTTAGGCAGAGGTGGCAACTTGTGGTGATCATGCAAATTCATAAATATCTAGAGTACCTTAAATTATAAATAGTTGTTGGCAGGAAGGTCCTAATCTCTCACATAAAGGTATTGTCACGATCCGGGTATCTGGACGCCATTTCTTACCCATCAGATGCCTCCTAAGGTTGGCTCAGCGCTCCAGGACCGGATCCCATCTGTTATCCTGATGTGTACATTCCTGTATCCTCTCCTGTCACTCTGGGACGCTGTCACAGTAAACGCCATATTACACCTGGCATGGCGTCTCCCGCGGCCTCCGCCGCCGTCCCTGAACTTCTGCATGCAGAGTGTCTGAGTGGCGATTACGTCAGCCGCGGCCTCCGCTGTGTCCGCGTGGTTGGATGTGCATCTGTCAGCCTGGCGCCTCCTGTCTCCGGTGGCCGGCGCCGCCATTACTGTTTTCATTACCACATGGATTACAAACCAAACTTCCCTCCAAGTGTCTGCATGGGCGCAGCCATCTTGGATTCTGTCAGCTGATCATTTCCACCAATCTGTTCTCAGTATTGATAATCTGCATAATTGCCTAGCCAATCCCTTCCTTGCTGCAGGTATAAATACACTGTGCCTGAGCAAGGAAGGCGTCAGTGCTTTGGTTGTCAAACCTAGTTCCTGTTTGTCTCTCTCCTGTGATTGTCTTCCAGGTTCCAGCTCCTGTCTCAAGACTTCCACCATAGAGACCCGCACCAGCATTCCACCTGCGGTGTAGCCTGACTCTCCAATCCATTGTGGATTCATCTGTTTCCAGCTACAACATTACCTGCTTCCAGCTCAGCTTCCAGCAGAGTACAGCTTTCCTTAAAGGGCCGGTGTCCTTTCTACACTTTACCACTCTCCACCGGTATTATTATTTCTCCGCTCTCAAGTTCTACATTTCAGTTCATATTTCATCGCTCCCAAGTTCATTTATTATTTAACTGGTTCCAGCCAGTATCCACTCCGTGCTAACAACAGTCTGGTTCCAGCCAGTATCCACAGCAGCTGTTTTATCTTCAGCAACCCAGCTTTTCCTGGAACACCAGCTGGCACAATCCTGGGTTATCTCCATTGCTACAGTCGGGCCTGGTAAGGACTTTCCATCTAGAAGATCATAAGAACTATCTCACACTACCAGTGCCCTGTGGCTCCTGCCATCCTGTAGTACCCAGGAACTGTATTTATTCTTTGCTGACTTTTACGTTTTCTTTTACTGCTGCTGTGTTGCGGAGTTGTCATAATAAACATCATTGACTTTTATCCAAGTTGTCGTGGTCACGCCTTCGGGCAGTTATTATTCATGTTACTTACATGTCCAGGGGTCTGATACAACCTCCCAGGTTCCGGTACATCTCAGCCCCTACAACTGAGGCTGCCTCCCGTCAGCTCAGGCCCTCAGTTGTGACAGTAAGCACTGACCTAATGAATCCAGCCGGAGACCAGGATCAAGCGGCCAGGCCTATGCAAGAACTGGCAGCCCGACTAGAACATCAGGAGGCTGCACAGGGCCACATCATCCGCTGTCTCCAGGATCTCTCTACTCGGCTGGATGGGATTCAGACAACTCTCCGTGGATCAGGCGCGTCTGGTGCGTCAACCACAGTGACTCCAGCTATAACCCCACCCACCTTACCCATTTCTGCTCCACGTCTTCATCTTCCAACGCCAGCAAAATTTGACGGATCTCCAAGATTCTGCAGGGGATTTCTCAACCAGTGTGAGATTTAGTTTGAGCTACAACCTGGCAATTTTCCCAGTGACCGTACAAAAATTGCCTACATTATTTCTCTTCTCAGTGGCTCAGCCCTTGATTGGGCATCACCGTTATGGGAGAGGTCCGACACCCTGCTATCTTCCTACACTGCCTTCGTGTCAACATTCAGGCGCATCTTCGACGAGCCAGGCCGGGTAACCTCAGCTTCATCCGAGATTCTCCGTTTACGCCAGGGGTCACGTACTGTAGGACAATATCTGATACAGTTCCAGATCCTGGCATCCGAACTGGCATGGAACGACGAGGCCCTGTATGCTGCATTCTGGCATGGCTTATCTGAGCGTATTAAAGATGAGTTAGCTACCAGAGACTTACCTTCTAAGTTAGATGAGCTAATCTCACTCTGCACGAAAGTTGATTTACGTTTCAGAGAGAGAGCAACTGAGCGTGGAAGATCATCTGCTCCAAAATCTTCTGCTCCTCCTCCTCGTCAACTGTCACCATCTAAAGATGAGCCCATGCAACTTGGCCGTTCCCGTTTAACTCCTGCTGAGCGCCGAAGACGTCTCTCCGAGTTTCTCTGTCTCTATTGTGCAGCTCCGTCTCACACCATTAATGCCTGTCCAAAAACGTCCGGGAAACTCCAAATCCTAGCTCGCCAAGGAGAGGGCCGGCTAGGAGTAATGATCTCCTCTCCATCTCCTCAAGATTGTAATCTCCCAGTCTCGCTTCAAGTTGCTCAACGTTATCGGAACGTCATTGCCCTCCTTGATTCCGGAGCAGCTGGGAACTTTATTACCGAAGCCTATGTTAAACGGTGGTCCCTACCCACCGAGAGACTTTCTTCGTCCATTTCTTTAACTGCCGTGGATGGCAGCAAAATTTTTGATGCAGTTATTTCTTTAAGGACTCTACCAGTTCGTCTGAGAGTGGGAGTTCTTCATTCCGAACTTATTTCTTTTTTAGTGATTCCAAGAGCCACACATCCTGTGGTCCTGGGCCTTCCATGGCTCCGTCTTCACAATCCTACAATTGATTGGACGACTACGCAAATCCTGGCATGGGGTTCCTCCTGTGCTGAGACATGTTTGTTTAAAGTATTGCCTGTCTGTTCTTCCTCCCCCAGGTCGTCTGATGTTCCACCTCCTCCATATCAAGATTTCACAGATGTGTTCAGTAAAGCTTCTGCTGATATCCTTCCTCCTCATAGAGAATGGGACTGTCCGATTGATCTCGTTCCAGAGAAGGTTCCACCTCGAGGCCGAACTTATCCGTTGTCTCTGCCTGAGACGCATTCTATGGAGGAATATATTAAAGAGAACCTAGCAAAGGGGTTCATTCGACCTTCTTCTTCTCCAGCCGGCGCAGGCTTCTTTTTTGTAAAAAAGAAAGATGGTGGTCTGCGGCCGTGCATCGACTACAGAGGTTTGAACGACATTACCATCAAGAACCGTTATCCTTTACCCCTGATTACTGAGCTCTTTGACAGAGTTAGCGGAGCTACCATCTTTACAAAGCTGGACTTGCGAGGTGCATACAATCTCATCCGGATCCGTGAGGGTGACGAGTGGAAGACCGCCTTTAACACCCGTGACGGACATTATGAGTACCTCGTCATGCCCTTCGGATTGAGCAATGCTCCAGCTGTCTTCCAGCATTTTGTCAATGAGATCTTCAGAGACATTCTATACCGTCATGTCGTGGTCTATCTAGACGATATCCTCATTTTTGCCAACGATTTAGAGGAACATCGTTTTTGGGTTAAAGAGGTTCTGTCCCGTCTCCGTGTCAATCATCTCTATTGCAAATTAGAAAAATGCGTCTTTGAAGTCAAGTCCATTCCGTTTCTAGGGTACATTGTGTCCGGTTCCGGACTAGAGATGGATCCTGAGAAACTACAAGCAATCCAAAATTGGCCGGTACCCTTAACCCTCAAAGGGGTCCAGAGGTTCTTAGGGTTCGCCAACTATTACCGAAAGTTTATACGAGACTTTTCCACCATTGTGGCGCCTATTACTGCTTTCACTAAGAAGGGTGCTAACCCGTCCAAGTGGTCTGAAGAAGCCATGCAAGCATTTCATCTTTTAAAACAAAGGTTCATCTCTGCGCCTGTTCTGAAACAGCCTGACATCGACTCTCCTTTCATCTTAGAGGTGGATGCCTCCTCCGTTGGAGTAGGAGCGGTGTTATCTCAGAGGGCTAAAGATGGCCATTTACACCCTTGCAGTTTCTTCTCCCGGAAGTTCTCCCCAGCTGAGCGCAACTATGCCATTGGCGACCAGGAGTTGCTAGCCATCAAGCTCGCTCTAGAAGAGTGGAGGTATCTGTTGGAGGGAGCTTCTCATTCAATCACCATACTTACAGACCACAAGAACCTTTTATACCTGAAGGGCGCACAATGTCTCAACCCTCGTCAGGCCAGATGGGCACTTTTCTTTTCCAGGTTCGACTTTAAACTCCAGTTCTGTCCGGGCTCTCAGAATCGCAAGGCCGATGCCCTTTCCCGCTCATGGGAGCAAGAAAATGAGTCAGAGTCTTCAGACAAGCATCCTATTATAAATCCGTTGGCATTCTCCACGGTAGGGATGGACTCTACGCCCCCATCAGGGAAAAGTTTTGTGAAGCCGATGCTAAGGAAGAAGCTCATGCATTGGGCCCATGCTTCCCGTTTTGCCGGACATACAGGTATCCAAAAAACCCTGGAGTTTATCTCTAGGTCCTATTGGTGGCCAACTCTGAAAAAGGACGTCTTGGAGTTTATTGCATCTTGCCCAAAGTGTGCCCAACATAAAGTATCCCGCCAGTCGCCTGCGGGGCAACTGGTTCCACTATCCGTTCCCCGTCGACCATGGACCCACTTGTCGATGGATTTCATTACAGACTTACCCATGTGTAACAAGTTCAATACCATCTGGGTGGTAGTTGACCGGTTCACCAAGATGGCACACTTCATTCCTCTCACCGGTCTTCCGTCAGCTTCCAAGTTGGCTCAAGTATTCATACAAGAGATCTTCCGACTCCACGGTCTTCCTGAAGAAATTATCTCAGATCGAGGAGTTCAATTCACAGCCAAATTCTGGCGAAGTTTATGTCAAGTCCTCCAAGTCAAGCTAAAGTTTTCCACGGCTTACCATCCTCAGACCAATGGTCAAACTGAGAGGGTGAATCAGGACTTGGAGGCCTTCCTCCGCATCTATGTGTCCTCCTCTCAAGATGACAGGGTCCAATTACTTCCCTGGGCCGAGTTCTGTCATAACAACCAGTATCATTCTTCATCTGCTTCAACACCATTCTTCACTAACTTTGGATTCCACCCTAAAGTCCCTGAGTTCCAACCGCTTCCAGCAACTTCTGTTCCCGCAGTGGATATCACCTTGCATCAGTTTGCCAATATCTGGAAGAGCGTACGATCAGCTCTGCTCAAGGCATCGTTCAGGTACAAGAAGTTTGCGGATAAGAAGCGTCGAGCAGTTCCTGCTCTCAAGGTGGGTGATCGGGTATGGTTATCCACGAAGAATTTGAGGTTAAGAGTTCCCAGTATGAAGTTTGCACCTCGCTATATCGGTCCTTTCAAGATTGAACAAGTCATCAATCCTGTTGCTTACAGACTCCAGTTGCCTCCCTTCTTAAAAATACCCAGGACATTCCATGTTTCCCTGTTGAAACCGCTGATCTTGAATCGGTTTCATTCCTCACTTCCTCCAACTCCGAAAGTCCAAACTCAACGAGGCGTTGAGTATGAAGTGGCCAAGATCCTGGACTCACGTCACCGTTACGGTCAACTACAATATCTTATTGACTGGAAGGGTTATGGTCCTGAGGAACGTTCATGGACCAATGCTTCTGATGTCCATGCTCCTGCCTTGGTCCGGAGATTCCATTCCAAGTTTCCTCAAAAGCCAAAGAAGTGTCCTGGGGCCACTCCTAAAGGGGGGGGGTGCTGTCACGATCCGGGTATCTGGACGCCATTTCTTACCCATCAGATGCCTCCTAAGGTTGGCTCAGCGCTCCAGGACCGGATCCCATCTGTTATCCTGATGTGTACATTCCTGTATCCTCTCCTGTCACTCTGGGACGCTGTCACAGTAAACGCCATATTACACCTGGCATGGCGTCTCCCGCGGCCTCCGCCGCCGTCCCTGAACTTCTGCATGCAGAGTGTCTGAGTGGCGATTACGTCAGCCGCGGCCTCCGCTGTGTCCGCGTGGTTGGATGTGCATCTGTCAGCCTGGCGCCTCCTGTCTCCGGTGGCCGGCGCCGCCATTACTGTTTTCATTACCACATGGATTACAAACCAAACTTCCCTCCAAGTGTCTGCATGGGCGCAGCCATCTTGGATTCTGTCAGCTGATCATTTCCACCAATCTGTTCTCAGTATTGATAATCTGCATAATTGCCTAGCCAATCCCTTCCTTGCTGCAGGTATAAATACACTGTGCCTGAGCAAGGAAGGCGTCAGTGCTTTGGTTGTCAAACCTAGTTCCTGTTTGTCTCTCTCCTGTGATTGTCTTCCAGGTTCCAGCTCCTGTCTCAAGACTTCCACCATAGAGACCCGCACCAGCATTCCACCTGCGGTGTAGCCTGACTCTCCAATCCATTGTGGATTCATCTGTTTCCAGCTACAACATTACCTGCTTCCAGCAGAGTACAGCTTTCCTTAAAGGGCCGGTGTCCTTTCTACACTTTACCACTCTCCACCGGTATTATTATTTCTCCGCTCTCAAGTTCTACATTTCAGTTCATATTTCATCGCTCCCAAGTTCATTTATTATTTAACTGGTTCCAGCCAGTATCCACTCCGTGCTAACAACAGTCTGGTTCCAGCCAGTATCCACAGCAGCTGTTTTATCTTCAGCAACCCAGCTTTTCCTGGAACACCAGCTGGCACAATCCTGGGTTATCTCCATTGCTACAGTCGGGCCTGGTAAGGACTTTCCATCTAGAAGATCATAAGAACTATCTCACACTACCAGTGCCCTGTGGCTCCTGCCATCCTGTAGTACCCAGGAACTGTATTTATTCTTTGCTGACTTTTACGTTTTCTTTTACTGCTGCTGTGTTGCGGAGTTGTCATAATAAACATCATTGACTTTTATCCAAGTTGTCGTGGTCACGCCTTCGGGCAGTTATTACTCATGTTACTTACATGTCCAGGGGTCTGATACAACCTCCCAGGTTCCGGTACATCTCAGCCCCTACAACTGAGGCTGCCTCCCGTCAGCTCAGGCCCTCAGTTGTGACAGGTATAAATATATAAAGAAACAGTGTTGCAGAGAAATACTCCAGCAGAAAGTCTGCAGGATCAATAGGTTAAAAAATAAGAGAAACAATGTTGCAAAAAAAGTTTTTTTCCAGCAGTAGATCTACAGAATCAATCACTTGGTAAATTAACCTTGTATAGGCTTCTAATAATTCTGCAATCAGAGAAAACAATGTCTCCTAGGCTTGTAACAGTTTAGCAATTGACAGACCTATCGGTTTTGGTCTTTTGTCAACACAAGAAGTACAGTTAATCAGCAAACTAATTATGATTTATACTGATTGAGAACAAATGCATGACTGTCTGATATAATAATGTCACCTTGCTAGCACCAGAGTACAAAAAGCTCTGTTTTGAAATTTCATTAGTATCAGTTCAGAAATGCATAAGCCACATAAATGGAAAAATAGTGTGCAACAAATGTATCAAAGTGTAACAGAGTATCACATAAGCATGCAACATGTATATTTTTGAATGAAATAAATGCACCTTTTTGATGCTTTCATTTTTGTGCATCAAGTGAGGACAACATAAAATGATCTAAACTAATGACGATGTTTAGAAGAAATATATATTCTCTTTGTGCATTTAAATATTGAGTCTGCACAGGGGTGTGAATATTATAACCCCTAGTAATGATCCTCGATTGATAACAGGCAATGTGGGAGGAGGGGGGGGGAGGGGGGAAGTGGAAAGAGAAAACGTAATGAATGTAGCCGTGAGTGGAAAATATATTTTAAATATATTGTTCAATTGGTCACCACTCCAGCCAAATTTAAGTAACGGTCTGTCACCCTCACTTTCTAGCCCGACCCGTTCCTGCTTCCCCTAATGCGCCTTCCACTATGTATAAGGAATACGTTTACATAAATATCCTTAATAAGTATCCTTAATAGTTATCCTCAGATACCAGTGTGTGGTGTAGGGCAGAGAGGAGGGAATAAGAAGAAGGGGATATGACACGACCGTGAAAGGATTATACAGGGTGTTGCCGTAATGTTACCAATCGCCGCTCCAAATGTTATGGATGCCGGCGTTCGTCAGTCATCTCCACAAGTCCTGCTCGGCCCGCTCCTGCTTTCCCCCTCGTCTCACATGTGTGTCCTCACTGTGAAGGTGCTGCGGCCGCCCGAAGTCCAAAGGGGGCGTGGCCGTACGACGTCCTTGATGACGTCAGTCCCTACGTACGTTTCACCTAACGGGCTTGTTCACGGGAGCCTCAGTCCTTCAAGCCCAGCCATATCTTTATGTAGCGATGTGTTAATTAACAGTAGTTATGTATATTAAACAATTGTGCTGTTAATACTTAATCTGATCTGAGATGGTGAGTAACCCTCCTAATGCCAAAGCAATACAGTTAATCGGCATTAAGTTTGAGCTGTTTAATTGATCTAAAAACCTGAATGATTTCCTAAATGGCTAAATTGATGTTTTAATTATATTGACAATTGAGTCTTAGTCTAGTAAAACCTGGAAGTCAAACAGTGCAGGACATCATGTACATTTTGAATAAAATAAATATGAAGAAACATATAAATAAAAATCAAGAAACGCAAAACAATTTTCTTAAATGAGATATAAGTAATGTATATATATGTGATACATGTAAAATAGAGCTACCAAAATAAATAAATTATGAGGAGAATATTGGAACTATATAGGTCCTTGCATGAGGATCACTATAATATGTCAATTTGCACATATATACTTCTATATGTCCAGTTTGTATTTGTCTATTTATCTTTTTTTATGAGAAATTGTATGATCAGGATTTTATTTCTATAGATAATTGTGTATTATCGTTAGTGGCTTGGCAAGGCACATACACATTAGTATCATTCCAAAGAGAAAATAATGATTCAAAAAGGAAGCATTATTATTTATGAGTGATTCATCAACGAATAGTATTCTTTCCTGGGTGACTGGGTAACAGAAAAATTGATAATTAATGTTAAAACAGTGAAAATGATGATGAAAACTATGAATATAATTAGAACATTATTTTTATTATTATTATTATTATTATTATTATTATTATTATTATGAAAATTAGAGCTGTGTGCTAAAAAAAGAAGAAGAGAGAGTTGTGTACTTAAGAAAGTATACACCTGGATAGGTGTACATAGAGCAAGAATAAGTGAAAGTATGAGAAAATAAATAGAATAAAATAATTAATGAGGAAGTGTAAAATATAATAATATATAGAAATTATATATATAGAAATATATATAAGAGGATGTGATGACATGAATTGTGATGAAGGTAAAACATTTTTTGGGCTTTTGGGCACCAAAGTAGATATTATTTATTAGAATATGACTAGATTATCTAGAGTGTGTGTCAAAAAATAGAGTTACTAAGTGAGAGGAGTGAAAGTATATGTGAGTGAGTGAAAGTGTTGGGGGGAGAAAGGGAGTGTAACATTTGATTAAAGCATCTCATGGTTTTATATTGAGCATTATGTGTTTTGTTCCTAAAGGGATGTGAGTACGTCTCTTTAATTCTTATGAAGTCTTACACCCAAGGAAATTTACTCAAGAAACACACTATAATTTATGTTTTCATTTAGGCCTCGCGGTATCAAGGAATGTAACTTAAAGATCCACTCTGACTCTTTTTTCTGTAGTGTGTTCATTACGTCTCCTCCTCTTAGGCCCATTTTGAGGTGTTCTAGGCCAAAAATGCGTAAATCTTGAGTTCTGCTCTCGTGAACCTGAAGGAAGTGTTTGGCAACAGTAGTCAGAGTCTTAAATTTAGATGTATCCGATCTGGCATTGCGGATATTACCTATGTGTTCCAAAGCTCTGACCTTGAGCATGCATGAGGTCATGCCCACATATTTCAAATCACAGGGGCATGTGACACAATAAATTACGTTTTCTGTTCTACAATTGAAATAATCCTTGATTTGGATGGCATGATTGTACCTGTCCATAATAGTCACTTGATTGAGAATATGGGGACAGGCCTTGCAGTTTCCACACGGGTAGCTGCCCTTTAGAGGGATACGGGATCCAGATGGTTGTGAGAAATGGCTCTTCACCAATTGATCTCTAAGGTTAGGTGCTCGTCGCCAGCTCATGCTAACCCTGTCTCCAATACATTCAGACAAGTCCTCATCCATTTGTAATATATGCCAATGATTTTGTAAAATTTGTCTCGCTTCCTTCCAGTTCACACAAAAGTCACCTATGAATCTCATTACCCCTGTTTTCTTTTTTGTGTTTTTTGTTTCTGGACGATTTTTATCCGAAAAAATCAAGGACTCACGTTGTACCTTGCTCACTTCATAGTTAGCTTTCTTAATCAAGCGATTACTGTAGCCACGCTCTTTAAGTCGACTCCTTAAATCAACACACTTCAATCGGAAGCTTTGTTCATCCGAGCAATTCCGTTTAAGCCGGAGGAATTCACCCTTGGGGATATTCCTAATAGTTGGCGGGAAGTGTGCACTGGAGGAGTGGAGGAGACTATTGGTTGATGTTTCTTTCCTAAAGATCTCCGTGGCAATCTTGTTATTACCATCCCGATAGATCCTAAGGTCTAGAAAGGAGATACTCTCTCGGCTGCTGGTGTACGTGAATTTCAGATTAATATTATTGGTGTTGAGGGTTTGGATGTATTCTTCCAACTTGGTTTCAGGGCCATCCCATATCATAAAGATATCATCTATAAAACGCATCCATGTGATGATATGATTGGTATAGTGTTCTTGATTATCATTAAAGACAAGTTCTCGCTCCCACCAGCCCAAAAACAGGTTGGCATATGTGGGGGTACAAGCTGCCCCCATTGCAGTACCCCTTGATTGAATATGGAAACGATTGTTGAACAGGAAGTAATTGTGATGTAACACAAACTCCAAAAGTTCCAACAAGAATTCCTGAAATTCACCAATTCCTTCAATGGAAAGAAAGTATCTTACTGCCATAACCCCCAGATCGTGTTTTATGGAGGTATAGAGAGCCTCTACATCGAGGCTCACCAAGATGTATGATTCATCATGAACTTTTTTTAGTACATCGGTGGTATCTTTGATGTACGAAGGCAGGGTCAAGACATGATGTCTAAGATGTACATCCAGAAATCCCCCTGGAAGGCCCATTATATCAGGTAATGGGGGCCTTCTAGAGAAAGCCAGTTGCTTCCTGGATGTACATCTTAGACATCATGTCTTGACCCTGCCTTCGTACATCAAAGATACCACCGATGTACTAAAAAAAGTTCATGATGTACATCTTGAGGAATCATACATCTTGGTGAGCCTCGATGTAGAGGCTCTCTATACCTCCATAAAACACGATCTGGGGGTTATGGCAGTAAGATACTTTCTTTCCATTGAAGGAATTGGTGAATTTCAGGAATTCTTGTTGGAACTTTTGGAGTTTGTGTTACATCACTGGCCCTCATTCCGAGTTGATCGGTCGCAAGGCGAATTTAGCAGAGTTACACACGCTAAGCCGCCGCCTACTGGGAGTGAATCTTAGCTTCTTAAAATTGCGACCGATGTATGCGCAATATTGCGATTACTAACTACTTAGCAGTTTCAGAGTAGCTCCAGACTTACTCTGCCTGTGCGATCAGTTCAGTGCTTGTCGTTCCTGGTTGACGTCACAAACACACCCAGCGTTCGCCCAGGCACTCCCACCGTTTCTCCGGCCACTCCTGCGTTTTTTCCGGAAACGGTAGCGTTTTCAGCCACACGCCCCTGAAACGCCGTGTTTCCGCCCAGTAACACCCATTTCCTGTCAATCACATTACGATCGCCGGAGCGAAGAAAAAGCCGTGAGTAAAAATACTTTCTTCATAGTAAAGTTACTTGGCGCAGTCGCAGTGCGAACTTTGCGCATGCGTACTAAGCGGATTTTCACTGCGATGCGATGAAAAATACCGAGCGAACAACTCGGAATGAGGGCCACAATTACTTCCTGTTCAACAATCGTTTCCATATTCAATCAAGGGGTACTGCAATGGGGGCAGCTTGTGCCCCCACATATGCCAACCTGTTTTTGGGCTGGTGGGAGCGAGAACTTGTCTTTAATGATAATCAAGAACACTATACCAATCATATCATCGCATGGATGCGTTTTATAGATGATATCTTTATGATATGGGATGGCCCTGAAACCAAGTTGGAAGAATACATCCAAACCCTCAACACCAATAATATTAATCTGAAATTCACGTACACCAGCAGCCGAGAGAGTATCTCCTTTCTAGACCTTAGGATCTATCGGGATGGTAATAACAAGATTGCCACGGAGATCTTTAGGAAAGAAACATCAACCAATAGTCTCCTCCACTCCTCCAGTGCACACTTCCCGCCAACTATTAGGAATATCCCCAAGGGTGAATTCCTCCGGCTTAAACGGAATTGCTCGGATGAACAAAGCTTCCGATTGAAGTGTGTTGATTTAAGGAGTCGACTTAAAGAGCGTGGCTACAGTAATCGCTTGATTAAGAAAGCTAACTATGAAGTGAGCAAGGTACAACGTGAGTCCTTGATTTTTTCGGATAAAAATCGTCCAGAAACAAAAAACACAAAAAAGAAAACAGGGGTAATGAGATTCATAGGTGACTTTTGTGTGAACTGGAAGGAAGCGAGACAAATTTTACAAAATCATTGGCATATATTACAAATGGATGAGGATTTGTCTGAATTTATTGGAGACAGGGTTAGCATGAGCTGGCGACGAGCACCTAACCTTAGAGATCAATTGGTGAAGAGCCATTTCTCACAACCATCTGGATCCCGTATCCCTCTAAAGGGCAGCTACCCGTGTGGAAACTGCAAGGCCTGTCCCCATATTCTCAATCAAGTGACTATTATGGACAGGTACAATCATGCCATCCAAATCAAGGATTATTTCAATTGTAGAACAGAAAACGTAATTTATTGTGTCACATGCCCCTGTGATTTGAAATATGTGGGCATGACCTCATGCATGCTCAAGGTCAGAGCTTTGGAACACATAGGTAATATCCGCAATGCCAGATCGGATACATCTAAATTTAAGACTCTGACTACTGTTGCCAAACACTTCCTTCAGGTTCACGAGAGCAGAACTCAAGATTTACGCATTTTTGGCCTAGAACACCTCAAAATGGGCCTAAGAGGAGGAGACGTAATGAACACACTACAGAAAAAAGAGTCAGAGTGGATCTTTAAGTTACATTCCTTGATACCGCGAGGCCTAAATGAAAACATAAATTATAGTGTGTTTCTTGAGTAAATTTCCTTGGGTGTAAGACTTCATAAGAATTAAAGAGACGTACTCACATCCCTTTAGGAACAAAACACATAATGCTCAATATAAAACCATGAGATGCTTTAATCAAATGTTACACTCCCTTTCTCCCCCCAACACTTTCACTCACTCACATATACTTTCACTCCTCTCACTTAGTAACTCTATTTTTTGACACACACTCTAGATAATCTAGTCATATTCTAATAAATAATATCTACTTTGGTGCCCAAAAGCCCAAAAAATGTTTTACCTTCATCACAATTCATGTCATCACATCCTCTTATATATATTTCTATATATATAATTTCTATATATTATTATATTTTACACTTCCTCATTTATTATTTTATTCTATTTATTTTCTCATACTTTCACTTATTCTTGCTCTATGTACACCTATCCAGGTGTATACTTTCTTAAGTACACACCTCTCTCTTCTTCTTTTTTTAGCACACAGCTCTAATTTTCATAATAATAATAATAATAATAAAAAAAAAAATAATGTTCTAATTATATTCATAGTTTTCATCATCATTTTCACTGTTTTAACATTAATTATCAATTTTTCTGTTACCCAGTCACCCAGGAAAGAATACTATTCGTTGATGAATCACTCATAAATAATAATGCTTCCTTTTTGAATCATTATTTTCTCTTTGGAATGATACTAATGTGTATGTGCCTTGCCAAGCCACTAACGATAATACACAATTATCTATAGAAATAAAATCCTGATCATACAATTTCTCATAAAAAAAGATAAATAGACAAATACAAACTGGACATATAGAAGTATATATGTGCAAATTGACATATTATAGTGATCCTCATGCAAGGACCTATATAGTTCCAATATTCTCCTCATAATTTATTTATTTTGGTAGCTCTATTTTACATGTATCACATATATATACATTACTTATATCTCATTTAAGAAAATTGTTTTGCGTTTCTTGATTTTTATTTATATGTTTCTTCATATTTATTTTATTCAAAATGTACATGATGTCCTGCACTGTTTGACTTCCAGGTTTTACTAGACTAAGACTCAATTGTCAATATAATTAAAACATCAATTTAGCCATTTAGGAAATCATTCAGGTTTTTAGATCAATTAAACAGCTCAAACTTAATGCCGATTAACTGTATTGCTTTGGCATTAGGAGGGTTACTCACCATCTCAGATCAGATTAAGTATTAACAGCACAATTGTTTAATATACATAACTACTGTTAATTAACACATCGCTACATAAAGATATGGCTGGGCTTGAAGGACTGAGGCTCCCGTGAACAAGCCCATTAGGTGAAACGTACGTAGGGACTGACGTCATCAAGGACGTCGTACGGCCACGCCCCCTTTGGACTTCGGGCGGCCGCAGCACCTTCACAGTGAGGACACACATGTGAGACGAGGGGGAAAGCAGGAGCGGGCCGAGCCGGACTTGTGGAGATGACTGACGAACGCCGGCATCCATAACATTTGGAGCGGCGATTGGTAACATTACGGCAACACCCTGTATAATCCTTTCACGGTCGTGTCATATCCCCTTCTTCTTATTCCCTCCTCTCTGCCCTACACCACACACTGGTATCTGAGGATAACTATTAAGGATACTTATTAAGGATATTTATGTAAACGTATTCCTTATACATAGTGGAAGGCGCATTAGGGGAAGCAGGAACGGGTCGGGCTAGAAAGTGAGGGTGACAGACCGTTACTTAAATTTGGCTGGAGTGGTGACCAATTGAACAATATATTTAAAATATATTTTCCACTCACGGCTACATTCATTACGTTTTCTCTTTCCACTTCCCCCCTCCCCCCCCCTCCTCCCACATTGCCTGTTATCAATCGAGGATCATTACTAGGGGTTATAATATTCACACCCCTGTGCATGACTCAATATTTAAATGCACAAAGAGAATATATATTTCTTCTAAACATCTTCATTAGTTTAGATCATTTTATGTTGTCCTCACTTGATGCACAAAAATGAAAGCATCAAAAAGGTGCATTTATTTCATTCAAAAATATACATGTTGCATGCTTATGTGATACTCTGTTACACTTTGATACATTTGTTGCACACTATTTTTCCATTTATGTGGCTTATGCATTTATGAACTGATACTAATGAAATTTCAAAACAGAGCTTTTTGTACTCTGGTGCTAGCAAGGTGACATTATTATATCAGACAGTCATGCATTTGTTCTCAATCAGTATAAATCATAATTAGTTTGCTGATTAACTGTACTTCTTGTGTTGACAAAAGACCAAAACCGATAGGTCTGTCAATTGCTAAACTGTTACAAGCCTAGGAGACATTGTTTTCTCTGATTGCAGAATTATTAGAAGCCTATACAAGGTTAATTTACCAAGTGATTGATTCTGTAGATCTACTGCTGGAAAAAACCTTTTTTTGCAACATTGTTTCTCTTATTTTTTAACCTATTGATCCTGCAGACTTTCTGCTGGAGTATTTCTCTGCAACACTGTTTCTTTGTATATATACAGAAATGGGTTCTCTGCGCACTGAGGTGTTAATCTGAGGCGGGGTGTGCTGCTGGTAATGAGGGGTGTCCCACCCCCCCTTAAATGGTAAGTATACAGATGTGGATAAATCCACAGGGAACCAGCGCTCAAACCCTATTTGTAGTGGTGAATGATACGGTTATAAAGTGAAACTAAAATCAATAATGAAAAAGCAGGTAATATACTTAAGGTTGTTTATTCTAAGATGCTGAGATACTTTCTTTCCCAACAGGTATAAATTCGGTTTAAAAGTCAATCAGTGATTGGGGCACGCTCCTGGTTTGAGCTTAAATTCTGAAGTGCAAGGTTCAATTGAAAGAACAAATGCTGTAATCTTTGTAAAGTCGAAAAAAAGAAAAAGAAAAATGCCACAAAAAAATATTAATGATAATATGTACTAAAGTCCAAACGGTTTACAAGTCTATACAGACAGCGGCGTCCCGCTAATCTGTGCTCTGAAGTGAAGGATTCTCTTGTGAAGTGATGAACAGTTGACAGCGGTAGTGTATGCTTTGGTTAGAGTGGAGAATAAGGACCCTGGACTGGCGCTATTCCTCCTGCAGCACGTCCCACAGTAGAGCGCCCGAATCAGGCCCGCTCTGTGGGGCCGCTGACCTGGGGTGTGCGCCTGTCACAGAGGCGAAGTGGACCCGGCCGGAGCTCTCCGAGCGGCTGGCCGCGCCTCTCCTCCTCCTACAGGGACTTACCTTCTCCCTTCCCCTCCGCCTTCCACTCTCCGCTGTCTCGGGCTTCTTCCGTCGCCTGGCAACCGGTTGCTTCCGGAACTCCGGATCACGTGACCGGATGGTTTGCGGAAAGGATTAGCAGTACTGTCCTTCTTTGTAGTGAATATTCGTCCTCAGTCCAATGTAGTATAGATGGGTAGCTCCCACGACGGAAGAAGCCCGAGACAGCGGAGAGTGGAAGGCGGAGGGGAAGGGAGAAGGTAAGTCCCTGTAGGAGGAGGAGAGGCGCGGCCAGCCGCTCGGAGAGCTCCGGCCGGGTCCACTTCGCCTCTGTGACAGGCGCACACCCCAGGTCAGCGGCCCCACAGAGCGGGCCTGATTCGGGCGCTCTACTGTGGGACGTGCTGCAGGAGGAATAGCGCCAGTCCAGGGTCCTTATTCTCCACTCTAACCAAAGCATACACTACCGCTGTCAACTGTTCATCACTTCACAAGAGAATCCTTCACTTCAGAGCACAGATTAGCGGGACGCCGCTGTCTGTATAGACTTGTAAACCGTTTGGACTTTAGTACATATTATCATTAATATTTTTTTGTGGCATTTTTCTTTTTCTTTTTTTCGACTTTACAAAGATTACAGCATTTGTTCTTTCAATTGAACCTTGCACTTCAGAATTTAAGCTCAAACCAGGAGCGTGCCCCAATCACTGATTGACTTTTAAACCGAATTTATACCTGTTGGGAAAGAAAGTATCTCAGCATCTTAGAATAAACAACCTTAAGTATATTACCTGCTTTTTCATTATTGATTTTAGTTTCACTTTATAACCGTATCATTCACCACTACAAATAGGGTTTGAGCGCTGGTTCCCTGTGGATTTATCCACATCTGTATACTGTTTCTTTGTATATTTATACCTTTATGTGAGAGATTAGGACCTTCCTGCCAACAACTATTTATAATTTAAGGTACTCTAGATATTTATGAATTTGCATGATCACCACAAGTTGCCACCTCTGCCTAAATGTCTCATCTGTATTACCAGCATATATTGATTGATAAATGCTTAGGATATAATTTAATCAGAAAAAGTGTGTGAATATTAATTGATTTCCTGTATATGAAAATCACTATATAATTCTTATGCACTTTGGCATAGGAGAATAAGAGGAGTTTCTCTACAATATTTTGAATGTTATTTGAATGAATTAGTTCAAACAAATTTACATTTCGGATTATTTATCAGAGCTTTATCTCTTCTTAGCACTCTCTCATCTGGCTGATAGCCGTGCTGGCTCGGGTTCTGCCCTTCCCAGCGTACACTTGGCTATCACAACAGAAAGCAGAAGTGCTCCTTCTTCCTTCTGCCTTGATCCTAAGGGGAGTTAGATCAACCAATTCATGATCTTCCCCTATTAAAACTGGTGAAGGTTCTCTTTTCCAACACTC
Source organism: Pseudophryne corroboree (assembly GCF_028390025.1). Taxonomy (NCBI): domain Eukaryota; kingdom Metazoa; phylum Chordata; class Amphibia; order Anura; family Myobatrachidae; genus Pseudophryne; species Pseudophryne corroboree. The sequence continues at coordinate 111,703,962 of NC_086450.1, forward strand.
TCTCATCTGGAAAAGCCTGGGGCCAAGTTATCCAGTGACGTATAGCAGGCAGAGTACAGACAGCAGAAGTGGGTTCTCTCTTCCTTCATATGTCATCTTCATTATTCAAGGTCGTACTATCCTGAGAGTAGCCCGATCTTCTATCTCGGAAGCCGATAGGATAGACCTGGTTAGTACTTTGAAGGGGGACCACTTAGGAATACCAGGCACTGTGGATATCACTAAGATGATCACTTATATCTTCATGTGAAAACACTGGTGGGGCAGTTCTAATCTGCTTACTCTCACTCATCTAATCTATATTTCACCTCTTTTTCTCTTCTATTTTGATTAATAGATATTTAATATGTTTGGACCATACAGGTCGATATTTTAATGGAATAAAATAAAAGTTAAGTTTTAGATTATTCATCATCATATCACTTCACCATATATTGATTAATTATCATTACTATTTTCAATTAAGAGTGCTCCCGAAAAGGATTTCTTTTGTCTTGTCTCCTTTTTATGTAGTTAATCTACAAAAGTTTTTTGGGAGCACCACCAATAAACAAGGTGCTTTTAAAGGATTTGAATATTGGCACCGTTTATATTGGTTATTTTCAGATTTTTCTATATTTCAATGTGGCTTTACTGTACACAGCTAGTGCGGAACTGACAAACCATTTTTCAAAAATTACTGCAGTCTGGTGTGATTGTCCCAGTACCTCCATCACAAAGGGGACAGGGGTTAAACTCCAATCTATTTCTGATCCAGAAGCCAAATGGGTCATATCAACCAATTCTCAATCTAAAAATGTTAAACAAATACATTTGGATCCTGAAGTTCCACATGGAGACGTTACGCTCCATAATGTTGGCCTTGGAACCGGGAGATTACATGGTATCTCTGGATGTACGGGATGCTTACCTACATGTGCCTATAGCACTGTCTCATCAATGTTACCTCAGGTTTGCCATCCTCCAGGAACATTTTCAGTTCCAAGCCTTGCCCTTCGGGCTAGCAACAGCACCCAGGGTGTTTACCAAGATCATGGTGGTTATGGCAGCTTTTTCTGTGCAAACAGGGGATAAGAATATTCCCATACCTCGACGACCTGTTAATCTTAGCACATTCGCAAGATTTATTTTTGAGCCATCTTCAACAGACAATAGTTTGTTTACAGAGACACGGGTGGCTCATAAATTGGGAAAAGTCGTCTCTCAATCCGTCACAGCGGATGGTTCATTTGGGGGCCATATTGGATTCAGACCTACAGAAAGTTCTCTTACCAGAGAAAAAGATAGTCAAGGTGCAGGTCATGGCTCAGGAAGCGTTGCACACCCAGACAATGTCAGTCCATGCAGCAATGCGACTGTTGGGTCTGATGGTATCAACCTTCGACATGGTGGAATATGCGCAATTCCACTCCAGACCATTGCAGCACCTTATTCTGACCAAATGGAACGGAAATCATCAGACGATAAAAAAGCAGATGATAAAGTTTCCAGTAAACGTAAAAAGGTCTCTAGCATGGTGGCTACAGACAGACCATTTAAACAAGGGATAAAAGAATGGCAGGTCCTGACAACAGATGCCAGCCTGCAAGGCTGGGGTGCGGTACTCAGAAGCCTTTGGTTCCAGGGAAAATGGACCGCAAGGGAAAGTCGCCTGCCGATAAATCTGTTGGAAATAAGGGCCATTTACTTGGCTCTAGTTCAGGCAAAGGACAGTCTGCAAGGAAGACCGGTCCAGATTCGCTCAGACAATGCGACAGCAGTAGCGTACCTCAATCATCAAGGAGGAACTCACAGCAGGAGACTGATGGAGGAAGTAACTCCCATTCTAAGATGGGCAGAGCTCTATCTCCCAGCATTGTCAGCAGTGTTTGTCCCAGGTGTTCTGAACTGGGAAGCGGATTTTCTCAGTCGACACACCATTCAGTAAACCGAATGGGCATTACACCAAGAAGTGTTTCAGACACTAGTGAACAGATGGGGTCTACCAGAGATAGACCTCATGGCGTCTCGTCTAAACAACAAAGTTTCAAGGTACGGATCGAGAACAAGGGACCCAGGAGCGGTCCTTGTAGACGCAATGTTAGTGGAATGGAAATTTCATCTGGCATATCTGTTCCCTCCAATATCTCTGTTACCCAGAGTAGTGAGAAAAATAAAGCAAGCGAAGGGAGCAATAATTCTAATAGCTCCAGCTTGGCAAAGAAGGCATTGGTAAACAGATCTGCTAAGAATGTCCGTGGAAGCACCGATACTGCTCCCTCAACGTCTAGATCTGCTAAAGCAGGGTCCTTGTTGCCACAGTCATCTGGATCGCCTGTCTTTGATGGCGTGGCTGTTGAAACCTCTATCTTAGAAGCGAGAGGATTTTCGAAACAAGTAATCCAAACTATGCTCAGAGCAAGAAAGCCTTCTTCAGCTCGTGTGTATCATAGAATATGGCAAGCCTATATTCATTGGTGTACTGGAAAAAAATTTGAATCCAAGATCTTTTAAAGTATCCAGGATTTTGGATTTTCTTCAAGCAGGATTGGATAAGGGTTTGAAAGTTGCTTCCTTGAGAGTTCAAGTATCAGCATTGACTGTATGGTTTCAGCAAAAGATTGCTGAATTACTGGATGTACGTACTTTCTTTCAGGGAGCTGTACATATTCAACCTCCATTTGTTCCTTCTGCAGCTCCTTGCGATTTGAATTTAGTTCTTAAATTCCTCCAGGGTCCTCCGTTTGAACCACTTAAGAGAGCAGATCTTAAATGGTTAACGGCTAAAGTGCTTTTTCTACTGGCAATGGCGTCAGCCAGAAGAGTGTCAGATTTAGGAGCGTTATCGTGTAAGTCTCCTTTCCTAAGTTTTATTCTAGACAGAGTAGTTCTCAAAACGAGATCTGGTTATCTTCCAAAGGTGGTTTCAAAGTTTCACCTGAATGAAGAGATTGTAGTCTCAGCTTTTCAGGTACCGGGACTATCTGCGGGAGAAGCGTCGCTGGACGTAGTCCGAGCTTTAAGAATCTACATAGATCGTACTAGTGCCATCAGGAAAACAGATTCTCTCTTCATCCTCTACGGATTCCATAGAAGAGGATGGCCTGCTAGTAAACAGATGCTGGCGAGATGGCTCCGAATGGTAATATCAGAAGCTTATTCTCATGCAGATCTCCCTACTCCGGCTAATGTCTCTGCACACTCTACACGTAAGGTAGGTCCTTCATGGGCAGCACAACAGGGTGCTTCAGCAGAACAGATATATAAAGCAGCCACATGGTCTTCCATAAACACATACATCAGACATTATGCCATGGATACTTTTGCCTCTCATGACGCAGACTTCGGGCGAAAGGTCCTCCTGTGTAATCAGGAGCGTCCCCACCACTAAAATTGGCTTTGGGAATCCCAATGTTATCCTGTGGATAATCCTGTGGACCCAGCCAGAGAAATAGACGTTATGGTAAGAACTTACCGTTGATAACGTGATTTCTCTTATGTCCACAGGTATCCACAGGGATCCCACCCTGACGCACCTGATTAGAGGATCTAGACAATCACTAAACCTCTTCCTTCTTGTATGGAAGGGTGTGCATGTGTGTTCTTATCGCCTAAACAGGTCTCTACCTGATGCTCCTGCCTAAATCGCTGTGGAAAGAACTGATCTGACTGAGTCAGTGGGTGGGACTATATGGTGAGGCCCCGATGCATCCTGGGAGGCCAGAAAGCTCGTGACCGTGTTGGTGCCATTTCCGCTGTCGCTCAACCATATCCCAATGTTATCCTGTGGATACCTGTGGACATAAGAGAAATCACGTTATCAACGATAAGTTCTTACCATAACGTCTATATACACACATATATATATATATACACATAGCATATTAAACATGCATATATATATATATATATATATATATATATATATATATAGAGGAACGGCGTGCGGCACTCAGCCCAAAAGACCACAGCAAAGAGTCAAGTGTGCATAACAACGTTTCAATGCATCCGCATTGTCGTCAGGTTTACCTGACGACAATGCGGATGCATTGAAACGTTGTTATGCACACTTGACTCTTTGCTGTGGTCTTTTGGGCTGAGTGCCGCACGCCGTTCCTCTACGTCTTATCATACATGTGAGGGCACCGGCCGCAGTTATTTCTGTCATTTGGAGTGCCAGACTCCCTTTCGTATATATATATATATATATATATACATACAGTACACGTATATATACGCATGTATATATATCGTGTGTGTGTGTAATATGTATGTATATACATTTGTATATATGTATGCACATGGATATATATGTACTATAATTAAAATAAAGTCAACTTTTATTAAGCACTTACAAGTGCCACCAGGAAGACAGCAGGCTGCAGAGGACACTAGACAGCCATTAATAATACTCATTAAGCAAAAAAAAAAAATACATTTTTTTTTTGGGTGGAGGGGGAGTTTCTGGGTGCTCGGAAACCTCCCCTGTGTGCGCCACTGAGCTGGGAACAAAATCAGACAATAATATTTTCAGGAAGCTATTTTGAAATACATTTGATTAATTCAGGCATGAAAACATCAACTACTAAAATTGTTATAATAACAATAATAAGAAGAAAAAGAAGAAGTGGTGTGTGTGTGTGTGTGTGTGTGTGTGTGTGTGTGTGTGTGTGTGTGTGTGTGTGTGTGTGTGTGTAATGGAAACTCAGTATGACCTTTACAACCTAATCACAACATTATAGCTATTAAACAGTGACGTGACCAGTCAGTGACGTGACCAGTCATACGCACTATGGCTGAGGAATAATCTACCCATGACGAATGAATGAGCTGGGCTTCGCCAAAATGTCTGCCGCTCTACCTAGGGACACGCAGAAAATAAAAGACAGAAAGTATTCTGTTCCAAGTATAAAGCAAGAATATCACATCATGAGTGTGAAAAGAAGCTTTAGCTGCCGACATTATCCACATACCTCCCCCAGTACCTTGACAATGAATGTTTCTATATTTTAATTATGATAAATTCAGCTCCGAGCTATAAACTCGATATAAAATTATGTCTCTATTCATACAGTTATAAGTTCTTCGCGGCGGCCATTTTATTGAAGACCAATATATACAAAACTTTATGGAATCGACGACGGTAAAATGAATCCTGTAGCGGATACACAGGACTTAGCTGTGGGTATCTCGGTTACTGAGTGAGCAAGGAGCGGGGAGGGCTGCACACATAGACTCTAGTCTCTGTATGAACGTCATCAGCAGTGCGCCGGACTGTGTGACAGAAGGAAAAGTCGGGATATCAGTTACTGGCTTGCCATGGGCACGGCTGGGCTGAGAGGTGTCGTGTGACTGAGATGTGTCCGGGGAGGAGCTGGCCCTAGTCTACAGGCAGGAGCTCCTTCTAGGATGGGAATCTTATTCGCCAAGATATGGAGGTTGTTCAGCCACCAGGGTAAGAGGTCCCTGCCTTGCCCTGCTCTCATAACAGCTGGGTGGGGAAGTCATTTAATGGAAGATTAGGTATCCTGTGGTGTGACAGCTTTCACTTAACTATAAGTCCCATCATGCCCAGCCAGCTGCACTGTAGACATATAGCCAGAGGCTTCTATTTAGTGGTATTGTCTACATGGCAGAGTTGCTTCTGTTAATGTGTGTCTATGTAGTAGTAGTAATAATAATAATAATAATAATAATAATAATAATAATAATAATAATAATAATAATATAAAAAAAGTAGTAATAATAATAATTTTATCTATATAGCGCTTTTCTCCAGTACATTGTACAAGCAATTGGTATTACAGAAAATAGAAAACCATGCAAATATAATTAATAACAACAGAAACCTAGAGAGCACCAGTAAGCCTATTGCAGGGTTTGTGCAGACATTTTGGGTAATAACTCCATGGGTCATATATTCCACCCACGCTTAGCGCTTATATATTCATTATATAAGCTCATTGAATATCTAAGCGCTCTCTCACACAGCTGCGATTTGGCTGATGTGGTGCTGTGTGACTGGCTGCGTGTTGTCCTCCTGCTGGGTGCTGCAAGAATCATACTGTACCTCTATGGCAGCCTCAGTAATAGAGGCAGTTTATTAGTACTTGTTAATATACAAATATTACATAAGTATATTGTAATCCATAATGTTGGATTAATGCATGCATGTAACAAGAATGTTGCCTAGGGATCCTATAGCTTTGAATTGAAGAGCACCTGTCTGCTTCATACTTGTAAATAATACTTCAAGGTGACCTTATTCCAGTAAATATGCCACAGTCCTGATACGTGTCCATTTGTTACATGAGCTTACCCAGTCCTTGCGTTTCCAGTGTTCCCAACATATTCACTGTCTCACCTGCCAACACAGATCCTATGCTGCAGGAGTAGTGCAGTATAGTACATTGTACGTGACCAGGATTAATGCTTGTGTTCTGTAAAGATAATGATATATCTTCATTAGAAGGGTAGTAAGAGTATCCTAGAAATCGGTATAAATACCTAAAATTGCTGCCTTGTGAATCAATGTGGATTGTGGAGTTGCTTTTGTAATTCCTTCCACAATACTGATCAGAACAATTACCTCTACATGACATGGATTAAACATTAATATAGGCCGCTACCTCCTAGTGGAAAGTTAGCACTCACAAGTATTAAATGCGATTCTAACCTATCTGCTTGTGAGTTACCTAAAAACCACGTTAAAATAAACTGGATGGATTCTTGTGAGCTCCGTACAAAGCACTGCAGTCTGCAATTGTAGAATGTGACCTATTTCTTAGGTTTTATTGTGAGAACACATTGGTGACCCATCACTACAATTCAGTTATAGCACAGTATATAGTGGTCACTCTAGCCACCTGCACCAAATCAGTGAGGAGGGCATATACTCATTTTTAAGGGCAAAATCAATCGGTGTTTGTTTATTTATTAACAGTTTCTTATATAGCGCAGCATATTCCGTTGCGCTTTACAATTAGAGCAACAGTAATAGAACAAAACTGGGTAAAAACAGACAGACATAGAGGTAGGAATGCCCTGCTCGCAAGCTTACAATCCATAGGGAAATAGGCATAGATACACAAGGATAGATGCTATCTATTGCATAATGGTCCACCAGATTGCTAGGTTCTTAATGGGTTGTATGATGGACAAGTGTCAGGAGGGTGTGAGAGTAAAGAAAGACAAGATATGTGATGTTATGTGTACTGTACAGAGAGGATGTAATTAGATAGGGATGCACTGAAGGTTATGTGGGTGGGTCTGGAATTTGATAGTTTATTATCAATGTTTCGTGGTCTGATACCCCTTCTTCAGGACACAGGTGTAGTTGCTGTAATTGGAGGTTTCGATTCCCTAGGAGGGCACTAGAGCAAAAATTTGTGGTTCATACAGCAGGCAGAGTGCCGGATCCAATGTATATATAATAATTGATTTGTACTAGTGCTGAAACATTATTGTTACTAATAAGTTAATTTTCAATTGTGTGGTCAACCATACAGTAACAGACACATAATTTCATATACGGTAAACAACAAGAAAAAACGATGGCCATTCATTATAATTCCGTCTTCACGTCAACACATTTCCTCTTCTGTTAGAAATAGAATAGGAATTACATATACACAGACTTTTGCTTTCTTACAGTAAATAAGGGGATACGTTTATATTTAATTTCTTCTAGTGTGTAGACTCATTAATAAATATCTTTACTTGGCCCAGAAGCTGTGTATCAGCCTGTTGGAGTAGAGCATGGAGCAGGAAAGCCCTTATATCTCGCAGTATTATGATTATATTATCGAGTCTGAGAAGCTCTGTGGTCACTTCTGTGTAACGATAGATGCATGACTGCGGATTTGATTGGCTGTCAGGCTGGCTGTCACAGGCATTTGTTTGTAGAGTTCCGCCTTGGTGTATAATTTCCCTCTCTCACCAGTGTCAGTTGCAGAAAGAAATAGTAAAGACAAATCTTAATGCACAAGAGAAAAAACACCGCCAGGGGGTGGTCCAGTCTGGGGCTCCCAACAGAGGGCCCCATAAAATGAGGATTGCTGCAGGCTGCTGAATGTCGTATATATGTATACCAGTCAAATGTGTTTTGTTGTGTTACATTATTTCTATAATCCTGTATTTCAGAACACAAAGTTATTATTGTGGGACTGGATAATGCTGGAAAAACAACAATATTATACCAGTTGTAAGTACTGTCATTTATACATTACATGTTCATGTTTGTACTGGAGATAGAAGATTAAACAGATGAGGGACTTTATTGTTGTTGGTATTAATATTTCTCTGACGTCCTAGTGGATGCTGGGGACTCCGTCAGGACCATGGGGAATAGCGGCTCCGCAGGAGACAGGGCACAAAAGTAAAAGCTTTAGGATCAGGTGGTGTGCACTGGCTCCTCCCCCTATGACCCTCCTCCAAGCCTCAGTTAGATTTTTGTGCCCGGCCGAGAAGGGTGCAATCTAGGTGGCTCTCCTAAAGAGCTGCTTAGAGTAAAAGTTTTGTTAGGTTTTTTATTTTCAGTGAGTCCTGCTGGCAACAGGCTCACTGCATCAAGGGACTTAGGGGAGAGAAGTGAACTCACCTGCGTGCAGGATGGATTGGCTTCTTAGGCTACTGGACACCATTAGCTCCAGAGGGAGTCGGAACACAGGTCTCACCCTGGGGTTCGTCCCGGAGCCGCGCCGCCGACCCCCTTGCAGATGCCGAAAAGTGAAGAGGTCCAGAAACCGGCGGCAGAAGACTTTTCAGTCTTCATAAGGTAGCGCACAGCACTGCAGCTGTGCGCCATTGTTGTCAGCACACTTCATAGCAGCGGTCACTGAGGGTGCAGGGCGCTGGGGGGGGCGCCCTGGACAGCAATGATAGTACCTTATTCTGGCTAAAAATACATCACATATAGCCCCTGGGGGCTATATGGATGTATTTAACCCCTGCCAGGTCTCAGAAAAACGGGAGAAGAAGCCCGCCGAAAAGGGGGCGGGGCCTATTCTCCTCAGCACACAGCGCCATTTTCCCTCACAGAAATGCTGGTGGGAAGGCTCCCAGGCTCTCCCCTGCACTGCACTACAGAAACAGGGTTAAAACAGAGAGGGGGGGCACTTATTTGGCGATATGACTATATATATTAAAATGCTATAAGGGAAAAACACTTATATAAAGGTTGTCCCTGTATAATTATAGCGTTTTTGGTGTGTGCTGGCAAACTCTCCCTCTGTCTCCCCAAAGGGCTAGTGGGGTCCTGTCCTCTATCAGAGCATTCCCTGTGTGTGTGCTGTGTGTCGGTACGTGTGTGTCGACATGTATGAGGACGATGTTGGTGAGGAGGCGGAGCAATTGCCTGTAATGGTGATGTCACTCTCTAGGGAGTCAACACCGGAATGGATGGCTTATTTAAGGAATTACGTGATAATGTCAACACGCTGCAAGGTCGGTTGACGACATGAGACGGCCGGCAAACCAATTAGTACCTGTCCAGGCGTCTCAAACACCGTCAGGGGCGTTAAAACGTCCTTTTACCTCAGTCGGTCGACACAGACACGGACACTGACTCCAGTGTCGACGGTGAAGAAACAAACGTATTTTCCTTTAGGGCCACACGTTACTTGTTAAGGGCAATGAAGGAGGTGTTACATATTTCTGATACTACAAGTACCACAAAAAAGGGTATTATGTGGAGTGTGAAAAAACTACCTGTAGTTTCTCTGACGTCCTAGTGGATGCTGGGAACTCCGTAAGGACCATGGGGAATAGCGGCTCCGCAGGAGACAGGGCACATCTAAAGAAAGCTTTAGGATCACCTGGTGTGCACTGGCTCCTCCCCCTATGACCCTCCTCCAAGCCTCAGTTAGATTTCTGTGCCCGACGAGAAGGGTGCACACTAGGGGCTCTCCTGAGCTCTTTGTGAAAGTTTTAGTTTAGGTTTATTATTTTCAGTGAGACCTGCTGGCAACAGGCTCACTGCATCGAGGGACTAAGGGGAGAAGAAGCGAACTCACCTGCGTGCAGAGTGGATTGGGCTTCTTAGGCTACTGGACATTAGCTCCAGAGGGACGATCACAGGTTCAGCCTGGATGGGTCACCGGAGCCGCGCCGCCGGCCCCCTTACAGAGCCAGAAGAGCGAAGAGGTCCGGAAAAATCGGCGGCAGAAGACTTTCCTGTCTTCAGATAAAGGTAGGCGCACAGCACCGCAGCTGTGCGCCATTGCTCTCAGCACACTTCACACTCCGGTCACTGAGGGTGCAGGGCGCTGGGGGGGCAGCGCCCTGAGACGCAATAAATCGTTAGAAAACCTTTTATGGCTAAAATAAATGCATCACATATAACTCCTGGGCTATATGGATGCATTTAACCCCTGCCAAAACATACAAGAAAACGGATGATAGGCTCCGCCCCTTTCTCGGCGTCCTTATCTCCTCAGCACACTGGCGCCATTTTCCCTCACAGCTCAGTTGGAGGGAAGCTCCCTGGCTCTCCCCTGCAGTCACTACACTACAGAAAGGGGTTAAAAAAGAGAGGGGGGCACAAATTAGGCGCAGTATAAACAATACAGCAGCTATAAAGGGAAAAACACTTATATAAGGTTATCCCTGTATATATATATATAGCGCTCTGGTGTGTGCTGGCAAACTCTCCCTCTGTCTCCCCAAAGGGCTAGTGGGGTCCTGTCCTCTATCAGAGCATTCCCTGTGTGTGTGCTGTGTGTCGGTACGTTTGTGTCGACATGTATGAGGAGAAAAATGATGAGGAGACGGAGTAGAGTGTCTGTAATAGTGTTGTCACCCCCTGGGGGGTCGACACCTGAGTGGATGTACTGTGGAAATTGCGTGACAGTGTCAGCTTTGTATAAAAGACAGTGGTTGACATGAGACAGCCGGCTACTCAGCTTGTGCATGTCCAGACGTCTCATATAGGGTCTCTAAAGCGCCCGTTACCTCAGATACAGACGCCGACACGGATACTGACTCCTGTGTCGACGGTGAAGAGACGACCGTGATTTCCAAATAGGGCCACACATTGCATGATTGAGACAATGAAAAAAGTTTACACTTTCTGATAATATGAATACCACCAAAAAAAAGGGGTATTATGTTGGTGAGGAAAAACTTCCTGTAGTTTTCCTGAATCTGAGAAATAAAATGCGTGGGTTTCCCCCCGATAACAATTGATAATTTCTAAAAAGTTATTGGCAGTATACCTTTTCCCGCCAGAGGTTAGGGTGCGTTGGGAAACACCCCCTAGGGGGGATAAGGCGCTCACACGCTTGTAAGAACAAGGGCTCTACCCTCTCTTGAGATGGCCGCCCTTAAGGATCCTGCTTATAGAAAGCAGGAGGGTATCCTAAAATGTATTTACACACATACTGGTGTTATACTGCGACCAGCAATCGCCTCAGCCTGGATGTGCAGTGCTGGGTTGGCGTGGTCGGATTCCCTGACTGGAAATATGATATCCTAGATAAGGACAGTATATTATTGCCTATAGAGCAATTAAAAGATGCATTTCTATATATGCATGATGCACAGCGGAATATTTGCCGACTGGCATCAAGTATAAGTGCGTTGTCCAATTATACCAGTAAAGTGGTCAGGTGATGCGGATTCCAAACGGCATTTGGAAGTATTGCCTTAAAAGAGGGGATGTACCCCAGGTCGCCTCTCAAAATAAGACGCCGTATTATCAGGCGCAGGCCTGGTTGGCAAGCGGACAAAAGGGTTCCTCTTTTCTGCTCGTGACAGAGGGAGAGGAAAATGGCTGCAGAGATCAGCCAGTTCCAAGGAACAGAAACTCTTTTCCGCCTCTGCCAAGCCCTCAGTATGACGCTAGGGCTTTACAAGTTCAGGCACGGTGGGGTCCCGTTCTCAATGAATTTCAGTGCGCAGTGGGCTCACTCGCAAGTAGACCCCTGGATCCTTCAGGTAATATTTCAGGGGTACAAATTGGAATTCGAGACGTATCCCCCTCGCCGTTTCCAAAGGTCTGTTTTACCGACGTCTCCCGCTGACAGGGAGGCAGTTTTGGAAACCATTCACAAGCTGTATTCCCAGCAGGTGATAATCAAGGTACCCCTCCTGCAACAGGGAACGGGGTATTATTCCACACTATTGTGGTACCGAAGCCAGACGGCTCGGTGAGACCGATTTTAAAATCTAAAATCTAAAATCTTTGAACACTTGCATACAGAGGTTCAAATTCAAAATTGAGTCACTCAGAGCAGTGATTGCAAACCTGGAAGAAGGGGACTACATGATGTCTCGGGACATCAAGGATGCTTACCTTCATGTCAAAATTTACCCTTCTCACCAAGGGTATTTCAGGTTATGGTACAGAACTGTCACTATCAGTTCGGACGCTGCCGTAGGGATGGTCCACGGCACCCCGGGTCTTTACTGAAGTAATGACCGTAATGATGATATTCCTTCGAAGGAAGGGAATTTTAGTTATCCGTTACTTGGACGATTCCCTGATAAGGGTAAGATCCAGGGAACAGTTGGAGATCGGTGTAGCACTATATCAGGTAGTGTTGCGGCAGCACGATTGGATTCTCAATATTCCAAAATTGCAGCTGGTTCCGACGACTTGTCTTCTGTTCCTAGGGATGATCCTGGACACAGTCCAGAAAGAAGGTGTTTCTCCCGGAGGAGAAAGCCAGGGAGTTATCCGAGCTAGTCAGGAACCTCCTAAAACCGAACCAAGTCTCAGTGCATCAATGCACAAGGGTTCTGGGTAAAAATGGTGGCTTCCTACGAAGCAATCCCATTCGGCAGATTCCACGCAAGACTTTCCAGTGGAACCTACTGGACAAATGGTCCGGGTCGCATCTTCAGATGCTTCAGCGGATAACCCTGTCACCGGGGACAAGGGTATCCCTCCTGTGGTGGTTGCAGAGTGCTCATCTTCTAGAGGGCCGCAGATTCGGCATTCGGGACTGGGTCCTGGTGGCCACGGATGCCAGCCTGCGAGGCTGGGGAGCAGTCACACAGGGAAGGAATTTCCAGGGCTTATGGTCAAGCCTGGAGACATCTCTTCATATAAACATTCTGGAACTAAGGGCCATTTACAATGCCCTAAGTCAAGCGAAACCTTTGCTTCAGGGTCAGGCGGTATTGATCCAATCGGACAACATCACGTCAGCCGCCCACGTAAACAGACAGGGCGGCACGGGAAGCAGGGGGGCAATGGCAGAAGCTGCAAGGATTCTTCGCTGGGCGGAAAATCATGTGATAGCACTGTCAGCAGTGTTCATTCCGGGAGTGGACAACTGGGAAGCAGACTTCCTCAGCAGACACGACCTTCACCCGGGAGAGTGGGGACTTCACCCAGAAGTCTTCCACCTGATTGTAAACCGTTGGGAAAAACCAAAGGTGGACATAATGGCGTCCCGTCTAAACAAAAAACTAGACAGATATTGCGCCAGGTCAGGGGACCCTCAGGCAATAGCGGTGGACGCTCTGGTAACACCGTGGGTGTACCAGTCAGTGTATGTGTTCCCTCCTCTGCCTCTCATACCAAAAGTACTGAGAATCATAAGAAGGAGAGGAGTAAGAACTATACTCGTGGTTCCGGATTGGCCAAGAAGGACTTGGTATCCGGAACTTCAAGAGATGCTCACGGACGAACCGTGGCCTCTACCTCTAAGAAAGGACCTGCTCCAGCAGGGGCCTTGTCTGTTCCAAGACTTACCGCGGCTGCGTTTGACGGCTTGGCGGTTGAACGCCGGATCCTGAAGGAAAAAGGCATTCCAGATGAAGTCATCCCTACCCTGGTCAAGGCCAGGAAAGACGTAACCGCAAAACATTATCACCGCATTTGGCGAAAATATGTTGCGTGGTGGGAGGCCAAGAAGGCCCCTACAGAGGAATTTCAACTGGGTCGTTTCCTCCATTTCCTGCAAACAGGACTGTCTATGGGCCTAAAATTAGGGTCCATTAAGGTTCAAATTTCGGCCCTGTCGATTTTCTTCCAAAAGGAACTGGCTTCAGTGCCTGAAGTTCAGACATTTGTAAAAGGGGTACTGCATATACAGCCTCCTTTTGTGCCTCCAGTGGCACCTTGGGATCTCAATGTTGTGTTGAGTTTCCTAAAGTCACATTGGTTTGAACCACTCACCACTGTGGACTTAAAATATCTCACATGGAAGGTGACGATGCTGTTAGCCCTGGCTTCAGCCAGGCGTGTGTCAGAATTGGCGGCTTTATCATATAAAAGCCCTTATTTAATATTTCATTCTGACAGGGCAGAATTGAGGACTTGTCCTCAATTTCTACCTAAGGTCGTTTCTGCATTTCACATGAAGCAACCTATTGTGGTACCTGCGGCTACTAAGGACTTGGAGGATTCCAAGTTGCTTGACGTGGTCAGGGCCCTGAAAATATATGTTTCCAGGACGGCTGGAGTCAGAAAATCTGACTCGCTGTTTATCCTGTATGCACCCAACAAACTGGGTGCTCCTGCTTCTAAGCAGACGATTGCTCGTTGGATTTGTAGTACAATTCAGCTTGCACATTCTGTGGCAGGCCTGCCACAGCCAAAAATCTTAAAATGCCCACTCCACAAGGAAGGTGGGCTCATCTTGGGCAGCTGCCCGAGGGGTCTCGGCTTTACAACTTTGCCGAGCAGTTACTTGGTCAGGAGAAAATACGTTTGTAAAATTCTACAATTTGATACCCTGGCTGAGGAGGACCTGGAGTTCTCTCATTCGGTGCTGCAGAGTCATCCGCACTCTCCCGCCCGTTTGGGAGCTTTGGTATAATCCCCATGGTCCTTACGGAGTTCCCAGCATCCACTAGGACGTCGGAGAAAATAAGAATTTACTTACCGATAATTCTATTTCTCGTAGTCCGTAGTGGATGCTGGGCGCCCATCCCAAGTGCGGATTGTCTGCAATACTGGTACATAATTATTGTTACCAAAAAAATTCGGGTTATTGTTGTAGTGAGCCATCTTTTATAGAGGCTTCTCTATTATCATGCTGTTAACTGGGTTCAGATCACAAGTTGTACAGTGTGATTGGTGTGGCTGGTATGAGTCTTACCCGGGATTCAAAATCCTTCCTTATTGTGTACGCTCGTCCGGGCACAGTATCCTAACTGAGGCTTGGAGGAGGGTCATAGGGGGAGGAGCCAGTGCACACCAGGTGATCCTAAAGCTTTCTTTAGATGTGCCCTGTCTCCTGCGGAGCCGCTATTCCCCATGGTCCTTACGGAGTTCCCAGCATCCACTACGGACTACGAGAAATAGAATTATCGGTAAGTAAATTCTTATTTTTTCCTGAATCAGATAAATTAAATGAAGTGTGTGATGATGCGTGGGTTTCCCCCGATAGAAAATTATTGGCGGTATACCCTTTCCCGCCAGAAGTTAGGGCGCGTTGGGAAACACCCCTTAGGGTGGATAAGGCGCTCACACGCTTATCAAAACAAGTGGCGGTACCGTCTCCAGATAGGGCCGCCCTCAAGGAGCCAGCTGATAGGAGGCTGGAAAATATCCTAAAAAGTATATACACACATACTGGTGTTATACTGCGACCAGCGATCGCCTCAGCCTGGATGTGCAGCGCTGGGGTGGCTTGGTCGGATTCCCTGACTGAAAATATTGATACCCTTGACAGGGACAGTATTTTATTGACTATAGAGCATTTAAAGGATGCATTTCTATATATGCGAGATGCACAGAGGGATATTTGCACTCTGGCATCAAGAGTAAGGGCGATGTCCATATCTGCCAGAAGTTGTTTATGGACACGACAGTGGTCAGGTGATGCAGATTCCAAACGGCACATGGAAGTATTGCTGTATAAAGGAGAAAAAGACAACGTCTTTTCAGCCTCAGTCCTTTCGTCCCCATAAGGGCAAGCGGGCAAAAGGCCAGTCATATCTGCCATGGGATAGAGGAAAGGGAAGAAGACTGCAGCAGGCAGCCCATTCCCAGAAACAGAAGCCCTCCACCGCTTCTGCCAAGTCCTCAGCATGACGCTGGGGCCGTACAAGCGGACTCAGATGCGGTGGGGGGGGTCGTCTCAAGAGTTTCAGCACGCAGTGGGCTCACTCGCAAGTGGACCCCTGGATCCTACAAGTAGTATCCCAGGGGTACAGATTGGAAATTCGAGACGTCTCCCCCTCGCAGGTTCCTGAAGTCTGCTTTACCAACGTCTCCCTCCGACAGGGAGGCAGTAGTGGAAACAATTCACAAGCTGTATTCCCAGCAGGTGATAATCAAAGTACCCCTCCTACAACAAGGAAAGGGGTATTATTCCACACTATATTGTGGTACTGAAGCCAGACGGCTCGGTGAGACCTATTCTAAATCTGAAATAGTTGAACACTTACATACAAAGGTTCAAATCAAGATGGAGTCACTCAGAGCAGTGATAGCGAACCAGGAAGAAGGGGACTATATGGTGTCCCGGGACATCAGGGATGCTTACCTCCATGTCCCAATTTGCCCTTCTCACCAAGGGTACCTCAGGTTCGTGGTACAGAACTGTCACTATCAGTTTCAGACGCTGCCGGTTGGATTGTCCACGGCACCCTGGGTCCTTACCAAGGTAATGGCCGAAATTATGATTCTTCTTCAAAGAAAATGGACGATCTCCTGATAGGGGCAAGGTCCAGAGAACAGTTGGAGGTCGGAGTAGCACTATCTCAAGTAGTTCTACGACAGCACGGGTGGATTCTAAATATTCCAAAACCGCAGCTGTTTCCGACGACACGTCTGCTGTTCCTAGGGATGATTCTGGACACAGTCCAGAAAAAGGTGTTTCTCCCGGAGAAGAAAGCCAGGGAGTTATCCAAGCTAGTCAGGAACCTCCTAAAACCAGGAAAAGTGTCAGTGCATCATTGCACAAGGGTCCTGGGAAAAATGGTGGCTTCTTACGAAGCGATTCCATTCGGTAGATTTCACGCAAGAACTTTTCAGTGGGATCTGCTGGAAAAATGGTCCGGATCGCATCTTCAGATGCATCAGCGGATAACCCTGTCTCCAAGGACAAGGGTGTTTCTTCTGCGGTGGCTGCAGAGTGCTCATCTACTAAAGGGCCGCAGACTCGGCATTCAGGACTAGGTCCTGGTGACCACGGATGCCAGCCTGAGAGGCTGGGGAGCAGTCACACAGGGAAAAAATTTCCAGGGAGTGTGATCAAGTATGGAGACTTCTCTCCACATAAATATACTGGAGCTAAGGGCAATTTACAATGTTCTAAGCTTAGCAAGACCTCTGCTTCAAGGTCATCCGGTATTGATCCAGTGGGACAACATCACGGCAGTCGCCCACGTAAACAGACAGGGCGGCACAAGAAGCAGGAGGGCAATGGCAGAAACTGCAAGGATTCTTCGCTGGGCGAAAAATCATGTGATAGCACTGTCAGCAGTGTTCATTCCGGGAGTGGACAACTGGGAAGCAGACTTCCTCAGCAGGCACGACCTCCACCCGGGAGAGTGGGGACTTCATCGGGAAGTATTCCACATGATTGTGAACCGTTGGGAAAGACCAAAGGTGGACATGATGGCGTCCCGCCTGAACAAAAAACTGGACAGGTATTGCGCCAGGTCAAGAGACCCTCAAGCAATATCTGTGGACGTTCTGGTAACACTGTGGGTGTACCAGTCGGTGTATGTGTTCCCTCCTCTGCTTCTCATAACCAAGGTACTGAGAATTATAAGACGTAGAGGAGTAAGAACTATACTCGTGGCACCCGGAACTTCAAGAAATGCTCACAGAGGACTCATGGCCTCTGCCGCTAAGAAGGGACTTGCTTCAGCAAGTACCAGGTCTGTTCCAAGACTTACCGCGGCTGCGTTTGACGGCATGGCGGTGGAACGCCAGATCCTAAGGGAAAAAGGCATTCCGGAAGAGGTCATTCCTACCCTGGTCAAAGCCAGGAAGGAGGTGACCGCAAAACATTATCACCACATGTGGCGAAAATATGTTGCGTGGTGTGAGGCCAGGAAGGCCCCACGAAGAAATTTCAACTCGGTCGATTCCTGCATTTCCTGCAAACAGGAGTGTCTATGGGCCTCAAATTGGGGTCCATTAAGGTTCAAATTTCGGCCCTGTAAATTTTCTTCCAGAAAGAATTGGCTTCAGTTCCTGAAGTCCAGAAGTTTGTCAAGGGAGTATTGCATATACAACCCCCTTTTTGTGCCTCCAGTGGCACTGTGGGATCTCAACGTAGTTCTGGGATTCCTCAAATCACATTTTAAACCGCTCAAATCTGTGGATTTGAAATATCTCACATGGAAAGTGACCATGCTGTTGGCCCTGGCCTCGGCCAGGCGAGTGTCAGAATTGGCGGCTTTGTCTCACAAAAGCCATATCTGATTGTCCATTCGGACAGGGCAGAACTGCGGACTCGTCCCCAGTTCCTTACTAAGGTGGTGTCAGCGTTTCACCTGAACCAGCTTATTGTGGTACCTGCGGCTACTAGGGACTTGGAGGACTCCAAGTTGCTAGATGTTGTCAGGGCCCTGAAAATATAGGTTTCCAGGACGGCTGGAGTCAGGAAAACTGACTCGCTGTTATCCTGTATGCACCCAACAAACTGGGTGCTCTTGCTTCTAAGCAGACGATTGCTCGTTGGATTTGTAGCACATTTCAACTTGCACATTCTGTGGCAGGCCTGCCACAGCCTAAATCTGTCAAGGCCCATTCCACAAGGAAGGTGGGCTCATCCTGGGCGGCTGCCCGAGGGGTCTCGGCATTACAACTCTGCCGAGCAGCTACGTGGTCGGGGGAGAACACGTTTGTAAAATTCTACAAATTTGATACCCTGGCTAAAGAGGACCTGGAGTTCTCTCATTCGGTGCTGCAGAGTCATCCGCACACTCCCGCCCGTTTGGGAGCTTTGGTATAATCCCCATGGTCCTGACGGAGTCCCCAGCATCCACTAGGACGTCAGAGAAAATAAGATTTTACTTACCGATAAATCTATTTCTCGTAGTCCGTAGTGGATGCTGGGCGCCCATCCCAAGTGCGGATTGTCTGCAATACTTGTACATAGTTATTGTTACAAAAATCGGGTTATTATTGTTGTGAGCCATCTTTTCAGAGGCTCCGCTGTTATCATGCTGTTAACTGGGTTCAGATCACAGGTTGTACAGTGTGATTGGTGTGGCTGGTAGGAGTCTTACCCGGGATTCAAAATCCTTCCTTATTGTGTACGCTCGTCCGGGCACAGTATCCTAACTGAGGCTTGGAGGAGGGTCATAGGGGGAGGAGCCAGTGCACACCACCTGATCCTAAAGCTTTTACTTTTGTGCCCTGTCTCCTGCGGAGCCGCTATTCCCCATGGTCCTGACGGAGTCCCCAGCATCCACTACGGACTACGAGAAATAGATTTATCGGTAAGTAAAATCTTATTTTTCCAGTAAATAATAATACCTTTTTCACGCATAAAACCTGGTTTTAACCCGGTTCGGACCTGGGACACTTAGCACAGGTTGAAGCCGTGTTTCAGTACTTACTGCCTTTCACACATCGATGGACTCTGGCTGGTTATTCCTGGGTCGTTGCTGTTCACACCGGACCTGGGTCTCTCATCTAACAGTGGTAGCTTGGATATGCTGTCATCTTCAAGCGCAACTGTGCCCACCAATCAAATACTCTTAGGCATGACCGGGGTCATCACAACCCGGGTAATGCCTTTCAGACCACAGGCAATCCTGGTCAGTCCCGGGCATAACTGGTACCGAACAGGATTGCAGACCTGGGATAGTCGGCCTGAGAGGGTCTGTTCAGACATAGCTGAGCCACACGACCCGGCAAAAACCTGTGTAAAAAGGCTGTATGTGAAGTGGTATAAGTCATATAGAGGGGAGAAAAAATCTGTATAAGGGGAAGGTCAGCATGGAACATGGGATTCATATTCTGCGCTCTCAGCATAATTTCTCTGACGTCCTAAGTGGATGCTGAGACTCCGTAAGGACCATGGGGAATAGCGGCTCCGCAGGAGACTGGGCACAACTAAAGAAAGCTTTAGGACTACCTGGTGTGCACTGGCTCCTCCCACTATGACCCTCCTCCAGACCTCAGTTAGAATCTTGTGCC
This sequence comes from Pseudophryne corroboree, assembly GCF_028390025.1. Taxonomy (NCBI): domain Eukaryota; kingdom Metazoa; phylum Chordata; class Amphibia; order Anura; family Myobatrachidae; genus Pseudophryne; species Pseudophryne corroboree. The sequence continues at coordinate 111,724,000 of NC_086450.1, forward strand.
CGGCTGAGCTGGATGCACACTAGGGGCTCTCCTGAGCTCCTAGAAAGAAAGTATATTTTAGGTTTTTTATTTTACAGTGAGATCTGCTGGCAACAGACTCACTGCAGCGAGGGACTAAGGGGAGAAGAAGCGAACCTACCTAACTGGTGGTAGCTTGGGCTTCTTAGGCTTCTGGACACCATTAGCTCCAGAGGGATCGACCACAGGACCCGACCTCGATGTTCGGTCCCAGAGCCGCGCCGCCGGCCCCCTTACAGAGCCAGAAGCAAGAAGTGTTCCGGAAAATCGGCGGCAGAAGACTTCTGTCTTCAACAAGGTAGCGCACAGCACTGCAGCTGTGCGCCATTGCTCCTCATGCACACCTCACACTCCGGTCACTGATGGGTGCAGGGCGCAGGGGGGGGGGGGCGCCCTGAGGTCAATATAAACACCTTGGCTGGCAAATCATCACAATATATAGTCCCAGGGCTAAATATGTGATAAATTACCCCTGCCAGAATCCATGAAAAAAGCGGGAGAAAAGTCCACCGAAAAAGGGGCGGGGCTATCTCCCTCAGCACACTGGCGCCATTTTTTCTTCACAGTGCAGCTGGAAGACAGCTCCCCAGGCTCTCCCCTGTAGTTTTCAGGCTCAAAGGGTTAAAAAGAGAGGGGAGGCACCAAATTTAGGCGCAATATGTGTATACAAGCAGCTATTGGGGGGAAAAATCACTCAGTTATAGTGTTAATCCCTGCATTATATAGCGCTCTGGTGTGTGCTGGCATACTCTCTCTCTGTCTCCCCAAAGGACTTTGTGGGGTCCTGTCCTCAGTCAGAGCATTCCCTGTGTGTGCGGTGTGTCGGTACGGCTGTGTCGACATGTTGGATGAGGAAGGTTATGTGGAGGCGGAGCAGAGGCCGATATATGGGATGTCGCCCCCTGTGGGGCCGACACCAGAGTGGATGGATAGGTGGAAGGTATTAACCGACAATGTCAACTCCTTACATAAAAGGCTGGATGACGTAACAGCTGTGGGACAGCCGGCTTCTCAGCCCGCGCCTGCCCAGACGTCTCAAAGGCCATCAGGGCTCAAAAAACGCCCGTTACCTCAGATGGCAGACACAGATGTCGACACGGAGTCTGACTCCAGTGTCGACGAGGTTTAGACATATACACAATCCACTAGGAACATCCGTTGCATGATCTCGGCAATGAAAAATGTGTTACACATTTCTGACATTAACCCAAGTACCACATAAAAGGGGTTTTATGTTTGGGGAGAAAAAGCAGCCAGTGTTTTGTTCCCCCATCAGATGAGTGAATGAAGTGTGTAAAGAAGCGTGGGTTCCCCCGATAAGAAACTGGTAATTTCTAAAAAGTTACTGATGGCGTACCCTTTCCCGCCAGAGGATAGGTCACGTTGGGAGATATCCCCTAGGGTGGATAAGGCGCTCACACGTTTGTCAAAAAAGGTGGCACTGCCGTCTTAGGATACGGCCACTTTGAAGGAGCCTGCTGATAAAAAGCAGGAGGCTATCCTGAAGTCTGTATATACACACTCAGGTACTTTACTGAGACCTGCAATTGCCTCAGCATGAATAGTGCTGCTGCAGCGTGGTCTGATACCCTGTCAGATAATATTAATACCCTAGACAGGGATAATATTTTGCTAACATAGAGCATTTTATAGACGTCGTCTTATATATGAGGGATGCACAGAGGGCTATTTGCCGGCTGGCATCCAGAATTAATGCAATGTCCATTCTGCCAGGAGGGTATTAGAGACCCGGCAGTGGACAGGTAATGCTGACTTTAAAAGGCACATGGAGATTCTGCCTTATAAGGGTGAGGAATTGTTTGGGGATGGTCTCTGGGACCTCGTATCCACAGCAACAGCTGGGAAGAAAAAAATTTACCTCAGGTTTCCTCACAGCCTAAGAAAGCACCGTATTTTCAGGTACAGTCCTCTTGGCTTCAGAAAAGCAAGCGGGTCAAAGGCGCTTCCTTTCTGCACAGAGACAAGGGAAGAAGGAAAAAGCTGCACCAGACAGCCAGTTCCCAGGATCAAAAATCTTCCCCCGCTTTTCTGAGTCCACCGCATGACGCTGGGGCTCCACAGGTGGAGACAGGTGCGGTGGGGGCGCGTCTCGGGAACTTCAGGGACCAGTGGGCTTGCCCACAGGGTGGATCCCTAGGTTCTGCAAGTAGTATCACAGGGATACAAGCTGGAGTTCGAGGCGACTCCCCCTCGCCGTTACCTCACATCAGCCGTGCCTGCTGCCCTCGGAGAAAAGGAGGTAGTACTGGCGGCAATTCACAAGCTATACTTCCATCAGGTGAAATCAAGGTACCCCTCCTTCAACAAGGCCGGGGTTACTATTCCAAAATGTTTGTGGTACCGAAACCAGACGATGCGGTGAGACCCATTCTAAGATTGAAATCCTTGAACACTTATATAGGAAGGTTCAAGTTCAAAATGGAATCGCTCAGGGCGATTATTGCAAGCCTGGAGAATTTCATGGTATCACTGGACATCAAGGATGCTTACCTGCATGTCCCTATTTACCCTCCTCACCAGGATTGTCATTACCAATTCCAGACGTTGCCGTTGGTCTGTCCCCGGCACCGAGGGTATTTACCAAGGTAATGGCCGAAATAATTATCCCGTACTTGGACGATCTCCTTATAAAGGCGAGGTCCAGGGAGCAGTTGTTCGTCGGAGTAGCACTATCTCGGGAAGTGCTACAACAGCACGGCTGGATTCTGAATATTCCAAAGTCGCAGCTGGTTCCTACGACGCGTCTACTGTTCCTGGGGATGGTTCTGGACACAGAACAAGAAAAAAGGGTTTCTCCCGGAGGAGAAGTCCAAGGAGTTGTCGTCTCTAGACAGAGACCTCCTAATACAAATACAGGTGTCGGTGCATCAATGCACGCGAGCCCTGGGAAAGATGGTAGCTTCTTACGAAGAAATTCCATTCGCCAGGTCCCATGCAAGGATCTTCCAGTGGGATCTGTTGGACAAGTGGTCCGGGTCGCATCTTCAGATGCATCGGCGGATAACCCTGTCTCCAAGGGCCAGGGTGTCGCTGTTGTGGTGGCTGCAGAGTGCTCATCTTCTAGAGGGCCGCAGATTCGGCATACAGGACTGGGTCCTGGTGACCACGGATGCCAGCCTTCGAGGCTGGGGGGCAGTCACACAGGGAAGAAACTTCCAAGGACTATGGACAAGTCAGGAGACTTCCCTACACAAATATTCTGGAACTAAGGGCCATTTACAATGCCCTAAGTCAGGCTAGACCCCTGCTTCAACACCGGCCGGTGCTGATCCAGTCAGACAACATCACGGCGGTCGCTCATGTAAACCGACAGGGCGGCACAAGAAGCAGGATGGCGATGGCAGAAGCCACAAGGATTCTCCGATGGGCGGAAAATCATGTGTTAGCACTGTCAGCAGTGTTCATTCCCGGAGTGGATAACTGGGAAGCAGACTTTCTCAGCAAACACGACCTCCACCCGGGAGAGTGGGGACTTCATCCAGAAGTCTTCCAAATGATTGTACACCGTTGGGAAAGGCCACAGGTGGACATGATGGCGTCCCGCCTCAACAAAAAGCTAAAAAGATATTGCGCCAGGTCAAGGGACCCTCAGGCGATAGCTGTGGACGCTCTGGTAACACCGTGGGTGTACCAGTCGGTGTATGTGTTCCCTTCTCTGCCTCTCATACCCAGGGTAATGAGAATAATAAGAAGGAGAGGAGTAAGAACTATACTCATTGTTCCGGATTGGCCAAGAAGAGCTTGGTACCCAGAACTCCAAGAAATGATCTCAGAGGACCCATGGCCTCTGCCGCTCAGACAGGACCTGCTGCAGCAGGGGGCCTGTCTGTTCCAAGACGTACCGCGGCTGCGTTTGACGGCATGGCGGTTGAACACCGGATCCTGAAGAAAAGGGCATTCCGGAGGAAGTTATTCCTACGCTAATTAAAGCTAGGAAAGAAGTGAATGCAAACCATTATCACCACATATGGCGGAAATATGTTGCGTGCTGTGAGGCCAGGAAGGCCCCAACGGAGGAATTTCAGCTAGGTGGATTTCTGCACTTCCTACAGTCAGGGGTGACTATGGGCCTAAAATTGGTTTCCATTAAGGTCCAGATTTCGGCTCTATCGATTTTCTTCAAAAAATAGAACTGACTTCACTGCCTGAAGTTTAGACTTTTGTTAAGGGAGTGCTGCATAGTCAGCCCCCGTTTGTGCCTCCAGTGGCACCGTGGGATCTCAACGTGGTGTTGTATTTCCTGAAGTCGCATTGGGTTGAGCCACTTAAATCCGTGGAGCTAAAATACCTCACGTGGAAAGTGGTCATGCTGTTGGCCTTGGCGTCGGCCAGGCGTGTATCAGAATTAGCGGCTTTATCATGCAACAGCCCTTATCTAATTTTTTTATATGGATAGGGTGGAATTGAGGACTCGTTCCCAATTCCTTCCTAAGGTGGTATCAGTTTTCATGTGAACCAACCTATTGTGGTGCCTGCGGCTACTTGGGACTTGGAGGATTCCAAGTTACTGGACGTAGTCAGGGCCCTGAAAAATTATATGTTTCCAGGACGGCTGGAGTCAGGAAAACTGACTCGCTATTTATCCTGTATGCACCCAACAAGCTGGGTGCTCCTGCTTCTAAGCAGACTATTGCTCGCTGGATCTGTAGCACGATTCATCTTGCACATTCTGCGGCTGGACTGCCGCACCCTAAATCTGTAAAAGCCCATTCCACGAGGAAAGTGGGCTCTTCTTGGGCGGCTGCCCGAGGGGTCTCGGCTTTACAAAATTGCCGAGCTGTTACTTGGTCGGGTTCAAACACTTTTGCAAGAGTCTACAAGTTTGATACCCTGGCTGAGGAGGACCTAGAGTTTGCTCATTCGGTGCTGCAGAGTCATCCGCACTCTCCCGCCCGTTTGGGAGCTTTGGTATAATCCCCATGGTCCTTACGGAGTCCCAGCATCCACTTAGGACGTCAGAGAAAATAAGATTTACTCACCGGTAAATCTATTTCTCGTAGTCCGTAGTGGATGCTGGGCGCCCATCCCAAGTGCGGATTGTCTGCAATACTTGTATATAGTTATTGCCTAACTAAAGGGTTATTGTTGAGCCATCTGTTGAGAGGCTCAGTTATATTTCATGCTGTTAACTGGGTATAGTATCACGAGTTATACGGTGTGATTGGTGTAGCTGGTATGAGTCTTACCCGGGATTCAAAATCCTTCCTTATTGTGTCAGCTCTTCCAGGCACAGTGTCCTAACTGAGGTCTGGAGGAGGGTCATAGTGGGAGGAGCCAGTGCACACCAGGTAGTCCTAAAGCTTTCTTTAGTTGTGCCCAGTCTCCTGCGGAGCCGCTATTCCCCATGGTCCTTACGGAGTCCCAGCATCCACTACGGACTACGAGAAATAGATTTACCGGTGAGTAAAATCTTATTTACACCCAAAATGAGAAACGCAGTTTGAGTGACATTTAATGGTCTGATCTAAACAGGATGTTATGTGCTGTTTCTCTCTTCCTCAGTGGGAGACATTATGTAAGTCTGAGTAATAATTGCAGCCAATGACTTTAGTAAGAACGTCAGACCTCATTGAGTGAGGCACTTGGTGACACAATGGTTACTCCCAAATTGAATAAGATGGGCGTAAATCGCATACTCCAACAGTAACCTACATGTCAGATATTCAACATATATGCACTCAAGTAGGATTGTAGTATTTGGTACTCCACTGGAGAGAGTGCTTTGTCTCTTGTATACCAATACAGCTAATTATGCCTTCATTCTGCCTTATTTACCTAATTTATAACACACACTGGGATGTATACACACCACGGGTATACGTTACTCCTGAACTGGCAGGCTGCATTTTGAATATTTGGTTGACCACTGAATTACAAGATCCACTGTGTGAAGACAGTATTTATTCTTTAACTTCAAGCAGAACATAATAGGGCCCTCATGTTGACATTATGTTGTCACCAGATATATCCTTTTGGGTGCCAAGTGCACACGCTCATTGATACACTGAAGTGCAAAAAGTCATGGCCTAGGACCCTCTCTGGCCCGGCGAAGTGCAGCAACTCAGCATGGAATCGATTCCACAAGTGGACTGAAGACCTCTGGAGAGATGTTGATCCATGCCGTCTGCTTCCCACAGCACCGTGATATTTGTAGATGCAGGATCTTGGGTGCAACTGGACCTGTCCACCACGTCCCATAAATGCTAGATTGGATTCATGTCTGGTGGACATGGTGACTACATCATTTGTCTGAACTCTCCATAATGCTGCTCGAACCAGTTCTGGACAACTTGGATCTGATGACATGTTGCATTATCTTGCTGGAATATTCCATCATTGTGGGGATATATGAAGTCCATGAAGGGTTGCAAATCATCACCAAGCACTGCAATGTAGCAGTTACTGGTCAATGACATGTTCATACGGATAATGCCATATGAACACACCCCGCACCATTATGGAACCACCACCAACCTGCATGGTCCCTTGTTGACAACTGGGGTCCATGGCCTCATGGGGGTCTGTGCCACACACAATTCCTACCATCAGCCCGAAACTGGAACCGTGGCTCATTGGACCATAACACATGTTGCCAGTCCTCCAGGGTCCAATTAGGGACGCCATGAGCCCAGGTAAAACGATGTGTCCGGTGTCGTCGTTTTGACAGGGGCACTCTGGTGGGTCTTCTGCTCCCATATTCCATGGAAGCTTAAGAACACGACACTGACCTGCTGGATATGTGTCTGGTACCGCCTGCATTGAATGTGGAAGTGATTTGAGCTAGTGTCGCTCATCTGTTACTACGGACAATTCTGGCCAGGCACCACTGGTCACAATCATTAAGCACCCGTGGTCAGGCACTGCGCTGTCCACGGTGGGTGGTTATGTCTTTCATGAGGTATTCTCTGTACATATGTGACACTGTAGATTGAGGAATGTTGCCTATCTGCACAACTTTGTAAATGGAAAGTCCCATAGTCGGGCACTGACTATCATGCCTCGTTCGAACTCTGATAATTCACGTTGCCTTGATATGAGCGCTCGCCACAGGTTCTATTCCCACTCTATGGGTGTCGTGGACACCCACGAGTGAGATTAGTCCCTGCTAGTCAGCATGCCGACTGTCGGGATTTCGCCCTGGCGGGATGGAGGGGTCGGTATTGTGACCTGCGGTCAGACCGCCGGTCACATAACTACATCCCGACTCGTGAGATGTCAGATTACAAATGATGCAGGTCTGGCCATGTTCAAGACTTGACAGTACATTGGCACAACCTACAATTACCTTTACATACAGCTATCCCATGCTTTTTGGTACTTCAGTGTATAAATTACATTAAATGCAACAGAAACCTCTCTGAGCTAAACAGTTCAAGCCAAAAACAGGGACTTAAGGGTAGGGGTAAGTTTAGCTCTAGAGAGGTCCTGACAATGCACATAGATAATGGATATAACTGTATTGGATGTTAAATGTAGAATTTACAGGATCCCGAACAGCATGGATTTACTGGGGGGAGATCATGTCGCACAAATCTTGTTTACTTTTTTAACTGGGTGTCTAAAGTGATAAACGGGGGGGGTGCTAGATATAACTTATCTAGACTTTAACTTTAGTAACGCTTTTGACACTATCCCACATCAGACTTTTAAATAAACTTGAAAGCATGGGATTGGATACTAGGATGGTTGAATGCATAAGATCCTGGTTGCAGGATAGACAACAGAGAGTTGTAGTACAGGTTGAGTATCCCTTATCCAAAATGCTTGGGACCAGAGGTATTTTGGATATGGGATTTTTCCGTAGTTTGGAATAATTGCATACCATAATGAGATATCATGGTGATGGGACCCAAGTCTAAGCACAGAATACATTTATGTTACATATACACCTTATACACACAGCCTGAAGGTCATTTTAGCCAATATTTTTTATAATTTTGTGCATTAAACAAAGTGTGTCTACATTCACACAATTCATTTATGTTCCATATACACATTATACACACAGCCTGAAGGTCATTTAATACAATATTTTTAATAACTTTGTGTATTAAACATAGTTTGTGTACATTGAGCTATCAAAAACAAAGTTTTCACTATCTCACTCTCACTCAAAAAAGTCTGTATTTCGGAATATTCCGTATTTCGGAATATTTGGATATGGGATACTCAACCTGTACATGGAGTGCATTCAAAGGAGGGTAATCTTACTAGTGGAGTACTCCAGGGATCTGTACTTGGAAAAGTGCTTTTTAATATCTTCATTGGTGACATTGAAAATGATATTGAAGGGTAAAGTATGCCTTTTTGCAGATGACCCAAAGGTATGCAACAGTGTAGACACACCAGAAGGGGTAAAACAAATGATTGCTGATCTACAGTAGGTAGACTAGAAGAATGGTCAAGATCATGGCAGTTACAGTTTAATGCCAACAACTGCTAAATCATGCTCTTGGGCCTCAAAAATCAAAAGGCTAAATATCGTATTAATGGCACTATATTTAAAACTACTGAGGAGGAAAGGAATCTAGGAGTCACTATTTCAGGTGACGTAAAGGCAGGTGAGCTATGTAACAAAGGAATGAGGAAGGCAAGTCAGATGCTTGGTTTCATAGGGAGAGGAATCAGCAGCAGAAAGAAAGAAGTAATAAGGCCACCGTATAAGTCATTGGTATGGCCACATCTAGAATACTGTGTTCAATTCTGGAGGCCATATCTTCAGAAGGATATAAATGTATTAGAGACTGTACAAGCATGGACAACTAAAATGGTGCATGGCCTACATCACAAACTTACCTGGAAAGACTAAAATGTCTTTACATGTATAGTTTGGAGAAGAGAAAGAAACTTACAAATATATCAAGGATTTTAACAAGGTACAACAGGAGACATTTTTCAAAGGGAGAGAAGTAATAGAACATGAGGACATGCACTGAAATTGTAGGAAAGTAGGTTTAGGGGAAACTTGAGGTAAAATTACTTCATAGAAAGGGTAGTGGACAAGTGTAATAGCTTCCCAGCAGAGGTTTTGGAGGCTAAGATAGTTCAGCAATTTAAACATACAGTACATGGGCTAGACATACGGATATCCTTACAAAGAAATAAGGATCAAATAGGGTTTGAGGTAACAATATGGTTAAAAAAGTGCCAGACTAGATGGGTCAAGTGGTTCTTATCTGCCGTCAAATTCTATGGGGTCGATTCTATTCGGCAACTTAAGAATAGCGCCGGGAATTAGCTCCCGACGCTATTCAATTCAGCTCCAGTTAAGTCGGCGATGTCCCGTTCTCACCGAATTAACAGGTAGTTTTGTCGGGAGAACGGGCAATCTCCGACTTAACTACCCGCGGCGATGCTGATTCCCGACAGAATCAGCTTCGCGCCGGCCGCGAGGCAGCACTTTTGTCGGGTTTCTTCTCTCATCCCCCGGGGATGAGAGAAGAATTCCCGACAATTGCGGGTCACTAGCAGCTGAATTGAATAGCGTCGGGAGCTAATTCCCGGCGCTATTCTTAAGTTGCCGAATAGAATCGACCCCTATGTTTCTATGTTTGATCTGGATATAAATGCTTTCTGAGGTAGTGTTTATGTATCTGTCTGTTCCAGTTCCATGAATGAAGTGGTGCACACATCCCCAACAATAGGCAGTAACGTGGAGGAGATCGTGGTGAATAATACTCGATTTCTAATGTGGGATATTGGCGGCCAAGAGTCTCTCCGTTCCTCATGGAATACTTATTACACAAACACAGAGGCAAGTGTGACTGAAAGTATTTTGGAATGAAGAAAGTAGGGCACTACTGGTGGGGACCATTGCTCACACTCGGCCTGATTTAGAGAAGGATGCATGCCATTTCTGTATACAGTGGATTGATTTGTGTCTGAATCGCACTGCAAATGTGCCGCAATGGCGGTCACAGTGAGGATTATTCACAAAGTAATTGATAGTACGGGAGCATTTGTTGGGGAGTGGCAACTCAAATGCTGGCATGTCGCGACCGTTTCGGGGGGTAGGGCGTATCACAGCATTTGACTGCGATCCTGTAGTTACAATGGCATCTGGCCTCTTACTTCCAGCGACCGTGCTGTGTGACCATAGGGTTACGCAGAAGGCCGATGTTTGACTGAATCCTATGATTATATGCAAGCGGCGGTTCACAGACGCCCCCAGTGGGCATTTCAGTACAAATCCCGGTGGCAGTGACATTTGCATATTTACACACAGTCGCTGCGTACACATTTGCAGCTGCGGTGGCATTAGCATACATCTCTGAATGAGGCCCTCTGTGAACTGAGGATAATTTTTGTTCTGACTCCTTTTGCTTTAGTTAAATGAAAGTTGCATTATATGAAAGTTACTGTATTCATGATCATCAATGCACAAGCTGGGGGTAAGAGGAAGAGAGGTGTGTAAGATGAAGATGTACTTGTGGGAGGTCAGTATTTCCTGAACACATCCGATATCCTGTCTGGAGGTCTTCAGGGACACTGAGAGTTACAGTATATTGCACTTTGCTGGGTAGCCATTGTGCACTAGGTGATGTTCTCCTATAGTCAGTGATCGCGCTGAGGCAAAAAAAAAGTGGGTCCTAGGGACCCCTCACTTTTAAAAAATTGGGGTCCTACCTGTCCTTTTATGGGTCCCATCGGAATGAAGTTTTTAGTTAGTCTTATTAATGATTCAAATATAAAAACACAAACTTGATTTGGACACTACAAAAGTGGTGCAAGGGGGAGGATGGGGTGACGATGTTGCTGGGCTGTGTAGCATACAGGACACCCCGCACTATAGATGTAACTAGACATTTTGGTGCCCTTGTGGCAGAAAGAGAATTGGTGCTCCCCCACCCACACTGAAAACTGCGACAAGGTGTGCCAATTTTTTTTAGGGGTGTGGCTTTGTGGGGAAGGGGGCGTGGTCACATAATAATACCAATTCACATTACTCCACACAGTAGTGCTGCTAATACACATTGCACCAGGTAGAACCTCCTATACACACTGAGCCAAGGAGAGCATGAAATACACATTGCGCCAGGCAGAGCACGTTATATATATTGCACCAGGTAGATCACGTTATACACATTGCGCCACACATTGCACCAGGTAGAGCACGTTATACACATTGCACCAGATAGAACCTCCTATACACACTGAGCCAAGGAGAGCACGTTATACACACTGCGCCAGGCAGAGCACGTTATACACATTGCACCACACATTGCACCAGGTAGAGCACGTTATACACATTGCACCAGGTAGAACCTCCTATACACACTGAGCCAAGGAGAGCACGTTATACACATTGCGCCAGGCAGAGCACGTTATACACATTGCGCCAGGCAGAGCACGTTATACACATTGCGCCAGGTAGAGCAAGCTATACACATTGCGCCAGGCAGGGCACATTATGCACATTGCGCCAGGTAAAGCACTTAACAATTATATGATTAAAAAACAGGACAACATTATTAAATAATAAATTTTATATATGTAATGGGTTTATGGTGCCGCTATAATAGGAGCCCCAGACTGGATTTAGACACTACAAAAGTGTTGTGGGGGAGGGAGGGGTGAGAGGGTGACAGTGCTGCTGGGCTGTTTTCATATCGGAAGTATGCGTTCAGGATACCGGCTGTCGGGATCCCAGCAGCCGCAATACCGACGCCGGAATCCTGACAGCCGCCAGAACACCGACGCTGGCATCCCGAGGAGATCGGGATCCCGGCAACGATATCCTGACAGTCAGGATCCTGAAGGTAAGTATGCACTGCCACCACAGGTTTAGCGTACGTTGGGGGTTAGGATATGGTGTTGGGGAGGTTAGGGTTAGGCTGCAGAGAGGGGGATAAGTGTTAGGCACTAAGGGGGAGGGTTAGGTTTAGGCTGCAGGAAACGGAGGGTTAGAGGTGGGAGGTTAGGGTACCCTCTGCACCCTTGTCGGCATTGCTGCGATCGGGATGCTGGTGTCGGTATACTGAATGCCAGCATCCTGACCTCTGACTTCGGACACTTGGTACAACCACTGGATTCGAGTCATGCTGCCTGTAATTTATGTGCTGAGTGATCAACTTCAGTGACACTCACTCTGCTGGCTGTCTTTACAGTAACCAGCAGCAACCAACAAAGACAGCCAGAACAGTGAGTGTCACTGAAGTTGATCACTCAGCACATAAATTACAGGCAGCATGACTCGAATGCAGTGGTTGTACTAAGTGTCCTGTATGCTGCACAGACCAGCAGCACTGTTACCCTCTCGCCTCACCCCCATCCCATGCAACATTTTTGTGATGTTTAACAACCTGTTTGCCGGCGCCATGCAGCCCCCATCTCCGCCTTCCCACCGATATAAGCAGCCGCCACCGTAAGTCCAGCTCACCCTTCCTCACAGCACTTACAGTCCGCGGTCACTGGCGTTCACCTCCCCCCGCAGCACAGTGTGTAGCGCCACAGAGCCGTCCTCACTCTCTGTCCGGCCCCCGTGAAGCTGCAGCAGGTGACCAGGAAGGAGGAGGGCCGCAAGAGAACTGGTAAGGCTCCACCTCCGTCCTCTATTTACAGGAAGCTTAAACAAGACAACCAGTACAACCAGCTTCAGCGGAGCGCGTCCCCGGGGACCCACACAGTTTAGAAAAGTGAATCCCCGGACCACAGAACTGGGTAAAATATGTGCTATAGCGCGTATTTGCGAACACTGATCGTACTGCATGCAGCGAACATTACTTATTTTGAATTAATTCACATCATACTAGTTTGAAGATTAAAACATAAAATCCTCATAGGGATTATGAAAAGTACCGCGGAGGTACATAGTTCTGCTTTTCTGGTGTCTTGTGAATGTTGGATAGATGAGGGGATTTATATATTTTTACTTCTTTCATGTTTTACAGTAATTTTCTGGTGTTGAGTGCAGTTTTTATTGCTGTTTATTTGCCTGACTTAAACGTGCCTTCTCCTTCTCCAGTTTGTAATAGTTGTAGTGGACAGCACAGACAGAGAGCGGATCTCGGTAACCAGAGAGGAGCTATATAAAATGCTATCACATGAGGTGAGATATGTCTTACATAAACGTACTCCAGTGTTTGTCTTCAGTTTGGCTGACTTAAATGTTCCTTGTGTTGTTACCCGCTGCATGGTCGGTTTTAACATGAGGACATAATTATATTTAATAGTCACAGCACAGTAACTATTAGCAGCGCTAGGACTTTGATACGTGATGCAATCAGTGATATCAACATCAAAGAGTAAAGTGGCCACACGAGAGAGGAGAGTCCACAATTTAGGAAAAGGGGGAGAGGACTAGCTACCTTACTGCAGTTCCCCATCAGGGAATAGAACCGCCCCAGCTGGCCGTTTGGACATGAGCTCAGCAGCAGAAGGGTTGTATCTGACTGCCGAGGAGTTTCCCAGGATAGTATGGGAAGTTCCAGGTATGACTAGCGCCACAAGGTCAGACATTATCGAAGGTCAGAAATGAGGCCATGAACAGGAAGAGCCACAGAGATTCCATAAGAATCTTTGTGAAAACTGTGAGCAATCTGGCACTTTCCGTTATGGCATAATCTGACTACTATTTGTAATGACTTTTAATGAGGTGATATCTTTCCATGATGTACGGAAAGGAAAAAGAGAATTCACATAATTTAATTCAGGTATTTGTGCAATGGGGTTACATACGTTATTACCGGTGGACGGGATTCCAGCTGTCAATATCCCGACAGCGGTGCACCGCCTGCCAGAATGCCGGCAGCGAGGGCGAGCACTAAAAGTCCCCTTGCAGGCTCGCCACGCTGCAGGCTCAGGATCTATTCCCACTCTATGGGTGTCTTGGACACCCACGAGTGGGAATAACTCTGGTGAGCCGGGATTCCGGTGCTGGCATTGTCTGGTGTCGGAATTTCGGCGTCGGTATCCTGAACGCCGGGATACCGACAGCCGGCATGTTAACTGCGTCCCCTGCAATGGTAGCACTCCCCTCCTTCAAATCATAATATGAGTGCATTGGGAAATAATGCACCGTGGTGGACTTTGCTACGTAGTCTTCTAAATAGTCCTGATGATGTCTCAGTGGTCCCCAGAGAGAGGTAAGGAAAGCGAGACCATAGTGTGCACCAGTATTTTACTCGTCTTGTATATTTATAAAGCAATGTCTGTCAGTACGATGCTTACATGGTGATAGCAATGGAATAAACCATAATGAAGCCCAAATAGAAAAGTCTTCTTACAATTGCAGTGTAATACAAAGCACTACTAAACTTATTAATTACGTTTATATTTCATTGGTAATGATTAAAAACAGAAGAAAATCCATATAAAATTACAATGTCTGTGATGTCACAAGATGGGCATATTTCCCAAATGTACACGTTCTTATTGTCATTAACTTCTTTTTATAGGGCACCTCAAGGTGTCCACAGAACCGTATATACTGAAAACAAGATGACATACATACTGCAAAAATACAAAGGATAACCGTAATATAAATAAACCAACAACAGGGAGAGAGAGAGGTAGGATGGAGAAACTAGCTAAGACTTTAGAAGAAAGCAAGCAGTGATGTGTCACACAGTGGTGACCAGGGAACAAGCTGCAATCAATGAGCCTGTACCCACAAAGCAGGCAGGCAGAGAGGAGGGAAGCATGGAGACAGGGGAACAGATATGCACCGGTGACAGGGATGAGGAGAGAATGAGGGGAAAGGGCCCTACTATCTATGGGGAAACTAGGAGGGTGAACTGGCAGAGAGGGTAGATGGGTGGACAGATGTACCGAGCAGAGTGTTGTGATAGCTGACAGGCTTTGGTGTAGCAATGAGTCTTGGGCCTGGAGGCTTCCTGTTAGTCTGATGGTGATAGGGTGGTGAGTTCCACTGCTATGGAACAGCACAGGAGAAGTCTTGGATGCGGGATAAAAGAAGGGGGTGATCAAGATGGAGGTGAGGCCGGTGGTCAGTGGAGAAGCAGAGAGGGCGGGAGGGAGAGTGGACAGAAAGTAGGTCTGAAATGTAGGATGGAGTGGAGCAATTGACGACTTTATATGGCAGGGTGCGGAGTTAAAACCTGTTTTCTGCGGTGGATGGAGAGCCAGTGACGCAGTTGGCAAATAAGGGAGGCTGACACAGGGAGCGAGAGATATAGATAAACTTAAATAATCATGTAAAAGTACTGTATTAGTTCAAAATCTAGCAGAAAGGGACATATGATAAGTTATACTTCTCCAAACAAAGGTCAAGGTGCAGTACCTAAAGATGTCAAGTACAGTATGAGAGAGAATCATTTTCAGCTTGCATCAAATAGTGAGGTGTCCTCTTCCGCCCAGGTAATCCTATTGCAGCTGAGCGAATAGGCTGTTCCCAACCATTTCTCCTAGTACTTTCCACATAGCCAGTAGTCTTACAGCGGTAGCAGTTACTGGATGACTGAAGAAGGGTGCTTCTTTACTTATGTGTTTGGAATTGAAGGACTTGAAGAAGGCTGGACTACTGGTCTTTGCAAACAAGCAAGATGTGAAAGAGTGTATGTCTGTAGCAGAAATCTCCCAGTACTTGAAATTAACATCTGTAAAAGATCATCAATGGCACATACAGGCGTGCTGTGCTCTCACTGGGGAAGGGTGAGTGTAAATCTTCTACGTAACTTACAATGTGGCACACACTGGTATATGTATAGTAATGCAAGATAGCAAGATCATATTATGCACAATATTATATATAATATATTGTTAGTTCTTTCTTTATAAGATAAACAAAAAAAACCCTAGCTTTCTAGGATCACTTTGAAAAGTGTATTCCTATGTATGAAATATGGAGGTAAACTTTTCCATTCAGTCTGACTTTAACTTTTCACTACAGCTGTGTTAAAAGAGTCCAGTGTTGCTAGATTTCTCGATTGGCAATCAAATACTCAGATCAGCGGACATCGATGATCAGTAATCAGTCAGGGAAATGGCAAAACCATATAACTAGTTGGTTGGAAGGAAGAAATGATAAAGCTGGCCATACAGATGAAGCCACGCTTATCTTGCCTTCTCTGCTGCACCTAGGCACACCATGGTTTATTAGCATAAGGCCTTCATCTATTGTTCTCAGCTGCAATACAGTAGAGAGAGAACAATATAGCAGGGGATTAAGTCATTACAGCAGGGGATTAAGTCTGATTTGCCTTGCTCAATTAATCCCATTAAAGGCCAAGATAAATATGGCTCCATCTGTATACTGACCAACTTTCATTCAACCATTAAACTGGTTGGTTGGTTGGTTGGTTGAATGAATGAAGACCTTGCACTGTATGGGAGCAAATGACAATCAGCCATTTGCTTCCAAACCCCTAAAAACATACTAAAGCTGGGTACACACTATAGTGACGGGGATTCGTTCAGACGTCTGAACGAATCCCCGTCAGCCCTGGATGGTGTATACACACTGGGGCGATGCTAATGAAGTTCGGAACAAACATGTTCCGTCCTCCTTTGGCATACTATAGGATGCTAGCGACAACGCTTGGTTTTATGTGCAGAACATACAACCAAGAGTCCGTCGCTAGCGTCCGCGGGAGAGGGCAATCCCTTGTATACACTGAGTGATGTAGGCAATATGTCGTTACGAAACGGCATATTGTGCCGACATCGCTGTAGTGTGTACCCAGCTTAAAAATGTCGTTCAGACAAGTTGATTAAATCAAACCAATTTAACCAACTTGTGTGAATGACCGTCTTCTCCTGTTTTCTGGCGTTTGGGAGCAAATTGCTGATTGTCATTTGCTTCCATGCATTACCACGTCTTCATTCCAACCAACTAGTTTGATGGTTGCATGAAAGTTGGTCTAGTATATGGCCATCTTTATAATGTCAAATGACAAAAAGTCCCTTATATGTAGTGAAACCTTCAGTTTTTACTTATTTATCATGCTTTTACTATTTGTAATTAATGTTTAGCCTGTGTCAAGGACTCGAGTGGATGATGTCGCGGCTTAAATCCAGATGACCTCTGTGTGACGTGAAGAGACATTAGACTCAAATACACTGTATTTATGAATCCCTGGACTGCTGCACTCTTAAGACAAGTATTTATCAGCATTGCGTTCCACTGGTTTCATCAGCAAGAAAACACCAGAAAATTATCTGAAGGCAAAACCTTAATGATTCTGTGATGACGTCTTCTGAAGGGTACTGTGGAAAGCTGTGATTGGCCTGGCTGCTCATTTTAGCCCTCACCCAGGGACGGTCAGAGGAGGAAGAGGGAGATGACATTTTAAAGACTTTTTATAATGTAATTTTACTAATTGACCCTTTGCGAGCTGAATGTGGCCTGAGCTGGTGACACCGAGCAGAAGAATCAACTACACAGAAAATGGCTGAGCAGTATTTTTAAATCCCCACCGGCAGGACTAGATTCTGTACATATCTTTGTATCTCCTGTGTGTGTGTGTACGCATGCCCCTACGTTGTACTAATATGTGGAAAACATTGCCTTGAAGACCTTGAAGAAAATTGCACAGTTCTGATATGTAACGGTTATTTGTCACTTTCTTGTCCTTTTGTTTTACAGTGCTTGTTTTTTGCACATTCCTTGGCATCTGCTGATTTGCATGTTATAATGCTCCACTGAACACTTATTTTTTTTACTTTCCTTGTCAAGAAAAACTTACTAGCACAAGTGTGACCGTGGGATAATTAAGTAGAAAAGGGGAACGTCCTCTCATCATTCCTATACATGTACTTGTGCTTTTTATCATTCAGACACAAGTAGAGACTTCATAGAGTTTAGTTTTCATGCCTAAGTAACCCATGGACCCTCCCCCCACCCCCTTCATTCTCTTACTCCCCTATCCCTCTGCCCTGTCCCCCCCGCCTCCCTTTCTCCCCATTCCCTTCATAATCTACCTCTCTCCACCCCACTCTCTGCCCATTTCTTCCTCCGTCCCTATATATATTCATCGACTACCCTGTTTGATTACATTATTGCATTGGAAAGGAATTCAGCAATTTGTTTAATTGAGAAGGATCATGAAACCTCCATATGATGGGGACTCTACTTCTCACCTTTGGCAATGCTTTGATACCTTCGCATCCATTGGCTGGAAATGAAAGCCAGCTGGTGATTGGAAGAGTGTTAGGGTTCTGTGCAGCTGTCTCCTGGTTTCTGAAGTTGAATGTTAGCTGTCCAGGCTAATATGCATGTGCTGGCACTCTTTTCTGTACAATAAATGGGTAGGACCTCTCCCAAAATAATACAGTAGTTAAATGGCTTCTGTTATTTATTATTGGTATTTACATGATGTCCTGTAACATTTCCCTAAGTAATAGTCTCATTTTAAACTCTGTCATCTGTAATTGGCAATCAGAACTGACACCAACCCTTCCAATGGTGATCACCTCATCTGTAATGAGGAATCAAAGCCTAGAAAGAATAAAGCTGTTGGTTCAGCCTGGAATATTATGTATTGAAGTGGTCACAGATGCTTCTAAACACCAAATGCAGAGCTTTATCCTATTGGCTGATTCTTGTGTTTTTCTATGAATGCTTTTAGATCATCTACACACAGTGGTCTTCCCTGGATGTGACCCACAATTGCTGTGTGGACACCATGACATTTAATTCACACAATGATGCTAAGATGTCTTGTATTGAAGGGCAGTGAAAGTAAACCTTAGTAAATCACACATGAATGTAAAGCCGTGTTTAAACCTTGGACATGTACAAATCAAATAAGTGGTTCAACAATGCAGCTCTCTTCACAGTTTTCCAAACTCTAACATAAACTAACCATTTTTAACTGTGAGGTGATGATACATTGGGGCAGATGTATTAACCTGGAGGAGGGATAAAGAAGTGGTAAGCGCAAGGTGATAATGCACCAGCCAATCATTACGGATTTTAAAAATGACACTCGCTGGTGTGTTATCACCTTGCACTTATCACTGCTTTATCACTTCTCCAGGCTTAATACATGTGCCCCACTGCTACTAATAGGGCTGTATGTATTGATCCATCTTAGTGCTGTTATGTGATGTAGGCTTCCACTCAAATATAGCAGCATATAGTGAGCAACATGTCTGGCCAAACATATTTGCTATTACTATTAGTAAGACAAACAAGGCAGTATAGGCCACCATCCTTCGCAGAAATAAGAAATAAAATACTACTTCTTGGTGTAGTACTAGACTGCACCAAATGGAATGGCCTCCAGGTTGCAGAAAGAGCTTGTGTTTTGACAATTGAGCTGTGAGATTTAAAGCAGCAATCTTTTACCAGGTTTTGCCTTTAAAAAAATTGCAGCTTTAAACAGTGAAGCTAAATCGTAGAAACATTATCAGTTTGGCAACCTACAGGCTATTACGTTTGGCCCACTGCATAAGTTTAATGTACAGTATACAGTATTACTGGAACAGCTTTCAGAGAGTTGTTAGTCACAGTCAGTCCACAAGAGGGAGCCCTCTGTTTCTGGAATTCTGTGCGGAGTAAACCATTAATACACTAATTGATTACATTTTGATATTTAATTATTATTATTATGTTACAGATGTGTTCTTTTATAATGAGTAGTTTTTTATATCCTACTCAGTGTCTCTGTGTATAGCGATTCATAAATACTGTGTTCATATAATTTATCCATAAGGATTTCGAAATAGTGAGACATTTTTGAGGATAGGTTGAGGAGTACATGTGCCCTGCTTGTTATAACAAGCAGCATTAAATATATTTAAGTCGTCTTAAAAATAAAATAAAACCCCAGATCTGGTGGAAACATAGTAAGTCACCACTTTTGCCTATAAACATCATTCTGTGCATCCAACAGAATACTAAAATAGTCCTATACAAAATTAATAAATAGATACCTGCCAGAAATTGCATTCAGCTCTTGCTAGGAACTGAAGTGGGTACAGGGTGATATAAGAGGTGGATGTTATTTCAATATGCATGTTAAGTTTTCCTTACTGGTCACAGTCCCAGCGGGGAAAAAAAAAGCTACAATCCACAAGAACATGACTGGAAAGACCCACTGTTAGGACATTGATTTTATGTTAGAACATAGGTATGAGGTCACATCTAACTTTTTTTATTTTTCGGATTAAAAAAAATAAAAAATCTCTTTTACAATACCTGGAAACTCAACATTTATAGAACTTTTCTGAACTTCAACAGCTATTACTTTCTAAAAAGCCTCCTCTCCTGCCCATTTAGAACCTAGCATAGAGGTACTATATATATATAAAAGGCAGCCAGTCACTCCCTCCTCTGATTGGTTTCCCAGCTTGCTTATGTCATGTTTTCCATACACAGACTGCAGCTGTTCTCCTCACTCTTTCATCTGAAATGTTTAGCAGGGACATGTAGTCTCCTGTACTTAGATCCACAGAACGACAGTTTGGTTATCTGTGGTTTCTTATTGTGCTTTGTGTAAAGTAATCATTACATAATATGCATGTAGGGTAGGAGTCCCTTAGACCACAGTCAGCTGAAATGCTTGAAACTAGACTTGGACCAACAAGTAATATTTCACCTGGTGTGATCCTGGTTTTGGCTTTATATCTGAATCTGGGATTCCCTTAGGTCTATCCAAATTCCAGAATCGTGTCATGTAACTTGTACCCATGATTAATCTGAGACATCCCCGTGCATCAGAGCTCTATCTGCGAGATACCCTGCTGTCATTTTAGGTCAGGACCTTTGAGGGAACAGAGATATTTTTCCACTACTTAAAGTAGATTGCTCACCTAAACACAGAGTTTTGGTCTAACCGGCTGAGGGGGTTATTCAGGTTTGTTTGCAAACCAAAAAAGTTTACAAATGCGCTGCAGGTGGGGCAGATGTAACATGTGCAGAGAGATTTAGATTTGAGTGGGTTATATGGTTTCTGTGCAGGGTAAATACTGACTGCTTAATTTCTACACTGCAATTTAGATTTTAGTTTGAATACACCCCACCCAAATCTAACTCTCTCTGCACATGTTACATCTGCTCCACCTGCAGTGAAACCTGGTTTTGCCCAATTGCTAACTTTTTTGGTTTGCTAACAAACCTGAATCAGGCCCTTAGTATTGTACAAACGAAAAAAGGGAGGTAGGAGGGCGCTAGTAAATGGCTATAAGACACCTAAAATACTGTTACTGTTCTCTGGCAGCAGCTTCCCAAAGTCGAGGTGCTGATCCTCAACCCAAAAAATTCACAGAACAAGAAATACTCAGAGAAGCGCTACCATTAAACAGTATTAATAAAATTTATTATTAAAAATATTTTATATATAGCTGTCACAATTCAATGAATAAACCAATTATCCATATAATTCATGTAATATACACCAAAAATTAATAGCTAAAGATGGTAACAAATATAAGATACATTGTAAGAGCTCCCTTGGAAAAACGTAACCACCTGTATTCCAGATAAAAATGCAGCATTTATATTTCACTAATACTTCTTAGATTAAGCTCCATGCATGGGCTAATTTGATCACATAAATTCATTAGATGTTTCTTTGGAAGTCCATCCACATTAAAAGTGATATATACTTGAACTATCCACCATTTGATAAACAGCTTGAGTGCTCACAGTCTCATCCAAATAGAGGGAGGCTTTTACTGGGCAGCTTAAATGAACATGTTTCCATGTATTTGCAGTGACTTTTAAGCTGAAACCGCTATTTGTACAGTCTCGTGCAAAAGCTTACCCAGGCCTTTCAATGGTGGAGAGATTAACCGCTGTCTCCTTCCTGATAGTGGGTGCCGGCTGCCCACACCGCTGTGCGGCGGCACAGAAGAAGCTGTCAGTAGCACTGGATGGATGCTGGACTCACAGGACAGTGTCGGAGCGCGGCTGATCAGGGTCAGAAGCCGTTCGCTCGTGATTCCGTAGCGGGAGCCGCTAATACACACTGCTTGTGTGTTAAGTGTAGGTGATGACCAGGATACCGGACAGAACGTCGGGCGATATGCTTGACGCGTTTCTCAGCCTCGAGAGCAGGGGCTGTTTCATCAAAAGTTTACAAATGCGCTGCAGGTGGGGCAGATGTAACATGTGCAGAGAGATTTAGATTTGAGTGGGTTATATGGTTTCTGTGCAGGGTAAATACTGACTGCTTAATTTCTACACTGCAATTTAGATTTTAGTTTGAATTTCACTGCAGGTGGAGCAGATGTAACATATGCAGAGCGCTCTGCACATGTTACATCTGCTCCACCTGCAGTGAAACCTGGTTTTGCCCAATTGCTAACTTTTTTGGTTTGCTAACAAACCTAAATCGGGCCCTTAGTATTGTAGTGGGATGTCAGGTGACCTCGACCTTTATCCTAACAGCCCTCACACAGCTCTCATCATAATCTTCAGAGCCAATAGGCTGTCATCTTGCTACACTAGTAATATTTCTGTACTACAGAGGATATTCTGAAATGACTATTGGACTAGTTCATAGTTGTACGCTAATAACAGAACTGCTGCATCTTTGCAAAATGATGCAACAGCCACAGGAGGTGTCTTAAGGAAAAAGATGCAGACTGCTGGCTTCTGTGATCTGCAGCACTGGGTCAACTGCATGAACATCGGGCATCTGAGGAACCCTCAGGTTGCTCTGAATGTCCTGCAGAATCTCACAGCCGGCGCTCGTTAAGCTATGACCAAGGATGCAGCTAGTGGCATTTTTGGCCCTGCCAGTGCCATCACAGAAACTGATCTGCACATGCGCAGTGCAGCTCCTGCTTATATGCAGATAAAAAACAGCAGAGATTATGTAAATATTTAATTTATTTAAATCTCTGAATCAGTGCCGTAACTAGACATTTTAGTGCTGTGTGCAAGAAACTGCTTCAGCCCCCCCCTCCCCGTATAATTTCAAATAGGGCCAGTGCACGCCGCAGCCGCACACCTAAAATGTAGTGGCGTGGCTTTATGGGGAAGGGGTGTGACCATAAAAATACCAATTCATATTACGCTCCACAGTAGTCTCCATTATTCAAATTACACACATTACACCAGGTAGAGTCCCTTTTACACATTACGCCAGGTAGGTCCCGTCACACATTACACCAGGTAGAGCCCCATTTTACACTTTACTCCAGGTAGAGCCCCTATCACACATTACACAAGGTAAAGCCTACTTTTATACTACACCAAGTAAAGCCCTTATTACACACTGCACCAGGTCGGGCCCCTTTTACACATTGCAACAGGTAAAGCTTCTGTTACACATTGCACCAGGTAAAGCTCCTGTTACACATTGCACCAGGTAAAGCTTCTGTTACACATTGCACCAGGTAGAGCTCCTGTTACACATTGCACCAGGTAAAGCTTCTGTTACACATTGCACCAGGTCGAGCCCCTTTTACACATTGCACCAGGTAGAGCTCCTGTTACACATTGCACCAGGTAGAGCCCCATTTTACACTTTACTCCAGGTAGAGCCCCTATCACACATTACACAAGGTAAAGCCTACTTTTATACTACACCAAGTAAAGCCCTTATTACGCATTGCACCAGGTCGAGCCCCTTTTACACATTGCACCAGGTAAAGCTTCTGTTACACATTGCACCAGGTAGAGCTCCTGTTACACATTGCACCAGGTAGAGCTCCTGTTACACATTGCACCAGGTAGAGCTCCTGTTACACATTGCACCAGGTAAAGCCTCTGTTACACATTGCACCAGGTAGAGCTCCTGTTACACATTGCACCAGGTAGAGCTCCTGTTACACATTGCACCAGGTAAAGCCCTTATTACACATTGCACCAGGTCGAGCCCCTTTTACACATTGCACCAGGTAGAGCTCCTGTTACACATTGCACCAGGTAGAGCTCCTGTTACACATTGCACCAGGTAAAGCCTCTGTTACACATTGCACCAGGTAGAGCTCCTGTTACACATTGCACCAGGTAGAACCCACTTTTACACATTCTGCTGTGTTTGTGTGTGGCTTCTGACCGAGTGGCACAGGACAATTATGCTGACTGGCAGAGCGGTGTGCCAGGAGTGGAGAGGTATCACCTACCAACCTCCACCACCTGCCGAGCTAAAGACACGTATGCTGAGGTATAACTGATCCACCGACTGGTGGTGATGGCCTGAGTGGGATTGTGCGGCACAGAGAGGGCGGGATGTAAAATACATCACCGCCCACCGCAGCGATGCTAAATCGCATATGTACTAACATATGCGATTAACATCGCAATGTGATGACAGAGGCTCCCCGAGATATCTGTCAGAAGGTGTGTGGGGGCCTCCGTCACCTCCTAGGGGTCTCTGCGAGACCAGCAAGCAGGCAGTAGTCAGTCCTGGGCTCCTCCTCCTCCTCACTGCAGCCGGTAGTAACTCCAGCTGTGTTGCTGGGGAATGAGGAGTTTGGGATCCGGGACCACGAACTGCCTGCACATAGGTATGCCGGGGGGGGGGGGGAGAAAGGGGGCGGAAGCAGTGGGATGTGGCGGCTGGATGCGGTAAGAAGCCAATAGGCTTCTATAGGGTATCTTTTGATGGCGATACCCTCCGCATCGTAAAGCTGGCAGCCGGGGGTTAGTACGTTTGAAAATGCTGTAGAACCCCCGTAAAAAGGGTGTTTTACCACATTTTTTCTTTAGTACATCCCACCTTGAGAGAGCAGCTGCAGGAGCACACCACGTAAGTCGGTGTGATCTAGGAGCCGGGAGTTCGCTGATGTGTGCCTGCCTATGAGGAGAGTTAGGCTGTGCTAACCAGTAAGCGGTTTCCCTCGCCTCCGGTTCGCTCAGCCTCTGTCACAGCGCTAACTCTGTTTCCTATACTCTGTCTACAGGAAGCCAGGAGATGCACAACCTGCTTCCGAGACTACAGCGAAACCCCCCTTAAAAAATAATAATCGGACGCTTCCTCAACTAAAAGGGACAGTCGGACACACATTGCGGGGTCGAACTGCGGGTGTTGCCGGCGGTGGTACTGTGCCCACAGTGCAGATGTGCTGTGTGCCAGTCGCCGCTGGCACACACCTAGTTACAGCCCTGCTCTGAATCAGGTCCTCTATTATCACATTATTCAAGAGTTACCTTTAAGCTAAATTTAAAAAAAAAAAAAAATATATATATATATATATATATATATATATATATATACCTCCATGCAATGTGTGTTGATGATGAATCCACTTTAATAACTGCAAACATTTTCACAATTCCCAAATTTAGATTCTGATATTATTATATGGAGTTTATGGGGAAAAAAATCTGTTGAATTGGTTCTTATTAAAGTTAGTTTATATTAATTTGGTTAAATAGTATTGTAGACGATAAGAGCAGCTGACAGCCCAGCTCACGCTGTAAGTATTGCTGTTACTAATCCACAGCTGGTGCTGACTGTCCTGAGGCAGTAACTCATCTGCTTCTTGATTCTATAAACTATTATTGGTCATTACAACATGAACATAGATACGTGCTATGTGTGAGCTTTTATCAATACCTGGATATAATATTTGTAAATCCTCCTAGGTGTTAACTGCTTTGAGGTGACAAGATGGCACATTTTTAGGTTTATGAAAGTATGTTCTCACAGTGTTGTGTGGATTTTCTCTGGATGCTCTGATTTCCTTCCACAGTACAATAATATACAGGTTGAGTATCCCATATCCAAATATTCCGAAATACGGAATATTCCGAAATACGGACTTTTTTGAGTGAGAGTGAGATAGTGAAACCTTTGTTTTCTGATGGCTCAATGTACACAAACGTTGTTTAATACACAAAGTTATTAAAAATATTGTATTAAATGACCTTCAGGCTGTGTGTATAAGGTGTATATGAAACATAAATGAATTGTGTGAATGCACACACACTTTGTTTAATGCACAAAGTTATAAAAAATATTGTCTAAAATTACCTGCAGGCTGTGTGTATAAGGTAAGACGCAAAGAATGGTATTAATCTGTGTCCAGGGCGCATAAAAAGCTTAATAAAAGGGTAATAAAACTTAACACATCCCTTGTCAATGGATATGAGGAATCTTCTCCAAATTGTGCTGGCCTATGAATTCTTTCGTTCAGTTCTTGATAAAGGTCTATTCGAGACCGAAACGCGTCGGACGACTGTACTGTGAGTAGTTCTTTTCTGGAAAAGGGGAATAATCACGCTGATTATTATCTCAAATTTTACCTTTGGAATTTTTTTACTGTATTTGCACATACTTTTTATTTTTGGTCACCAAGTGTGGTGATTTTTTTCTTGTATTAATTGGACTGTGTCTGGAATAAAAACACTTGTTTTAGAAAAAAGGAATTTTTTATTCTTATTCCGGCTTGACACTTTGGAGAAAGAGTCTCTTCTCCTCCTTCTGATCCACCAAAGGGACACCGGTGAATCTGGTTAAAGAAACCTTTATAGGAGTTAATCATCTTTTACTGAGTGAGTTGGGGTACGCACCTGAGGATTTCTGTCGATATAAAGATACCGTTATATGAATGTTCTAGCTTTGCTCTGTGTAAGTTAGGGTACGCATTGAAATTGCCTTAGACGCTACCCTTACATGTGTACAGTACCCCATTTGGTGTGAGATTCAGGCACGCTTAATTACGTGAAGCTAACCTGAGGGGATTGGAAAAAAAACAGCAATAAAGATACCTTTATGAGAACCCACTTACTTGTTTCTGTGTGAGTGGGGTACGCCCTTAAAACCTTCATTGTGTGGAATTTCAATTCTGGCTGTTGAAAACGGTGCTACACATTCTTCTCTTTTATCTCTTTTTATCTCGACATGAACTGGGAGTTATTTATAACGAGAAGATTCGCCTGAACAAAAGAATTCATAGGCCAGCACAATTTGGAGAAGATTCCTCATATCCATTGACAAGGGATGTGTTAAGTTTTATTACCCTTTTATTAAGCTTTTTATGCGCCCTGGACACAGATTAATACCATTCTTTGCGTCTTCTATATATTGTTTTGGTAAAATCGGTGATTTTTACATAGGTATTTTATCAGTGGACGGGCTGCTGTGCGCCAAATTTGTAGACCCTCCCTATTTTCCCTTACTTCTGTGTGTATAAGGTGTATATGAAACGTAAATGCATTCTGTGCTTAGATTTAGGTCCCATCACCATGATATCTCATTATGGTATGCAATTATTCCAAAATACGGAAAAATCCCATATCCAAAATACCCCTGGTCCCGAGCATTTTGGATAAGGGAGACTCAACCTGTACTACTAAGTTAATTGACTGTGGTTGGAATTCACTTACATGTCTGGATGGGGGAGAATTTAGACTGTAAGCTCCAGTGCCGCAGTAAACTGATAATAAGAGCAAATGATTAAAAAATGTCTGTATAGTGTCGAATAATAAGTTGGCACTGCATTAATTAAGTCTGTCAATAATTATAATAATAATAATAATAATAATTAGACAATACTATTTGCAGGAAGACTACTCATCATGATAAGTACAGACCATTTGGAAAATTGCACCAACAGTAATCCAGAATATACAGTACAAAGGCAAATTTCTGAAAACTGGTGCACAAACTGTTAAAACAAGGGGGGGTCATTCAGATCTGATCATCATTGTGCGTTTTTGCACAGCGGGCAATCAGATCTGAACTGCGCATGCGTATGCACCACACTGTGCCGGCGCGTTGCACGTCTGTAATGGGCATCAGCGCCCTACGACGGGATGGTACGAAGAATCCATTCGCACGGGTGTTCGCAAAGAGATTGACAGGAAGAGACCGTTTGTGGGTGGCAACTGACCGTTTACAGGGAGTGTCCGGAAAAATCCAGACGGGATCAAGCGTTTTCAGGGAGTGTGTCTGACGTCAGCTCCAGCCCCGATCAGCCTGCTCTCATCGCACTGGAAGAGTAAGTCCTGGGCTGCACAGAGACTGCACAAAATCAGTTTGTGCAGCTCTGTTACACATGCGATCGTACACTTGCACAGCCCGAAGGCATCCAAATGATAAAATTCCACTTTATATAAACACTTAAGTCCAGAAATAATGACCTAACAAACACTGTCAAGAAATAATGACTATGGAAACAATTGAGATATTAAGAGTAGGACATGGGAACTAGTAGAGAGTGGTGCAGGTGGACCAAAGGGAAAAAGATGGTTAAGAGGATTACCAGGGGTCTGTGCGCTAATAATACCTAAATGTACAGGTAGCAAATAAAAATGAAATATAAAATGACTTAATAGGTCATTGAGTCAGCACAGAGTCTGTCATTATATCAGTAGATATACAGAACCATTCTTCCATAAAAAAGTCACTGAATTGATGACTGGTGATTGAATTTCTCAATTGCTCTAGAACACAGGTTCTCAAACTCGGTCCTCAGGACACCACATGGTTCATGGTTTGCAGGTCACCTGTAGATTTTTAAAATGTGACAGTTGGTGATACACAGTGCAGCTGCTGGGTGACATGGAAAATATGAACCGTGTGGGGTCCTGAGGACCGAGTTTGAGAACCACTGCTCTAGAATGTCCCTTACATGGTTGATTGGGTTCAGATCTGGTAACTTAGTAGAAAATGACCTGGATAAAGTCAGTGTTACGCTCTTTACATCATTTGATTTTATATGCTTTGTGGGTGTGGGTGTTGTCACCCTAAAAGACCCCCTTCCACCAGGAAAGAAATGTAGCCTCATGGAGTGAAGATCATTTCTTTGTACTGTTAAGTATAATAATAATTGGATCCAGTCCAAGCCAGGAAAGTGCACCTGATAACTAATGGAACCATCAAAACCCTTCAGTGTTGATAATCAAGCACTCAGAGGGGTGTGTAGTTCTTTGGATTGGTGCCCCATATGCATGTGTCCATTTGGAAGAACACGGTAAAGAATAATTCTCCTTCCTGCACTGCTTGGTAGCCCATGGATGGCCTGTGCTCTTTACACACTGAGCTCTCAGATGAGCCTTTCCAGGTGTGATGAGTGATTTGTGTGCTGCAGCCCAACTTGTCAGAGAGACTTTGAATAAAGGAACTGTCCATATCAACTTGCTGTCACTCACTGTTGCCCTTTGTTGATGATGTTTAACATATTGTACCGTCTTGGTTGATATTACTACACCCCTTTCAAAGTCACTGAGGTGTCATCTTATATCCATGTTAGTAGTTGGGGTCGGATGTGCCTTAGCGGCGCTGGGGTCAGCATACAAACCGCGGGATCCCGGGAGCAGAATGCCGGCGGGGGGTGGCTAGTGCAGTGAAGCCCCTTGAGGGCTTGGTGGTGAGCTGCGCTCACCACAGGTTCTATTCCCACTCTATGGGTGTCATGGACACTCACGAGTGGGAATAGTCCCTGCTAGTCAGCATGCCAACTGTCGGCACTTACAGGGGTGCAGGATGTAGTCGTCGGTATTGTGACCGGCAGACTCCTGACCGCCGGTCGCATAACTACATCCCAGTAGTTATTATTATTATTATTATTATTATTATTATGTTTTATTTATAGGGTGGCAACATATTATGTAGACCTATACTTTGATTGGACCATGATACAATTAAATAACAGAAACTGGAAAAATAGGAATTGTTCAATGAGTTTTTGGGAGTAACTGATACATAAGATAGAGGGACAGCATCTGTAGCTGGTGGTGGGCAAATTGTGTGTTGATACTGTATGGTGGAAGCATTATTAGTCACAAATGTTACAGCTGCCATTGGTGGCTGGAATTTCTGTGTAGCTACTAGTAGTTAGAATGAGGAGAGACAGTGGAAGGTATAGACATGAAAGATCAACCAGGAAAATGGATCAAAGCTTGAAGAGAGATAAAGTGGAGTGAGATAATGCACCAACCAATCAGCTTCTAACTGCCATATTACAGGGTGTGTTTGAAAACTGACAGGAGCTGATTGGTTAGTAGTTTTTCTCTCTCCACTTTATCTCTCTCC
Organism: Pseudophryne corroboree; assembly: GCF_028390025.1. Lineage (NCBI taxonomy): Eukaryota > Metazoa > Chordata > Amphibia > Anura > Myobatrachidae > Pseudophryne > Pseudophryne corroboree. Next base: position 111,753,876 of record NC_086450.1, read on the forward strand.
AAGGCTTTGTACATATGCTCTTCCAAACTTTGATAAATCTCCCCCACTATCTGATATCCAGTCACTGGAGAAATTTGAAGACGGTCATTAGCTGGCAACCATGGCTGCCCATCACCATTTTTCTCAGTTGAATCTTCTTGTTATGGAAAAGACTTTCGTTCTTGTGCAGCAATGCTACACTTGTGGTCACTCACCAGCTCTGCTGGACACAGAGCCAGGGCACTTTGAACAAGCTGTGGGTGCTGCTGTTTCAGCCAAAGGAGGATCAGCCATGACAGCAGCAATGACAGTTGAACTCTCTTGGTCAAGCAGTTGAACTGGGAATTCCAACAGATTTCTCAAAATGTAACCATCTTATATTTGTGGGAAGCTGATTATATGGGGGCACAAAGCTAATCTAAAATGCAGCCATCTTTACCTACCATTGGCATGCCACCCACATAGCCATGATAATTATAGACAATCAGGACATTTCAACATTTTGATACTTGACTCAAACCATGCTAGGATGTTATTCAGGGCTGTCTTAGCACCATAGCAATGCACTGGGCAAAGCAATACACTGGGGCCCCTACACACCCATCCATGGAACCAATTAAAAAAATCACAACTTGCGCCTCCTGCTGTTCCATGCTCTTGTCATGCTTCCATACAGTGAATGGTTCTCAGCACTCTGATTGGTGGATAGCTCCAGCCAACCACAAATCAGCATGCTAACAGCCATTTACTGTCTGACTGCAGGCTGGGAGGCAGGTAGAGAATGCTGCCTTGCTGCTCTGATTGTGTAACCAACACCAGCCCCTGCTCAAAGGCCCCAGAATTGTGGGCCTTGAGCAACTGCCCCATGTGTCTATTCATTAAGATGGCCCTGATGTTATCTACTATTTAGCATATGTGTCACATATGTTTGGAATCCCTTGCTTTATGTTTGGTATCATGCATGTAATCTCAACATTTAGAATTTATTATCGCCATTCCTCTACTGACTACTTGCTCGAGCTACCTCCCCCAATTGGTAGCCTGTTCTGCTATTTGTGAAGGCCACTGCCTTGATCTTGTTGTCTCCATATTTTTTCCCTGGGTTTGCAGGTGCCCAGAGTACCCACTCAAGATCAACAACACCGTTAAATAAAGCAAAGCTGTGGCTCTTGTATGTTGTTATAAGAAGAGATTAAATAGATCAGAAAGGATTACGTGGATCAGAGGTAAGAGCTGCTATAGGACTTATTTCCATTATATCATTAAATGATACTCGCTTAGTATGCTAATACTCATAACAATACCCAATACCTTTTTTTTTTTTTTTCTTTACAGCTAGCATGTTGCACTCTTGGGTGTGCCTTTGTATTTCTTATATCATTTTTCCTGAGTCATTACAGTGCATACTGCAAGCCTTTAGGATGAAATTGCAATAGGTACACCTCAGTGGGTTCAATGTGCAGCGGAAAAATACAGATTGGGGACTGTAAACAAAGTAAAAGTCCACCCGAAGGTCAGTAATCTGATCCACTGCTGAAGAAGTGATTATAATGAGCGGTCATGATCTAAACAAGACAAAAAAACACTGCATGGGCGGTGAGCAATTTCTAAATTAGCTAGGCCCTACATATCTACATGTTATCCCTTCTGATCTGCTTTCTATTAATGACTCTGCAGTCATGGTCATCCACTCATGATGGGACAAGGCAGCCGTCATTGTTGTGAAGGGAGAACAGTTTGTGTCTTGGGTGAAGGCCAGTGTGTTGGAATTGCCACTCAAGCTTGTTGTCTGCACACACATTCTGGACTAACGTAGATAAAAATAATCATTGTTTTGAAATTTTAATTACGGTACATATAACATAACAGAATAATCGTAGCTTGTGCTTCAGACAAAGGTCCAGAGAAAATCAGGGTTACTTTTTTAAATATTTAACGGGTCTCGAGACTATTACCAATGGTGTGCCATGCTCCTTGCACTCCTCAACATTTTGTCAGTAAGTCCAAAGGAAGTGCAAGAATGTTGGTAGTGTTTTCCCCATGGCAACCAATCAGATTCTAGGTATAATTTCTCTGCTGCATACTATAAAATGATATGCAGAATCTGGTCGGTTGCTATGGGCAACACCACCACTTTTCATATTTAAAAGCTTTAGTAAGTCTACCACCCAGTGGTTCCTTTTGCTCCCAACATGTCTAGTTTCCATATGGTCCATACAGTGTCACAAAATAATAATAATAATATACATTTACTTCGAACACCTTGCATTTTATTTATAGTTGCAGTTTGCCATGTTCTGGTGATTCCAAGCCTATGCTGTCTGTAAGCCATTGCTGACCCCATGAGTGTTGTCTGATGAAGAGATATGTCAAGAGATTATCTTTAAACAGGGTTTTCTCTACTTTCTAATTGGACCATTTCCACAGCCACATATACAAATTCAGTGGTTGGATTAGCAATGGTGTTTGTCCACCTGGATGCCTCAGTGACTGCAATCATCAGGATGCCGTAGGTTTGAATTATTGGTCTACTCCTAAGCTTTAAAACCTGAATTTCTGCTCTGTGACAGTTAGGAGTTCATCATTGCAGGAGAAACAAAGAAAACTCAGTCAAACTACTGTGCAATCTCTCTCCTAAACTCAGGCAGTCTACTCACTTCTACAACTTCCTCTCTGCAAACTTTCCTTGACACTCCAAGCCAACTTTCAACATCTTCACCCTACAGAATCTTCCCAGACCCTAGTCACCAATGCTCTCCTCTCTGCCAAATCCTAATACTTCTTTACCTCTCTGCAACCATATACACCAATAACCATTCACTTCTCTGCTGTTTTCACTAGCTCGGCCTTAGTGATACAGTCAGCTCTAGGGTAGCCAATCCCGGGCCATTTTTTTCAATCCCTGGAATCGGGATTGAAAAATGATCAATCCAGGGATACCCAGTATTGGCTGCATTTCAATGTCCCACCCCCCACTCTCTGCCCAGTCCAGATAACTCACACCAATTTAGCCAGGCGGGAAGATGGGACACTTCCTACTTGATCCGGCAGCTGGGCGGAAAGTGCGGCGGTGAGGTCTGGCAGCTAGGCGGGTGGCTGGGCAGGCGGCTGCGCAGCGTGACGTGAAGTCAGAGGACACGCTGCGCGGCCGCCTGCTCAGCTGCCGGATCGAGTGGGCCAGCCGGGGGAGGTAAGCAGGGGGAGTCGGGCAGCGCCTGAGTGTTCTGAGGACGCTCAACACTGCCCGACATACCCAAAACTAGGTTGCTGGCCAATCCCAAAATCCCCGGGATTGGAAGCTCCAATCCCAGGATTGAATCCTGGCCAATTTTAGGCCGGGATCCCGCCGCTCCCAATCCTGGGATTGGCCACCCTAGTCAGCTCTATTGGTTTTCCTCCTTATTCTGTAACCAATCCTTGTCTGTCACAACTTTAACTTCCACCTCCCCCTTTCCTTTTTTAAATGCAATAATTTTTATTGAAATTTTACATTTCGTAGAAACACAAATAAAACAAACAACCAAAAAAAAAAAAAATGGAAACAATGAATGCAGGTATACGAGGCAGATTATAGAATACATAGCACTATATATAGGTCAAGGAAACACAGGACGGACAGTTAAGTAGAAATAAAGTATCTCACACTACCAAAATACGTAGAGGCCCACAAGCGCTATGTGAGCCCATGCATCGTAACCACACAATAAAGAGGGGAGTACATATTCCCATATATCTGTCAGAGTATAGATAAAATACAAGACATCTGCCAAAGCATCCATAGAAAATAAAACAAAACCCTCAAAAGCAAACCACCCCAGCAACCCCCCACCATGTATTGCCTACACCTCACCTTAGGTATACTTGGATCCCTAAAACCCCGTCCCCCTCTACACTACGCTAACTAGCACCCCCCTCCCCCTCTCACTTATTTAACACCAGATATCGTAGTGATATGCATACGGCACAGGCAGCAATAAACGTAAGGACAGGATAAAAAATTAAAAATAATTATATGTACTAAGCATATAGAGTGACCGAACATTAGTATAAAGTGGCGAGTTGCAACATATTAATCAGGCCAAGTCTCAACCTCTGATGTAGTTACAAAACCAGTCCCAGTTCCGTATATCCAAGAACCTACATATGAGTGCATGGAGGGCTGAGATAAAAAAATCCTGGACTCCTCCATCCATCTGAGGACACACAAAATTATAGATGAAGTGCTTAAAAGGCGAATTCCTGAACCATAATCCAACCAGCAGAGGTGTTAATCGGATCTTCTGATACTCCACTTAAAAGTCAGAACCTCCAGAAATTTTGTTAAAGTGGGGAACCTCAGGCCCGTGGGCCGTATAAGGCCCTCAAAGCCACTTGATCAGGCTCACCTAACCGAGGGAGACGCCGGGCGCCCGCTGAGATTTTGTTACCAGCAGGCTCCCAGCTCCTTCCCCCTCAGCAGCAGCTCACTCCTGAGCTCCTGCTTCTGGCTCAGGCAGTGTACGTGTGCGGCTGTGCAGCGCTATGGGAGAGACGTCATGACGTCTCTCCCATAGTTCTGAGGAGTGGGCGGCCAGGCGGAGGGCAGCGGTCCGGAAGCAGGAACAGGGCTTGGGAGTGGAAGCAGCAATGGCTTGAATTATATGCTGTAGAGAGCTGACCATCTTGAAAATGTGCAGGTAACAGAACAGGAGATTTGAGCACCAGCCAAAATAAGGACCAACGGCAAGATGGCGGTGGCTAGCACACCACCATTGCTTACCAGCACAACAGGAGATATCAGGCAGTCTGTGCACAAGTATAACTCGGGAGAAAAACTGCTGAGATGGGAGACAGCACAACTACACAGCTGCTGTAGCAGAGATATATGCGGCAAGGAGATTCTATTCACCTTTCACGGAGTAGAGAAGCTGCAGGAGGATCTGTACAGCTGCCAGAGGAGACCACAACAGCAAAATGGCGTCGGTTCACGATCAACACACTGCAGATGCCACATCAAATGAATGGGAGCCAAAACACAGCCAGACAGCCAGAGTCCTCCACACCGCTCCAGAAAACTCAGCTATGCAAAAGGAGGGAGCTTACAGGTAAGTGGTGAGCCGCAATGCAGCGGTGGGAGTCTGGAGCTAGGACACCAGGCAGCACTGAGGGAAGACACGGCCACCGTGATATCGGGGAATACTCAAGAAATCACCACACCGCGATGCCACCTCAAGACTCCCGGCAATCAGGACAGTTCCTCTATAGATGAGCCCGCTCAGTACCAGAATGACTGCGAGAATCAGGATAAATGAAGGATGTTAGCAGGAAAGCCAGAAAGATGGTTCCTTCTCCCAGCTACTCCAGGCCACGCCCCCTCCTCCCCCTTTTCTGCTTCCACTAGGATTCCCACACTTTCTCTTTTGGTGGGCTCATCAGCTCTTTTATTTTCTGTTTGCACTACCATCTCTATGTGTTGATTCTCATCTGTACCTGTCGTCCGCTGACCTCTCACCTTCCATCTTCTCTCATCTCAAACTGTCTTTCTGCTATCTCCTCTTGGATGTCTCAACACTTTCTTAAGCTTATTATACATACATATGACAGACTTATTGTCTTCCAACCTTCACCATCCCAACACACCTCTCCATCACTGTCAACAATACCATTGTCTCTTTGGTTTTACAAGTCCACTGCCTGATAGATAGATAGATAGATAGATAGATAGATAGATAGATAGATAGATAGATAGATAGATAGATAGATGTGATCCCATTAATCAATCAGTATGCAAGTCCTCTATCCATTTCCTTTTTGTTTGAGATACATTGTATGTCTGCTATGTCTGCGTCTCCTCAATGTATTATACAACATTTAAAAAAAATAAAGCAGTTAAATGGTGCTAATCCTTCATGAAACCTCTTGGCTCTCACCCACTGACATGCAATAATATATACTGGCATATGTCATAAACCATAACCCCTACTAGCAAACACAAGACTTAATATATAAAACATTTGCATAGACTGGCTACCAAATGACTAATTAGAGCACAAACTGATGTTATAGGACCACTTTTCAGATAATTACCAGCCCCCTATATTTATTGTATGTATTGTAGGACATAAAGATTCTGCTGCTCCACTAACTGCTATGAGAGCCATTTGGACAGAGACCTCAGATGAAGTGCAAGCCTGTTAATTCTTCACTGACAGATTTGTAATGGCCAATGCATTAAATGTTTGGCTTCTAATTACCCCTCCATTTATTTGCGCTTGTTCAGTTGGTAACCTTTAATTGGCTTTAGAAAATCTCTAAAGAGTTACAGTGGGTGCTGCATATATAGTGCATAATTAAAGGAAAAAAGGGGAACAGTACTGTGTGTGTGTGCGTGTGTGTGTGTGTGTGTGTGTGTGTGTGTGTGTGTGTGTGTGGCGGGGGGGGGGGGGGTCCGGTTATGTTGGAGTGGAGCTAGAAGAAAGTACTTATAAATTGTCCTTTAAATTATGATATATTATTCACAAGTTGTATTGAAAATGCTACAATAATAATAATACCAACAGGTCTCATGGTGCTTTACAGACATCAAAAACAATGCACATAATACAGAAGATTTAAGTAATATATGCAATTGCCAAGCCGCGCAGACATAAAAAGTAAATCTTGAGCACACAGTAAGCATAATGCAGGATTGGTGTAGGCATTTTGGGTAAAAACTTCCAGGGGTTGTGTATACCACCCTCACGGGTGTAATGAACCTGACTGTACTTCTCATGGTCTGTGGTTTACCTCAGCATATCCTGTAAATCTGCATTTGCTTCAGCTCAGCATGCAAACTGCAATCTGTGTTACTTACTCCTGATTAGCCACCTGAGTAGGAATTTCTCTGTGAGTAATCAAACATATCCTGTGCGCAGCATCTGATTCTTCACTGTGCTCAGCCTTCTAGTGTTTGGGCCTAAAAGTCAGCATCCTCTGTTCATTTTTAGAAGTTTAGGCTTCAGTGTTTTCACGGCCTGCTAGGCCTTAATCCACATCAGAGCCTAACTGGGAGTACTGCAGTGACAGGGTCTGATCATCTGATCATGAGCTATCCAATCCTGTGCCAGCATGAGACTCCCTGAATCACCTGACTATTCACCAATCACGAAGCACCAAGAGGAATAAGTAGAAAGACCTGAGTTTCAGAAGCTGCCAGTTCCTTGAGTCACAGCTCACTGTGAGCCTATTAGCTGAGCTCCCTGGCTTCCTGAGCTAACCTGAATAGCTGCTCAGCTTCCTCATTGCAGCATATCCCAATTCACCGGTACAACAAATTCCAATGATCCTGTAGGGCTGCTCAGCTTCATCATCGCAGCACATCTAGATTCACCGGTACAGCCAATCCCAGTGATTCTGAATGGCTGCTCAGTTTCATCATCGCAGCATATCCAAATTCACTGGTTCCAGTCTGATTGCTCTCAAGTCCGGTTCCAGTCCAGTTGCCATGCATGCAGTTATATCTTCCATCAATGGCTATGTAAATGCTTGTACAGTCAGTACAACTTCTTATAGTACTCTGAAATATTAACTCACACTCACAGATCTATATTTATCATAATTATTTATCACTTTCTGTTTAATTATACAATCTTAGTCCATTTATTTTGCACCTATATACAAGCATCCAATGTTATATAGAATTAACTGTGACTACTCAAAATTGAGTGGTTATCCATAGAGGCGGCATAGGCAAACAAGGCAAATGCCTAGGGCATTTGGTATGCCTAGGGGCACAAGCAGCTTCTGCTGATTAAAATGATATGCAGCATGCCTATATTCTGTGTGTGACTGCGGTTGTATCTGCATATGTAATGCTATGTTACAGTGTATTCCTAGAAATCACTGTAATGTAGCATTTCGTATGCCGATACAGCCACAGTCACAAAGAATATAGGCATGCTGCATATCATTTTAATCAGCAGAAGGGGTGATGGTGCTGGGAAAGGGGCGCATGGTCAGAAGCAGAGCTAGCAGTGGTGCTAGGGGGCACCAGGCAGAATCTTGCCTAGGGCATCATCAGAGCCGGCCCTAACCAATATGATGCCCTAGGCAAGATTTTGGCTGGTGCCCCCTAGCACCACCGCTAGTTCCGCCTCTGACCCTGCACCCCTTTCCCAGCACCATCACCACCCACCCACAGCAGTCCTTATTTTCCCCTACCCCCTGTAATTTAAATAAGAACAGTGTGCACATTTGGCGCACAGCCCAAAAAGGTACGTGTTTTTGCTGGCAAGGGGCATGGCCACACAATAGTACACCCAATTCAAATTATGCCTCACAGTAGTGCAACTTTATTCACAATTTATCATACAATAGTGTCCCTTATTCACACTACATCACACAGTAGTACCACTTTAGCTTATATACATTACTCCTCACAGTAGTGCCCCTCATTAACATAATATCATACTGAATTGCTCCTTATTCACATTACACCACACCATATTGCTTTTTATTCTCATTGCACCACACCATATTGCTCCTTATTCACATTACACCACACCATATTGCTCTTTATTCACATTAGACCACACAGTAGTAACCTTTCTATACGTTATGCCACACAGTAGAGCACCTTATACACATAATGCCACACATTAGTAATGCATTTATCCACATAACACACAGTAATGCCCCTTACACATATGACACACATTATTAATGTCCTTACAAACATAATGCACCTTACACATTGTGCCAACCCTTATTAATGCCCTAATACCCAAATTTCCCTTACACATATGCCGCACATTGTTAATGCCCTTATACACATAATGACACACATAATGTCCCTTACACATATGCCGCACATTATTAGTGCCCCTTACACATATGTTACACATTATTAATGCCCTTAATGACACATATAGTTCCTGGCATGAGTCAACTGGCAGCTCTGCTAACATCGGGTGCCTATTTTTATGAAAATGCATCTTATTTGCATTGATATGTGGCTAGGATGCACAAGCAGCTTCTGCTGATTAAAATGATATGCGGCATGCCTATATACTGTGTGCGACTGTGGCTGTATCTGCATACGAAATGCTACACACAGAATATAGGCATGCAGCATATAATTTTAATCAGCAGAAGCTGCTTGTTCCCCTAGGCATACCAGATGCCCTAGGCAGTTTGCCTATGCCTAGGGCCAGCTCTGGTTATCCATATTGATCCATCAGGGCGGATACTCCAGACTCACTAGAATAGATGGATGTAAGCGGCAACTGTGCCCAGTATTTAGCATTGACAATGGTTAATCCAGTAACTTTAATCTCACGGATTTGGAATGTTTGAGGTTTAAATAATAGAATTAAAAAAAACTGCTGGTATTCAGATATGCTGGTATCAGTATCAAATCGAAGCTCCCCCATTGTTAGTCCCAATAAATGAAGGGAACAGCACCTGCTGCAATTACTCTTCACTATTAAATCAAAGGTGTAAGTATTGCTACCATACTACACTACCTGAACCACTACCTGAATTACCACAGAATATCAGTGACCACCATAAAATACAAAGAGCATCAGTGACCGGCACATAATACAGAAAGTATCAGTGACTGCCATGTAATCCAGAGAACATCACAGTAATGGTCATAGGCGTGCGCAGCACATTTTATTAGGGGGTGCACAACTGGAGTGCGCATAAGTGCTTTTTATATATACTGTATTATATATATATATATATATATATATATAAAGTAGTAGGAGTATGGCGCCACAGGTATATGTGAGCAGAGCAGATGTGTGGTTAAATTTATACCAAAGTGCAGACACTCCTTTAATTATATAAGGCGTCAGCTGAACCCCAAATTTAAGGCAGGGATAAGCTGCCTAATATTTTAAAAATGTAAAAGGAAGGTGGGGGTGCTAGTGACTGACAGTGTCTGCAATTTAAGGATAAAAATATGAAGAATAAAAGGATACGTATATATATATATATATATATATATATATATATAAAAAAAAAGGTATAATATTTATTTAGTGGAAGGTAAAAGTAAAAACAAAAAAAAAAAATTTATATAAAAAGAATGGGCTTTAAAAATAGATCTATGTAATGGATAATGCTTATCTTTAAAAATGACTTCAGATGGACGAAACAAGTTGGGTGTACCTCAAGTGACTCTCCATTTTTAAAGATAAGCATTATTTTCTTATCTAGATAATTTATACGTTTTATTGTTACTATATACGTTTTCCAGCCTTATTTGTATGTGCTTTTAGCCATTACATAGATCTATTTTTAAAGCCCGTTCTTTTTATATAAAAACAATTGTTTTTGTTTTTACTATTACCTTCCACTAAATAAATATTATACCTTTTTTTATATATATACGTATCCTTTTATACTTCATATTTTTATCCTTAAATTGCAGACACTGTCAGTCGCTAGCACCCCCACCTTCCTTATATATATATATATATATATATATAAAATCAACGAAAACAGGCGGCATTCACAGACTTTTATCATGCATAAAAGCCACCACTCCGGGTGAGCTATTTATTGAAAGTGCACTTTCAATAAATAGCTCACCCGGAGGGGTGGCTTTTATGCGTGCTGACGTCACACCGCGAGGCAGTCGGACCATTACGGTGGGTGGGCTGGGCTGTGCGGCCAGCCACCCAATTACGAAGAAGAAGCTGAGTGACAGTTGAGCTGTGACGGAGTCTGACCGGCGGCGGCGCAGCGGGAGGGGATGACTGACTGTAAGTCAGGGCAGCGAGCGATGCAGGAGGTTATCCAGTCATCGCTATCAGTGTGCTACTGTACACAGACAGCGATGATCAGATCGTGTGACGTGCGGGAGGTGCCCAACATTAGGGGGTGCCTGTGCGACCAGGCACCCCCCGTGCGCACGCCTATGGTAATGGCCTTAAAATACAGAGATCATCAATCACCACATGTAATATAAAGAGCATCAGAGACCACCATAAAATACAGAGAGAATAAGTGACTGCCATATAATACATAGAGCGTAAGTGACTGCCATTTTATGTAGAGTGCATTAAAGACCACCATTTAATAGAGAGAGCATCGGTGACCGCCATATAAAACAGAGCATCAATGACCTCCATATAATGCAGAAAACATCACAGTTACCACTATATAATACAGAGAACATCGCAGAGACATCCTTAAATACAGCATCAGTGACTGCCACAAAATACAGAGAACATCAGTGATTGCCATATCATACACAAAGCAGCAGTGAGTGCCATACAATACAGAGAGCCTCAGTGACTGCCATACAAAAGAGCATCAATGACTGCCATACAATACAGACAGCATCAAATACCTCCATGCAATACTGAGAGCATTAGTAACTGCCATAAAATATAGAGTGCATCAAATACCACAAAAACAATACAGAAAGCATCAGTGGTGCCATACAATACAGACAGTATCAGTGACTGCAATATCATACATAGAGCATCACTGACCACCATACAATACAGAGAGCATCAGTGACCGCCATACAATACAGACAGCATCAATGGCTGCCACACAATATGGAGAGCATCAGTAACTGCCATATATTACAGAGAGCAGCAGTGACAGCCATACAATACAGAGAGCATCACTGACCAGCAAGACATATAGACATCAATCATGCCATACAATACAGACAGCATCAGTGACTGCCATATAATGCAGAGGGCATCAGTAACTGCCACAGAATACAGAGAGCATCAGTGATTGCTATATAATGCAGAGAACATTGCAGTGACTACCATGTAATACAGAGAACATCACACTAATGTTTTTAAAATACAGAGGGCAGGATTCAACTGTTCCCAACTCCCCTGCACCCCGTATCGTGCCCGCCGGTGGTATTCTAATGTTACTGCCGATGGGCGTGACAACTTAATTTCAGCTCGCAACCCCTGGAGGTAGCGAGCTGAAATGCGTGTGAAGAGACACGTCTTTGGGTCTCTTCACACGGGTCTCTTCACGATTGCACCCATTACTTTAGTCGGGTTTAGGCGCTTGACGCGCCTAAACCAGACTGTAATGAGCACGATCAGTGCAATAGCTGCCACATTTGCATATCGCCCCTCTATCTCCCGTTACTTTAGATGGAAGTTAGCGGTTGCAATATCATTTGAATCCAGCCCAGATAGCATCATTGACTGCCATAAAATACAGAGAGAATTAGTGACTGCCACACAATACACAGAACATTAGTAGTAACTGGCGTATAATAGGTCTGACTCTGTAACATTTATAAAAATATGGGTGCATCAATATGGCAGGTAAATCCACACCACGGGCCACCCTGCTGCCCTTACCCTAATGTTCATGTGCTGACATCACAAAGGCCCTATGGCTGAGCTACTCAGCAGTAACTGCTCACACCACAAAGGAGCTATTGTTGGACTACACAGCAGTAACTGCTCACACCACAAAGGAACTATTGCTGGACTACACAGCAGTAACTGCTGACATCACAATGGTTTTATTGCTGAGTTACCTAGCAGTCTCTGCTGACATCACAAAGGCCCTGTGGCTGGGCTACCCAGCAGTAACTGCTGATATCACAAAGGCCCTATTGCTGGGCCACGCAGCAGTAACCTATGACATCACAAAGGAGCTATTGCTGGACTACACAGCAGTAACTGCTGACATCACAATGGTTTTATTGCTGAGCTACCTAGCAGTCTCTGCTGACATCACAATGGCCCTATTGCTGGCCTACCCAGCAGTAATTGCTGACATCACAAAGGCCCTATTACTCGGCTATACAGCAGTACCTGCTGACATCACAAAGGTCCTATTGCTGGGCTACCCAGCAGTAACTGCTGACATCACAATTACATTATTGCAGGACTACCCAGCAGTACCTACTGATATCACAATTACATTATTGCAGGACTACCAAGCAGTACCTACCAGAGGCGTAACTAGGGTTTTCGGAGCCCAGGGCAAGATGGAAAATGCCCCCCCCCCCCCCAAAAAAAAAAAAACACACAAAAAGAAGCATGTGCGCGCGCTGAAGGCACGCGTGGCGAAAAAATGGGCATGACCACACACCAGAAAGGGTGCCAGTTACATTGCCCCACAGTGCTGGATACATGCCCCACAGTGCCAGTTACATTGCCCCACAGTGCCGGATACATGCCCCACAGTGCCGGATACAATGCCCCACTCAGTGCCAGTTACATTGCCCCACAGTGCCAGTTACATTGCCCCACAGTGCCGGATACATGCCCCACAGTGCCAGATACATTGCCCCACAGTGCCAGATACATGCCCCACTCAGTGCCAGATACATGCCCCACTCAGTGCCAGATACATGCCCCACAGTGCCAGTTACATTGCCCCACAGTGCCGGATACAATGCCCCACAGTGCCGGATACATGCCCCACAGTGCCAGATACATTGCCCCACAGTGCCAGATACATGCCCCGCTCAGTGCCAGATACATGCCCCACTCAGTGCCAGTTACATTGCCCCACAGTGCCGGATACATGCCCCACAGTGCCGGATATATTGCCCCACAGTGCCAGTTACATTGCCCCACAGTGCCAGATACAATGCCCCACTCAGTGCCAGTTACATTGCCCCACAGTGCCAGTTACATTGCCCCACAGTGCCAGTTACATTGCCCCACAGTGCCGGATACATGCCGCACAGTGCCAGATACATTGCCCCACAGTGCCAGATACATGCCCCACTCAGTGCCAGATACATGCCCCACAGTGCCAGTTACATTGCCCCACAGTGCCGGATACAATGCCCCACAGTGCCGGATACATGCCCCACAGTGCCAGATACATTGCCCCACAGTGCCAGATACATGCCCACTCAGTGCCAGATACATGCCCCACTCAGTGCCAGTTACATTGCCCCACAGTGCCAGATACATGCCCCACAGTGCTGGATACATTGCCCCACAGTGCCAGTTACATTGCCCCACAGTGCCAGATACATGCCCCACAGTGCCAGATACATGCCCCACAGTGCCAGATACATGCCCCACAGTGCCAGTTACATGCCCCACAGTGCCAGATACATGCCCCACAGTGCCAGATACATGCCCCACAGTGCCAGTTACATGCCCCACAGTGCCAGATACATTGCCCCACAGTGCCAGTTACATTGCCTCACAGTGCCAGATACATTGCCCCACAGTGCCAGTTACATGCCCCACAGTGCCAGATACATTGCCCCACAGTGCCAGTTACATTGCCCCACAGTGCCAGATACATTGCCCCACAGTGCCAGTTACATGCCCCACAGTGCCAGTTACATTGCCCCACAGTGCCAGATACATTGCCCAACAGTGCCAGACACATGCCCCACTCAGTGCCAGTTACATTGCCCCACAGTGCCAGTTACATTGCCCCACAGTGCCAGATACATTGCCCCACAGTGCCAGTTACATTGCCCCACAGTGCCAGATACATTGCCCCACAGTGCCAGTTACATGCCCCACAGTGCCAGATACATGCCCCACAGTGCCAGGCCCCACTCAGTGCCAGTTACATGCCCCATTTGGTGCCCGTTACATGCCCCACAGTGCCAGATACATTGCCCCACAGTGCCAGTTACATTGACCCACAATGCCAGATACATTGCCCCACAGTGCCAGTTACATTGCCCCACAGTGCCAGTTACATTGCCCCACAGTGCCAGATACATTGCCCCACAGTGCCAGATACATGCCCACTCAGTGCCAGATACATGCCCCACTCAGTGCCAGTTACATTGCCCCACAGTGCCGGATACATGCCCCACAGTGCTGGATACATTGCCCCACAGTGCCAGTTACATTGCCCCACAGTGCCAGTTACATGCCCCACAGTGCCAGATACATGCCCCACAGTGCCAGGCCCCACTCAGTGCCAGTTACATGCCCCATTTGGTGCCCGTTACATGCCCCACAGTGCCAGATACATTGCCCCACAGTGCCAGTTACATTGCCCCACAGTGCCAGATACATTGCCCCACAGTGCCAGTTACATTGCCCCACAGTGCCAGTTACATGCCCCACAGTGCCAGATACATGCCCCACAGTGCCAGGCCTCACTTGGTGCCAGATACATGCCCCACTGTGCCGCCGGACACCCCCCCCCCCCCCCCCCCGTGCCGCCGGACCCCCCCCCCCCCCCCCCCCCGTCACTTACCGGCCGCTGGTTGCTATGTGAGGAAGGAGAGCGCAGCGCAGCGCCTCTCCTTCCCCTCACCGCTCCAGGTCTCCGGCGGCTGTCTGGCGCCGGTTCGCTAGCCAATCAGAGCTCGCGGACCGGCAGCCAATCAGGAGCCGGTCCGCAAGCTCTGATTGGCTAACGCCGGAGACCGGACACAGCAGCGCTGCTGGCAGCGCTGCTAGTGCTGGCAGCGGCGGTGAGGGGAGGGAGAGACGCTGCGCTCTCCTCCCCGCACATTTAGGGTTGACGGGGCGAGTAGGGAATGATGCCCTGGACGCCGGCTGCGCCCCACTCTCCTGGGCCTGCCAAGGCGCCCAGGGTACGTGCCCCACTCGCCCTACCCTAGATACGCCTCTGGTACCTACTGACATCATAAAGGCCTTATTGCTAGGCTACCCAGCAGTTACTATTGACATCACAATGTTAATATTGCAGGACTACAGAGCCATAACTTCGACATCATAAAGACCCTATTGCTGGGCTACCCATCATTAACTGCTGACATCACAAAGGCATTATTGCTGTGCTACACGGTAGTAACTATTGACATCACGAGTCCAGGGTCATCTTAACGTATGGGCACACCAGGGCCCGGTACTTCTAGGGCCCTCAAGCATGAGTGGGTTTGGCTGCTCTGATTATGAATTACACACAATCAGAGCGGCCATGCAGCATTCTCTACCTAACTACTAGCCTGCAGCCAGACAGTAAATGGCTGTCAGCATGATGATTCCTGAATGGCTGGAACTATCCACTGATCAGTGCGGACAGCTTGTGGAGAGACAGCGTGGGACCGCAGGAGGATTATGTTAATTTTTTATTAATTTACTCCTGTGAGTGGGTGTGTAGGGGTTTATAGGGGCCGATTCAGCAAGGATTGTAAAAAGTACAAATTAGCAAAAACTGCAAATTGCAAAATTGAGAAAGTACGCCCAAACGGAAAATCTGCAACACTAATTTAATGTTACAAAAAAAAGGTGGACTTGTCAAATTTGCTAATTTTGCGAGGAGATTAAAAAATTTTGCTAAAAAACTTACACTTAGTCGCATTTTTTGCGTAAAGGTTTCTGATGTCACAATTTAACATCAGCCACACATAACATTGAGCCAACCATGCCTACTGGCAGGATGCGTCGATCAACAAGACAAGCAACTTCCGCTGGTGAATCCACAAACGCAGGCGGATAAAGGGGAAAACAATAGGTATTTTTTATGTTGAAAGTTTACATACATGACATATTAGTGTTTCTTTGTTATTATTAACATTCCTTATGTTATTGTTTAATGTGAAAATATTTAAAAAAAAAATAGTGGCTCATAATTAAAATGTCCACAAAATCACAATTATTGTCGTGATGTTATTAAACATATGTTTCTTTGTCAAGGGAAAAAATTAAATAAAAATCCTTACACTTGTATGTGGGTATGATTTTTGAAGATAATAATTGTTTGTTGCTTTAAATCAGAAAAAAACTCAGCTTTTAAACAAACAGCCATTAACCAAACAAAAAAAAAACTTGCTTGTAAATGTTATTGTACGTAGGAAAACAAGTGTGTTCTTGACAAACCTGCATTGTTATTAACTTAAAGAATTATTAGGTTACTACTAACATATCTTTCAGAGTAATACATATGTTAAATAATTTAAACCTCCCTTACATGTTGTGAAGTTTCAATGCAGCTGAATAAACTGAATTGTGGTCTGAGGTGTAAGGGCTAAAACACACTATCCGGCATTTGCCAGCCGGGAAAAAGCCGGACGGCTTTTTCCCGTGCCGGCATTGTAGTTAACAGTGTGAGGGCTAGGGTCCCTTCACACTGCACGGCCCCGGCCCGGCTGCCGGGTTGCAGCCGGGTCTCACCACTGGAAGGTCCGGCGGCCGGGCGGCCGCCGGGCCGTCTTTGCAGTCAGTGAACCGTGTGTGTGAAGGGGAGCTTTCACACACAACGGTTTTTTCGGAAGCCGTGTCTGATGCTGCGCATGCGCACAGCATCACACACGGCTCAAAGCCGTCCTGTGTGCGAGACTCTGCCGGTTTCTCCCGGATGACAAAAAGCCGGACAAACTTTGTCCGGCTTTTTGCCATCCGGGAGAAACCGGCCAGTGTGTTACAGCCCTCTGGGTGTGTACACACGGTGAGATCCTTCCTATGCCCGATTTTCACTTGCGATTTCCCTTGAACTCCCCGGAGCCCAGATAGCACAGATTTTGACTAATTTTTCTTGAGATATGGACTATATGTGCTTACGATTTTGGCTTATGTGAGATGTCATTGACATGTGAGATGAACTAGATAGTACACCGATCTAGCAAGGATTGACTTGCCTGCACAGTCTATCTTTTCTTGCGATGCCGACCTGGCGGGACCGCGCATCGGGATCGCAAGGTGACTTTCACCTTGCGATCTGCACTAACTTTTCTTGCGATTTTGACTATATAGTCAAAATCGAAAGAAAATATCTCACCGTGTGTACACACCCTAAGCTTCTTCAGCTGGATGTAATGAAGCAATGATTGCAGTATACATCGAACAGTCTACAACTGAGGTTAGCTTGTGCAGATTTTAAGGAAGACCTGTAGTCACTCAGAAACTGCACAACATAAATGTGCGTTCAGTTGCAAAAATTGCGTATGCACCGCCTACCGATCATCAGCATACGCCAACAACAGGCCCCACAACACGCCCCTGCTCGTCATTTTTGCGAGTCCAGCCCTTTAGTAGTGCATACGCAGTTTTTGCTTTGTCTCAGAAGTTGCATTTTTTTTCTCAGTTTTTGTGGTATATGGTGCAGATTTAGCGATTTTCCGCATTTTCTGCGATTTTTGCTGCTTTGCGATCCTTGCTGAATTAGGCCCTTAGTTCACTGATTTGCCCAGAGCCTACAATGCTCTAATGATGGCCCTGCACAAGGGCACTAGTGCTGCATACCCTCCAACATGACCCGCCCCACTAGGTACAAAATGCTCTGTTTCTGGACTTCCCTCTTAATTTATTATTGCCATCACCTGTGAAGAAACAGCTTTCTTATCATATAACTAGTTCAACACAGGTGATGGAAATCATAAATTAAGAGGGAAGTCCAGGAACAGAGCATTTTGTACATAGTAGGGTGGGTCATGTTGGAGGGTCTGGTGCTGCACTACTCAGTGTCATAACTAGAAGTTAGGGTGTCCCTTGCAAAATAAATGACTTTCTATAGGCTGACCATAATGGGGGTCATTCCGAGTTGATCGTAGCCCTGCAAAATTTTGCAGGGCTACGATCATGTCCATAGACATGCGGGGGGACGCCCAGCACAGGGTTGTCCCACCCCGCATGTCAGTGCCGCCCTCCCCCCCCCCCCCCCCGCCAGTGCAAAAACATCGCACAGCGGTGATGCTTTTGCACTTTAGGAGTATCTCCCGGCCAGCGCAGCTTTAGCGTGCTGGCCGGGAGCTACTTGTCCATGCGGCCCGCCCCCCGCATGGTCCGGTCATGCCTGCGTTGACCGGACCACGCCCATGAAACGGCGGCCAAACACCACCTTTCCGCCCCCCCCTCGCACAGCGACCACCTCTGCCTGTCAATCAGGCAGAGGCGATCATAGCAGAGACGGCCTTCGGCCGTCGGCCATGCGCCGACACACTGCGGCACTGGCGCATGCGCAGTTCTGACCTGATAGCGATAAACTGCAGCGTGCGATCGGGTCAGAATGACCCCCAATATTCCTTTAAACTGGTACACTACTGAATTACACAGGTTCTGTGGCTGGCTGACTTCAAGTCTATATGTCACCTGGTTTTAATCAGCCCCAGAACCTGTGTAATTTATGAGTGGCCCAGTTTACAGGGATATTATGGTCAGCCTACTTTCTACAACCACATCCCCCTTCCCCCCCCCCCCCCCCCCCCCACACACACCCTCCAGAAAACAACAAAAAACACTAATTCAATGCTTCTAAGTGCAAGATTATCCATTGAGAGGGGTGTATCAAAGGTTCTGTCCTGAGTCTTGACATTTTTACCTTAACATATGTCTCCCTACTTCCCAATGGGCAGCTCCAGAATGACATGCCGCAGGAAAGGGGGTTGGGTGGGGGACTGCCGCTGCTTGAGTGACCAGCTGGTCAGCCCCGGCAATGACAGGCTAAGGTTCCTGGCAGCGAAAGAAGGGTGGGGGGGATGGGCGGTGCTGCAGGAGGATCCAGCAAATAATGTGTATATATATATAGATAGAGAGATATATATATATATATATATATACATACATATATATTTAATATCTCAATTGTTTGGGTCCTGCAATTTTTCCCTGAAGAACACAAAGGAGACAAGTGTGCTGCAGAGGGGGGAAAAAAACAGTTTTTCGGAATTGATCCTTTTCTGATAAGGGCATAATGAATACTGAAAAAATTGTGAGAGAATAGAATTGAGATTTGAAAACTAGAAATTCTCATTGCACAATATTTTAATGATGAATATGCCCCTTAGCCACTTACATATTGTAAAACAAATTGTAGATGCTTTTTTAACACTTCTGCCACCAGCTGAGAAAGAATGTGAGGCCACTTAAAAAGTCCACATTATATGTCACACTATGCATGCCACCAATTCACATTATATGCCACACTAAGATGGGAGTTCTATTTAAGATGGGATGTTGCCCATAGCAACCAATCAGATTCTACTTATTTATCTAGCACCTTCTAGAAGATAATACCTGGAATCTGATTGGTTGCTATGGGCAACATCCCATCTCAAATAGAACTCCCATCTTAGTAAATTTACCCCTGTGTCTTCTAATTATAGGCCGCACGACCCCCCCCCATTCCCCCATTAGTATTATTTACTAACTTGCTGATCTTAGCTATGAATAAATGCTGCAGCGGCTCAAGTCCTGACTCCTGTCCTGTCACTTTCTCCAAGTGATGTCTTGTGCATCATTTATAATGCTGGGAGGGCACGGCTGACCTGACATTATTACTCTCTGAGCAATCCCATTGATTGTCAGGCCAGGTGAACTGCCGCGGTTTTGTCTTTGGTGCTCACCCTCTGACCAGCACTCCTGGTGGGTGCCACCCTGGTCAACCTCTAGTTACGGCCTTGCTAATCAGGGCCATCGAAAGCAGGGATGGGGGCAGGTACTGGAGGGTGTATGGCCACTCACCCCCCAATAAAAATAAAATAAAATAAATACTATGCAAGTTGCCAGTAAGTGGGAACATTTGACCTCCTTAGCAAGGGGCAGATCCATGGAGAGGGTGATCAGTGAAACCAGAAGCACATCCCTTGGTACATCCCTGCTTGCCGAGCCCTTCCCTTCCCCGTACCACGTCCCTATGGAGGAGTTGTACTTAGCCTTGGAGAATGATAAAGTAGAGAGTGATAATGCACCAGCCAATACGCTCCAAACTGCCATGTTACAGGCTGCATTTGAAAAATGACAGTTAGGAGCTGATTGGTTGGTAGTTGAATCTTTCTCCACTTTATCTCTTTCCAAGGCTTAGTACATCTGCCCTATGTGATAGTGGAAGATGCATGGTGCAAAAAAAGGACACATATGCAGGGCCGTCTAGTGTAGGCCCCTGGGCACAGCAATACGCTGGGGCCCCTATCCATCCTCCAGCGGTAGGGTTGGGGGGTCAGCTTTGATGTCCTGCTGGTGGTAGGGGGTGCTTTATCTTTCGCTAAGCATGTAGGACCTGGAGCAGTAATTTCTGATAATTACTCCTTTACTGCGCAGATGGTGGGAGATGGGGCGGAGGGAGAACACTAAA
This sequence comes from Pseudophryne corroboree, assembly GCF_028390025.1. Taxonomy (NCBI): domain Eukaryota; kingdom Metazoa; phylum Chordata; class Amphibia; order Anura; family Myobatrachidae; genus Pseudophryne; species Pseudophryne corroboree. The sequence continues at coordinate 111,774,789 of NC_086450.1, forward strand.
CTGTACATGACTTCCAGGGTGGTAGGGGGTGTTTAATACTCAGGGGTGGGCAGCTTGCTTGACTGGAGATATCTGCAGTTCCTGGAAATAGATTTCTTAGCTTTCAATTGGATAAAAAAGAAAATAGAGAGTCCCACCTTTCAGTAGGTACTGGGGACTTGGGGATCAGAGTTCAGGAGCGAGAGCAATCCACCGACCAAAATATAAAACTGCATATTAGGTGTGTGGAGCTGGAGCATAGTACAGACAAGCTGCCCGTGTCCACCGAAAATGGAGAGTCCCAGTATTTGGAGTATACCCTCTGAAAAACCAAGTCAGACAAAACCTGAGATATCCTTATCCAGCTGGGAATAGCAATTAACAGGCTTGGATGTGGATCACTGCTTTGAAGTCGGATATCTCCAGATGCCCAGAGTCGATTTTCAAATATCTGGTACCCCTGGAAAAAGGGGACCCTCAGCTACCAGTCTAGGACCCTTATACTCCTGGGGCCCTTGGGCAACTGCCCATTGAGCCCATACGAAAAGACGGCCCTGCACATATGTACAGCTTTATTACAGTGTGAAATGAGGAATATCTATTCTCAGTTCAGATACCCTTCTTGAATATCAATCACAGTTTTAGAAGCTGATGTTACACTGGAAAGAGGTCCAACGAACTACATGGTCATTTCCGGAAGCACCAGGCACCAAGGAATTAGTAGTGGAATGGTATAAATCTCACATAGAATAATTGACTACTTGTTCATAAATTGCTGCAAATCTGTCTATGATAATAATAATCTATTGGCTCTCTCAATGATAGATAATAATGAGTTTTTTCTCAGGAAAGAGACAGCAAATATGTAGTTTGTAACCCTATTTTTCTTTCTTATTATAGTGCCAAAATAATAGAACAAATTTTGCCCATCCCCCCCCCCCCCCCCCCCCCCAAAAAAAAAAAACCTAGTGTTTTCCTGTCAACTTATTTGCAAGGTATACTTTCATATACCCTGGCATCAGTATAAGATTGGACCCATTTGGTTATATTCCACTAATTTTAACTACATTTATATTGTTTTTTGTTTAGTTTTTAGTTGAAAATTGCCATTTGGTCTATAGTTTTCCAGTTTCCTTTCCATTATTGGGAAAATTAGTTTACACGTTACCCATTTTTTTCACCAGATTCAAACAATCTATAGACTTATCTCTCAGCTAATATGGACTCAGCCAAGGTTCAGTTATTATAGCACCTTACAGAATCACTTCTATGTCATCTTTGCCACTCTCAAATTTCCACTTTTATTTTCTAGCAGCACAGGCTCAGTGGTTCAGTGTGCATGCTACTGGCAGTGGTTCAGTGTGCATGCTACTGGCAGTGGTTCAGTGTGCATGCTACTGGCAGTGGTTCAGTGTGCATGCTACTGGCAGTGGCTCAGTGTGCATGCTGCGGGCAGTGGTTACGTGTGCATGCTACCTGCAGTGGCTCAGTGTGCATGCTACCTGCAGTGGCTCAGTGTGCATGCTGCGGGCAGTGGTTCAGTGTGCATGCTACTGGCAGTGGTTCAGTGTGCATGCTGCGGGCAGTGGTTACGTGTGCATGCTACCAGCAGTGGCTCAGTGTGCATGCTACCTGCAGTGGCTCAGTGTGCATGCTACTGGCAGCAACCACAAGATGAAATTGCAGTGCAGACCTGGAAGTACAAATGCTGAATCAATAAGAAAAGTAGTTCCTAATAATGCGATACTCACAATATATAAATACACGGTCAAGTCACATTATTATGACCACCTCCTTCATCGGCAGCGTGTAGCCCATGAAGTACGTCACATGCCGTACACTGGCTTGGTGGGTATATAAGCTGTGTGATAAGCCGTCTGTACACATATCACTCATTGCTGTCATGTTAAATTGGGCGAGAGTTGCAAAAAGGGATGATTATCGGCTTTCGGGTCAAGGATGGCAGTATTTCTGAAACTGTTCGTGTGCTGCTGTGGTGAAGGTGTATCATGACTGGACAAATGGCACCATTGAGAATAACCGACCTGGAAACTGCGGAACACCATGTGCCATTGATGTGAGTGGTGAACGTCTGCTATGAAGGTGCGTGAGGGCTGACCGACACGGTACAGCTCACCGTCAAAATGAACCTGGGGCTACCAGATCTGTGTCTAAAATGACAGTTCAGCCCGTCTAGCTGCTGTCCGTGCTGCACACGGCGGTTACTCTGGCTATTAGCTGGTGGTCATAATAATGTGATTTGACCGTGTATATCATACTTATGAACTGGTATTGTGGCCTCACCTCCACTTTACTTTCACCTCTTTTGGTGTAAAAAGGAACTTAAAGAGTCAATGATAGTGTCAAATAAAATGTGATGGTATATGGCACCACAATGCTTTTTCATGTATTTATGGAAGGTAAAGCAATTCAGCAGGTGCCATTAGTGGATTTCTTGTAATGTATACAGTTAAACCATGAATTAAAGACCCAACTGTGAAACTGAGTTCCATCCATGGATTCTTCTCATTTGTCTGGCACAGGAAGCTTCTCCGTGTTGCATATAACTGACTGATGAGTGAGTGGGGCCTATTTACTAAGTCATACTATATGGCTGTGGTGAGCAAAAACTATTGGCGGTGGGGAGGGGGTAATCAAGCGCCCGCTCTGCGAGATTAAAAAGAGCATCCATTTTGGCTATAATATTCATCTTCATCCTAATTGGTTCTAAAGCAACAGTGGCATACCTCATAAACAAGCAGTCCTTCTTTGGAGTTATAAAATAGCACTTTTGTGTGCTTAAATATCCTATATTGGAGCTCCATCAGTATACCAGTTTCTACGGACTTTTATCCTGCAGTGATATATATACCAGTGTGTTATAAAGTTTTTTATTACATGTACATTTATATTGATTATATTTATATACATTTTATTCCATAATAAATTGTCACAGACAAATGTATTTTTATTTTTGCGCTCCCTTGTGACATTGTGTATTTTTGTTGCTTTTATAGTAGTGAGTAACGCAGAGTACTTTCTGGGAGCTGCATATATACAGATTTGTAGTGACTAATCGATAAACACTAGATCAGTCTACTGCTCATGCGCAGGTCTCCGGAAAATTGACGCAGCAGCCATTTTTCCAGTGATTTTCACCTGTGCATGTACAGATTACCAGAGAAATGGCTGCCAAGACATTTTCCCAGTGCAAGTTTCCAGGAAATTGGTGCGGCTGCCATATTTCCCAGTGATTTGTGCAGCCCTGCTGCTGCCGACGCAGGACTACAGAGAGGTGATTGTTAAAGAACATAGGTGCAGGGTGTGCAGTGTTAGCTCTTCTGGACCCAGGGGCCCATATGTCCCACACACCCTACATCCATTATAGAAATGCTTCTAACACTAAGGGGCATATATGTTAAGCCTTGGTAAGAGATAAAGTGGAGAGAGATAAAGTACCAACCAATCAGCTTCTAACTGCCATCGTACAGTATGTGTTTGAAAAATGACTTTTAGCAGCTGATTGGTACTTTGGGGGACATTTACTAAGCAGGGATAAGAGCAGAGAAGTGAGCCAGTGGAGAAGTTGCCCCATCAACCAATCAGCAGCTCTGTATAATTTTATAGTATGAAAATTATAGTGATGAGCGGGTTCGGTTCCTCAGAATCCGAACCCCCCCGAACTTCACCCATTTTACACGGTTCCGAGGCAGACTCGGATCCTCCCGCCTTGCTCGGTTAACCCGAGCGCGCCCGAACATCATCATCCTGCTGTCGTATTCTCGCGAGATTCGTATTCTATATAAGGAGCGGCGCGTCACCGCCATTTTCACTCGTGCATTGGAGATGATAGGGAGAGGACGTGCAGCGTTCTCTCAGTTGTGTTCAGTGTGCTGCAAATATCTGTGCTCAGTGTGCTGCAAATATCTGTGCTCAGTGTGCTTGCAAATATCTGTGCTCAGTGTGCTTGCAAATATCTGTGCTCAGTGTGCTGCAAATATCTGTGCTCAGTGTGCTTGCAAATCTCTGTGCTCAGTGTGCTGAAAATATCTACGTTCTCTGCCTGAAAAACGCTCCATATCTGTGCTGCATTGTAGTATATAGTAGGAGGACAGTGCAGAATTTTGCTGACCAGTGACCACCAGTATTATATCAGTACGGTACAGTAGTCCACTGCTCTACCTACCTCTGTGTCGTCATGTATACTATCCATCCATACCTGTGGTGCATTTTAGTTGTGCGCAGTATATATAGTAGGAGGACAGTGCATAATTTTGCTGACCACCAGTATATAATATATAGCAGTACGGTACAGTAGTCCACTGCTCTACCTACCTCTGTGTCGTCCAGTATACTATCCATCCATACCTGTGGTGCATTTAAGTTGTGAGCAGTTTATATAGTAGGAGGACAGTGCATAATTGTGCTGACCACCAGTATATAATATATAGCAGTACGGTACAGTAGTCCACTGCTCTACCTACCTCTGTGTCATCAAGTATACTATCCATCCATACCTATGGTGCATTTAAGTTGTGCGCAGTATATATAGTAGGAGGACAGTGCATAATTGTGCTGACCACCAGTATATAATATATAGCAGTACGGTACAGTAGTCCACTGCTCTACCTACCTCTATGTCGTCAAGTATACTATCCATCCATACCTGTGGTGCATTTAAGTTGTGCACAGTATATATAGTAGGAGGACAGTGCATAATTTTGCTGACCACCAGTATATAATATATAGCAGTATATTCCACACATTAAAAAATGGAGAACAAAAATGTGGAGGGTAAAATAGGGAAAGATCAAGATCCACTTCCACCTCGTGCTGAAGCTGCTGCCACTAGTCATGGCCGAGACGATGAAATGCCATCAACGTCGTCTGCCAAGGCCGATGCCCAATGTCATAGTAGAGAGCATGTAAAATCCAAAAAACAAAAGTTCAGTAAAATGACCCAAAAATCAAAATTAAAAGTGTCTGATGAGAAGCGTAAACTTGCCAATATGCCATTTACGACACGGAGTGGCAAGGAACGGCTGAGGCCCTGGCCTATGTTCATGGCTAGTGGTTCAGATTCACATGAGGATGGAAGCACTCATCCTCTCGCTAGAAAACTGCAGTGCCACTCCTAGATGGGCCAGGTGTTTGTGTCGGTCGCTTAGCTTAGCCATCCAGCGACCTTGGTGCACCTCTTTTTTTCTTTGCATCATGTGCTGTTTGGGGACTATTTTTTGAAGTGCCATCCTGTCTGACACTGCAGTGCCACTCCTAGATGGGCCAGGTGTTTGTGTCGGCCACTTGGGTCGCTTAGCTTAGTCACACAGCTACCTCATTGCACCTCTTTTTTTCTTTGCATCATGTGCTGTTTGGGGACTATTTTTTAAATCTGCCATCCTGTGTGACACTGCAGTGCCACTCCTAGATGGGCCAGGTGTTTGTGTTGGCCACTTGGGTCGCTTAGCTTAGTCATCCAGCGACCTCTGTGCAAATTTTAGGACTAAAAATAATATTGTGAGGTGTGAGGTGTTCAGAATAGACTGGAAATGAGTGGAAATTATGGTTATTGAGGTTAATAATACTATGGGATCAAAATTCTATGATTTAAGCTGTTTTTGAGGGTTTTTTGTAAAAAAAAACACCCAAATCCAAAACACACCCGAATCCGACAAAAAATTTTCAGGGAGGTTTTGCCAAGACGCGTCCGAATCCAAAACACGGCCGCGGAACCGAATCCAAAACCAAAACACAAAACCCGAAAAATGTCCGGTGCACATCACTAGAAAATTATAGATGTTACTTTAGTGCTGATTGGTTTTCATGGGCACTTCTCCACTGGCTCACTTCTCCGCTCTTATCACTGCTTAGTAATACCCCTTTTCCACTATCTCTTTTAAACACGGGTAAATGCGCGGGGGCGCGCATTTACCCGTTTTTCCCTAGTGGAAACGGGTCCCCCGGCAAATTCCCGGATCAAGTAATCCGGGAATCCAACCCTTGTGGCTAGCCGGGTTGAACACGTGTTCAACCCGGCTAGCTGTCTAGTGTGAACGGGAGCCGTGTCGAGGTGACACGGCTCCCATTCACAGTGCATAGGGAGGGCGGCAATTGCCGGGTTGGTGAGCGCTGTCTGCAGGGGGCTGTAGCACGGGTCGCAGCTGTGTCAGACGACACGGCTGCGACCCGTGCTACGCTAGTGGAAAAGGGGTACTAATGTCCTCCATTATCTCTCCTTCCACTTTATCTCTCTCCAAGGCTTAGGGGTCTATTCATGAAGCAGTGAAAAGTGAGGAAAAGTGAGCCTGTGGAGAAGTTGCCCATGGCACCCAATCAGCTGCTCCGTACAGTTGTATAGTATGCAAATTATAAATGTTACTTCATTGCTTGTTGGTTGCCATCGGCAACTTCTCCACTGGCTCACTTCTCCACACTTTTCACTGCTTCATGAATAGACCCCTTAGTACATATGCCTCTTAGGGGTCTATTCATGAGGCAGTGAAAAGTGTGGAGAAGTGAGCCAGTGGAGAAGTTGCTGATGGCAACCAATAAGCATTAAAGTAACACTTATAATTTGCATACTATAAAATTATATAGAGCAGCTGATTGGTTGCCATGGGCAACTTCTCCACTGGCTCACATCTCCACTCTTATCACTGCTTCATGAATAGACCCCTTCGGTAGGCTGACCATATTATCCCTTTAACCTGGGATTCTCATGAATTACACAGGTTCTGTGGCTGACTGACTACAAGCCTGCATTTCACCTGGTTTTAAGCAGCCACAGAACCTGTGTAATTCATGAGTGTCCCAGGCTAAAGGGATAATATGGTCAGCCTACCTTAGGATGATATTTATGAACGTTTAGAGAGAGAGAGATAAAGTAGAGAGAGAGTATAAAGTACCAACCAATCAGTTTCTGTCAGGTTACAGGCTGTTGGGTCTATTTATTTATTAACTGTTTCTTATATAGTGCAGCAAATTCTGTAGCACTCTACAATATTGTGTTTGAAAAATGACTGGAGTTGATTGGTTTGGACTTCGGGATCTATTCATGAAGCAGTGGAAAGTGTGGAGAAGTGAGCCAGTGGAGAAGTTGCCCATGGCAACCAATCAGCTGCTTTGTATAATTTTATAGAATGCACTTTATAAATGTTACCTCAGCACTAATTGGTTGCCATGGCCAACTTCTCCACTCTTTTCACTGCTTTATGAATAGACCCCTATCTCTCTCTCCAAGCTTTGATACATATCCCCCTTTATCTATCTCCAGGCTTCATACATCTCCCTCTTACTTTTGTCCGTTTGTTGGACATAGTGAAGGATGATTCATCTGAATATATCTGTCACTGACCTGGGTTGGGGATGTTGTGGACTCGGGGGTTCTTCCGATGGTCGGGAAAAGGAACCACAGGTGGGTCGGAGCAGGGATGGTCGGCTATAGGATTTCCTCATACAAGACTCTGATAGTTAGGATTGGTGAAGAATGCTGAGGAACTTTATCAAGGGAAGGGAGCAATACAGCGGCACATAAAAGACAGCGAACTTGTGGGCAATGTCAAAAGGTTACTGGAGAATTTGTGAGCAATGTTCAACTGATGAATGAAGAACTTGTGAGCGATGATGAAAGACACTGAAGAATTTGTGAGCGATGTTTTAAAGACACTGATGAATGAAGAACTTGTGAGCGATGATGAAAGACACTGAAGAATTTGTGAGCGATGTTTTAGAAACACTGATGAATGAAGAACTTGTGAGCAATGGTGAAAGACACTGAATAATTTGTGAGCAATGTTTTAGAAACACTGATGAATGAAGAACTTGTGAGCGATGGTGAAGGACACTGAAGAATTTGTGAGCGATGCTTAAAGATACTGATGAATGAAGAACTTGTGAGCGATGGTGAATGACACTGAAGAATTTGTGAGCGATGTTTAAGGACACTGATGAATGAAGAACTTGTGAGCGATGGTGAAGGACACTGAAGAATTTGTGAGCGATGGTTAAGGACACAGAACGCTGGAAACACTAAAGTTGGTTCGGCCCGCAGGCCATGCTGAATGCAGGGAGCGCTGGCAACTGCACTGCAGAGGAACACACTAGTTGCTCGGATCACTGGAGATTGTGCTGCAGGAAGGCACCCTGAATGCTAGAAGCACTGGAGTATAGCTGCTGGGAAACACACTGCGTACGGGAGCTTTGGCATCCACTTCAGAAAAGAGACGATACTCAGGCGCTGAGGCTCTGCCCGGCGTCTGGTTTTGAATCTCCCGCCTCTACTGGATTGGTGAAGCGGGTTCGTGACATCACCTGCTCCCCGCCCACGTGACGCCGGCTGTCATGGCGGCGCCCACGCTCCGGGGAACCACCGGGAGACGCGCCAGCCAGACGCCGGGACCCGAGGACCGCCGGAGGTGAGGACCGCCAAACGGACCAGCAGCCACGCAGGGGTAAGCGCGGCGGCCGCTGCCCCTGGTGTGTGACAATATCGTTGTCCTCCACTGCTCATTAGTATATAGTTTGTGCTCTTTGCACCACTGAACCAACAAACATGCATTGTGCATGGTTTATGTTATCTATGTAAATGACTCTGGTGTCCTGCTGTATGGAGTTCTCCTCGGACCCTTTGTGATGAAACTTACTACTTGCACCACAGGTTGATATTGGCAGTAAATTGATCTGCTATTGCTTATCTGCTTTGTCTGGCATTATAAATGAAATACGGAATGTGCAGATAGCTCCATTCTGGAGGTTGCTCTTCATCACACTTTTGCTCCTTACCAATGATGCATTGGAGATGTACTAAGCTTTGTAGAGTGATAAAGTGGAGATAGATAAAGTACAAGCCAATCAGTTCCTCACTGCCATGTTACAGGCTGTGTTTGAAAAATGACGGGAGCTGATTGGTCGGTAGCTTAGCTCTCTCTACTTTATCACTCATCAAGGTTTAGTACATCTGCCCACCAGGGAAGTCAATCATTTTTATACATGTCCCTAACCATACTGGGGTGTGCTTAATGACCACACGAGCCACCCCTATGTGGTAGCCATTGAATTCAATGTCCTAGGCCTCCTCATTAACCCAGGTGTATCCATTTTTTTGTCCCCTTCCTGTATCTAACATTGTTATATGGGTTTTATTGGAATCATTAAGTGAAAATGTTTAATGGAAATAAACTGATGAGAGCTGTAGTCATTTATGCTCTCTCAGCATCCAATATCCAGCAAATATTTACACCAATCCCCTTTGATGTTCTTCTAGCAAATAAACGTTAAAATATTTGGATGTATCCTCACTTGTTATGATGTGTCCAGAATGAAAATGACTAGCCCTGCTCTCTGTGGATTTGCTGAACAGGTGGTCTGCAGAAGGGTCACTAAGTATATTTAGCATCTGAAACCTGAGCAAGCTGCCCCCGGATTGGCTGCTAGAGCCACATGATAATTTAGGAGCTGATGCATTTGCTTTGCTCTTGACCAGCGTTTCTGAGGAGGGAAGAGTTGGAGGCTTTGCTGCTAAGGAAATTAATTAAATATCACTGGTAAGAGCTTTTCTGTTTCCATTTTCCACATACAGAACTAGTCTTTTGCCTGCATGGAACATAACTCAGTAGGTGGGATAGAGACTTCTGTTAGGACAACACAAAAAGTCTCTTGTGGGGTCTTCAGTAGTTTGAGAACTTGTCTTCTCCAGTCACTCAGTGGTGCTGATAAGAAGTGTGGCTTTGCCTTACTATGCAATTATGCTACTGGATGTGCAGATAAGTATCAATTGTGTTAAGTGGAACAGTAAATCACTTTATACCATGATGCATAAAACAATGATGTACTGTGCAGACCAAGTTTTGCAGCTATGCATATTAACTGCACTTGCATTTTATTCATAATGTTGGGATTTAATAATTAAGTTTAAACTATTTTTCTGTTGGCACTAAAAAGGAGCAGTGTTACGTGTTCCTATATTTAACTTGCACTAGTGGGCTTCAGTTGCCTCAGAAGGTATTACAGCTGAACTGGCTAAACAAAACCGGCCAATCAGCTGATGGTATTAACTTACATGTCACATAACTGTGGGCCCAGGCGGCAGCTGCTAAAAGGCTTCAGCTACTAACTTTGGGGTCTGCGTTCTCTAGCACTGTTATAAAACGAAATACTTTGACAGGCCCAGCTATGGCCATCTTCCCCGCCACACACTATTAAAGCCTCTGGTATCCTCAGCATCAGGGGAAATGATATGAATTTTTTTATATTTTTCAGGTGTGATCCAAAAAACGTTGCAGAAACAATCCACAGTACAGGCCCATGCTGTGCAGAACGCAAATAATCGTGTTGCCCTAAGGTTATTATCAATCATTTGTTTATAATACATATATAATTACTGCTTAAAGCTTTAATAGCTGTTTAATTTAATGTGAAAACAAATTATTGTATAGATCTATCTATCTATCTATCTATCTATCTATCTATCTATCTATCTATCTATCTATCTATCTATCTCATATCTATGTTTATAACAAGTTACATTGTTTTTGTCACTTCTGTATTTTTAATACTATATTTTACTATCAGTTTGTAGGTGACAGAAACCTCAATATGGCGGATGATGAAGAAGTTGAGGAGTATGAGGTAATTAATATAAATGACTATATGTATGTATAATGCATCTGACGGCTTATGATTGAGATTAAATGGGCACTTTTTTTTTGCCCATTAAAATGGCTTATTTGTTAGTGGTTTATTGCAGGTATAAAATAATGTCAAGAACACAACATTCCAGTAAAATGAAATGTGATATACGTATAGCAAGGAGTGGACATGTGTAGAATCCATCAGCTATCAGGTTTGATGCAGATAGAGTGATGCCAAGGTACTTTGATACCTATTTAGTCAGCAGATCTGGACTGCAGGAGTCAAACTCTCTGTTAGAGCACTCTCTCTGATCGAGTAAAGCCTGCCGTGTGTTAATCTGTGCGTCCATGGTCATTAGTAAATTAGGAGAGGTCAGCATTAGTAAAGTTAGGCAATGAAGGAGGCGTTACTAAGCTGTGCTGAAAAATATATATTATTAATTATTTTGCATTTCTGAAACATATAATGGGAAAATAAATTCAGCGCTATACTCAGCAGTGCACATCGCCGTATATTACAGTAGACAAACACTGTTAGGATGTCACCTTTGCCCACCCTTTCAGGAAGCACATTGCGGCCCTCATGCTGAATTGAATTCCACCCATAGTTTTTAGGATTAGTTTCTAATTGTAACTAAGAGCACAGTGCAACTTCTTTTATTCTGTATATAGAATGCAATTCTCACAATCTATGCTATTACTTGGGGATAATATTTATTAAATATGAGAATTAATAACACCAGACAGAGGTGGGGGTTGCAAACGAGAACTATGTAATTGCAATGGTAGAAGTGGGGGACCCTCAGCTTAAATTTCTTACATTATATTTGTGGCCTCGGCAAAAGCACGAGTCAGCAGGCTCTCTAGAGGAGTAAGGTTGGCCCTGTGGCCCCTGTAGGGCTGACTTGTCGACAGCTTCTTCCTCTGCTGAGACTGGTAATGATCCTGTATCACACTTCCTGCTGAGGAGGAGGCTTTCTAATGGGGGAGCCAATCCTTCCTCCCATGTGTGTGGCCTAATTCTTTAAATAGGTGCAGGTCTATTGAAAAAAATATTCAATGTACTATGTACAGTATATAGTGCAAGTGTTGGCTCTTTTTATTGTACTACCTATGCCTTATGGCAGAGGAAATATGGATGGGCAGTTATGACTATCCCTAAACACAAATCAACCTATCAGACTCCATTTAGTTCTTTTTTTATTGTTTGTTTGTTTGTTTGTTTGTTTTTTTATAGAAGAGTTTAGAAGCTGCAAGCAAACATCCTATTGGCTGCTTTAGGATGTTGTACTTTTTAGCAGTTTTCCTTTTTTTATTTAATTTTTTCATTCTTTTGTCCATGTATATTGTCTAATATGTAAGCTTTCACTTTATATACATTATGATTAGTATACAATGGATGTTAAAATATACATGTACTCCCGTGAAAGGAGTTCTGGTCACCATCACTTCAGTATTCTCTAGGAAAACCTGTGTATTAGAATAAAGCACCTTTACTGTACATTAGTGTAAATAATTTAATGGTCCCCATCTAGGATTTCTACCACCTGTAAAAAACACTTCAAGCTTTATTATGGTCACTAATTGCCTATATGACTTCTTCTAATAGTCATATAATTTAGAGTAGGGACTGCATTATCCCATATGTACAAGTAAAAGTACAAGACTTGTATTTATATTGTAACATTAGTGATGTGAGGGCTATATCTGTAGACTGGTGTGTGTGGCTCCATCTGACGTTCAGATTGGTGATGCGGGAAGAGACGGCTGGTTCTATAATTTGCTGAATGTTAAAACTGAAATGGCATGCTGGCTAAAATAGTTTTAGTGTCTGCAAGTGTAATAAGATCTGGACGTTTCTAATGCTATCTAGAAGTACAAACATTGCAGCACAGTATGGGTTGATCTATGAATTGGCTTTTATATATATATATATATATATATATATATATATATATTTCTGATTTATTTTGTCTTGTTTATTTTTGACCTGTGGTGATTTTATTTGCCTGCAGTCAGTGTGTAAGAGCTGCACATATATTAGACTATATATAAAGTGGTCTTACAATAATAATTTCCTGGGATATTTTGAAAAAAATATAGGCTAATTTACATTTATATATTCTTATTGTTTAAAATGGAGATAAAGACAGGAGCCACTGGCTACCACCAGAGCCAGATTTACACACCATATATGAGCCAAAGGTTTCATGTGGGCATTATGCAATGGTGCAGAGGTATAATTTCCTGGAAATTTGATGAGTTTTGATCAGAGATGTACAGAAAAGGTAGGCGGAGGAGGCACTGTCTCACCTGCCATAGACTTTTACTCCAGAGTATTGACTACAAAAATGATTAGAATAATACACAGAAGATAGTTCTAACATATTCTGTATTTTTCATATACTTTTTACAGTGAAAACTTAGGCACAAAAGTTACTTTGACAGGAAAGGCTCTGCACACCTGCCTCACCCGACCGCACGTCACTGATACATAGAAAACATCTGGTTCATGCATACATACAGTACTGTCATTTTCTGTGACATTCCAATGCCATTGCTATTCAGGGTTATTAACTAATACCGCTGAAATATCCATGTCTACAATAACCTATGGCAACAATCAGACATTATTTTCAATGTCTAACCTGTACTAGACAAATAAAAACCTAATTGCTGAATGGTCGATATGATTTTAGTGCAGATTTGCATTGTCCAGTCGGAATACTTGGGGCCCCTCACAACCCAGTTATTTGCCCCACCTGACCCACAATCTGTTTATTAGGGCCCTCCCATGGGTTGCATGACTAGAAAAAATAACTGGTTCTCCCTAAATTAGGTTTAGCATTCTATATTAAACTGACATTAATTGTTTCTTCCTTAGGATAGTGCCACATGGGAGCTCTTGATAGTCCTCCTTTTACAGCCAGAAACATTCCCTTACAGACACAAGTGATTGATCTGTAAAGTTGTATTTAGGGTTATCAAACCTGAATCTTCCCATTGCAAGTTGACACAACAATAGCAGTGGTGTCACTGGGGTTTGATACATTTCCCCATATGTATTTTTTTAGAGGCACCCATTGAAAAGTAAATAAAATAAAACCATGTCATAAAGAAATAATGTCAATGTGATGGAAAAGGGGAAAATAAACTATGGAATTTATCTGGGATGTACTGTAACATTGAAACTTCTGCACAATGGGCCAAAAAGTTAAAAAACGCCCAAGGCAAAGATTTCCACCATAGCTCATGGGGTTAGAAGATAACAAAGTTTAAGATGCGTTGGCCAATCGGAGGATTTGTACAGAGCACAGAGCAGCATACAGGTTCACAACTAGCACGACCCCTATACTTGATTTTCAATAGTTCAATTAGATCAGGCATGATACCGAAGGATTGGCGTATAGCTGAGGTAGTGCCATTATTTAAAAAGGGATCCAAAAATCTTCCAGGAAACTACAGACCAGTTAGTTTAACATCTATAGTGGGGAAAATATTGGAAGGAATTCTAAGGGACGTCATACAGGAGTATCTAAAGTCCGCTAGGATTAGCAAGAACCAGCATGGGTTTGTGAGGGACAGGTCATGTCAGACTAACTTAATTAGCTTCTACGAGGAAGTGAGCAATAAACTTGATCAAGGAAAAGCAGTGGATGTGGTCTTCCTAGATTTTGCAAAAGCCTTCGATACAGTTCCTCACAGGAGACTGATGATCAAATTAAAGGAGATTGGCCTAGGAAAAACTATTTGCACATGGATAAGCAGCTGGTTGGATAGCAGGGTACAGCGAGTAGTGGTCAACGGGAATTCCTCAACCTGGTCCCCAGTAGTCAGCGGAATACCACAAGGGTCCGTACTCGGCCCACTACTGTTCAACATATTTATCAATGACCTAGAAATAGGCCTGGAAAGCACAGTGTCAATCTTTGCAGATGATACTAAACTGTGTAAGGTAATTAATTCAGAATTGGATGTGGAATCCTTGCAGAATGATCTATCTAAACTTGAACTCTGGGCGTCTAAATGGAAAATGAGGTTCAATACAGACAAATGCAAGGTTATGCATTTTGGGAAAAACAATCTTGCATCCTACACAGTAGCGGATCTTGCCACGGGCAAGCAGGACTTTTGCCCGGGGCACCGCACCGTGGCAAGATCCGCCACTGCTGCCCGCTGTGTCCCCCGTCCGCCTCCGCTGCCCGCTGCCGTCCCCGTCCGCCTCCTGTGAAGGGAACTAGACGCATAGCGTCTAGTTTCCCTTCGTGGAGAGGACCTTTTGCTGTGCGGTGCGCGATGACGTCATCGCGCACCGCTCAGCATTCAAGCGGCGCTAGCAATGTACAGGGGGCGTAACTGACCACGCCCCCTGTATTAGGCCACACCCCTTTTCCTGCCCGGGGCGCAGAGCGCCCTTGAACCGGCCCTGATCCTACATATTAAATGAGGAACACCTAGGGGAACAGAGTTGGGAAAAGATTTGGGGGTATTCATTGATAATAGGCTTAATAACCGTACACAATGTCAAAACGCAGTAAAGAAGGCAAGTAAGGTGCTAGCATGCATAAAAAGGGGAATTGAGACGAGGGACTCGGATGTAATCATGCCACTGTATAAGGCATTGGTACGTCCGCACCTGGAATATTGTGTTCAGTTTTGGGCACCATTGTATAAAAAAGACATCAGTGAACTTGAAAGTGTTCAAAGGCGAGCTACTAAATTGATTAAAGTTATCTAGAAAAACTCTAAGTGATGTTCAGATGTGGAAAACAGTTCTCAATTAAAGCTCTTTAATATATCACCAGTATGGTCCTCCCGGGTAGGCAGTCTGGGATAAGTTCCTGGCAATGGTCAAGTCATCCACTTCCCTCAAGCAAAACTCCAGGGTGCACTGTTCCAACAAGTCCAACGCGTTTCAACCCTGTACTTAGGGTCTTTATCAAGGCAATATCAAGGCAATTATTCCAGACTGCCTACCCGGGAGGACCATACTGCTGATATATTAAAGAGCTTTGATTGAGAACTGTTTTCCACCGGTTCTCATAGTTTTCTGGTAATTCTACAGTCTGTCCATATTTTCCACATCACTCAGGACGTATCTGTTCGAAGTCCTTTATTGCTATTTGCACAAATTGTGTGTTTTTATGTGTGATTAAAAAATACTGTACCACACATGTTGTATTATCTGTTTTCTCCCCATATGCTGATTGTACGGGAGTAGAAGAAATTGATTAAAGGCCTAGAAGGACTGGACTATAAGGAAAGACTTACTAGGCTGAATATGTATACACTAGAAAAGAGGCGCCTAAGAGGAGATATTATTAATATCTTCAAATATGTAAAGGGACATCACAAAGAGTTATCAGAGGAATTATTTATTAAAAGAACACAGTTTAGGACATGTGGGTACTCGCTGCGACTGGAGGAGAGAAAGTTCCAAATGCAATGGAGGAAAGGGTTCTTCACTGTTATGGCAATCAGGATGTGGAATTCCCTGCCAGGGAAGGTGGTAATGGCGGACTCTGTAATTGGATTTAAAAAAGGAATGGATACATTTCTGAATGAATAAACTATCCAAGGTTATAATACTTAAAATATCAACGTAGTTAATCCGGGGGTAACATGAGTTATTGTAGCTAACTAGTCATAAAACATTATTTAGCAAGTATGTAGAATCATCACAACTTAAAACAGGTTGAACACGATGGGCAATTTGCCTCTATTCAACCTCAAATACTATGTTACAGAGTGGTGCAAAAGAGAAGATTATTAAAATGAAATAAAGGCATTGACAGGGCACATTAAAGGGGCGTTCCTTGACTGGCAATAAGGAACATTGTCATTTTCCCTGTACTGGAAGACTTGGAATTTGCATCAGTTTTGAGCCAGAGGAAATTGAATCTCATTCTAGACTTTTAGGGCGGTATTCAGTTCTTTTCACCCCCTTCCACACCCGTTCTGTTTCTGCTGACGGGTGTGGTGTCATCATTTTAGCTCGCTCCCCCGGAGTAGTGAGGTGCCCTACCCCTTTACGCAACTAAACCTGATTACTATGGGCGCAATATGCGCAATAACGGGGATCACTTTAGACACGAGATTGGGCGTGATATATCATTTGAATACCACTCTTAATGTGTGTAATGTATTTTAGTGGTGAAGCTCATTTCTAGGCACATTTTGCCCAATACAAAACTTTAATTACATAAAATACAATTGTTATATAATAGCATCAGCCCCAATATCCCTACTCTCATTAATTTTATCTATAAATGAAGCTAGACCAAGAACTATTTAAGTAGACAAATGCAGAAGTTTGTTTACTGAAGTGGGTATTGGGCTTTGTTCTAGAATGACAGGAGGCTGGACGAGACATTCACACTTTTGCACCTGTTCAGATTTTTCCACCTTTCCACTCCTAGTTTGTAGAACTGGCACCCAAAAGTGGATAGTAGGCATCAGAGGCGTAGCCAGAACAGCATTATTTGAAGGGCCCCTTCCACAATGCTTCTAGAGAGACAGCTCTCTCTCTCTCTCTCTCTCTCTCTCTCTCTCTCTCTCTCTCTGCAACAGGTGTTCATTTATGCCCTATAGAAGTGTCCAACTTAAGGTTATGTCCCATAGTAGTGCCCTACTTCATTTTATGAACCCAAGCATTGCCTTGTTTAATGATGTGCCCCGCCCTAGTTCACATTGTACTATACAGTGCCCGCAATTCTTATTATGCCACGAACTGTGTCTCCAGCTAACAACACGTCACATTGTAGTGCCACCAGTACACATTATGCCACATAGTGCCCCCAGTTCCCACTCAGTATTTATCAATCAATTCCAAGAACGTAGTAGAGAACTTTAAGACCTGGGTGCAGTTGAGTTAGGCACCAGAGGTGGTCCCCCTAAACCTCTGGTCCCATAGCAGTGGCATCCCTTGCAGCCAATATACTGTAGCTACGCCCATAGTAAACATGCACATTGATGTGCTGAGGGATTATATAGTGAGCTCCACCCTCACTAAAGAAAACATCAGCTCCATGTACATGTACCTGTATTTCTGCCATTTTGGCAAAGGTACATTGCAACAGTATATAGGAAAAATATTTATTATTTAAAGACAAACAGTGAATAAATTATAGAAACATGTCGGAGGTGATTCTTTTTGTAATCAACCTTTCCTAGTCTGTACAGTACAATTTATGTCCCAGGAATGTATTGCCCAGTGATGCTAACCACTGTGCCAACATGGTTATCCATTGGAGCCAGTGACTGCGCATATAAAACACAATCAATCTTGTTTAATATGCAGTGGTTAATGAGTGTTTGCTCTTGCGGCTTGAGAGGGGGTCAGTGAAGGACACTTCCAAAGCATAGGCAGTATCCAAATAAAAAAAGCTGCAGCACCAGCGTTCCTGTTGACGAGTGCAAAAAGTAGTGAGTATTAGGTGACTGGTGCTAATCGGGACTGTTTCATACATACAGTTTAGCATTTAAAAAAAACTCTTGTATAAGTATGTATTTTGACGCTAGTGGGTAAAGAGCCTAAAGCTTATCTATTCATTTAGGAATATTTAAAATACAATTAATTCAGTAAGTTCTTCACCTAAAAAATTATGCCAGCTGGAGAAAGAGTAAAATGAAAGTAAACACTGCATATGATATTCATGTCGCTCATTAAATAATATGATGATTTGCAAATGATTGTGATTCATTTTTGGTAGAAAAATAAACTGATAATAAAGTGACTTGCAGCTTACCTACAGACATGGTGGAGATTCCAGCTAGTAGTTACAGCTCTGTACACTTTCCATATGTAGCCAACACTTGAAAGTAATTTTACAGTAGAAATGCCTTAATGATGTCCTGGGTAATTGTTCTGTGGTTTGGGGGTATTTTTGTTGAAATATGAAATGGGTTGTTGTGAAGGATCTCGGTTGTTTAAAGCAATATTTGTCAATAACCATTACAGGTGTAGGACATTTGTAACTGTCTGTCAGAAACTGTGAGACGTTTGCCTTCTGAAGACTTTATTTATCCAACATTAATCTAATGACTGTATCTGTCCTTATCTATCACCTATTTGAACACTAATGAGTGGCATATCTAAAATAAGTGTAGGATTTGCACATAGGCCCCTGGCTCACAACACACGCTGTACCTAGAAGATGCCCCTGGGTCACCACACGAGTTGCACCCAGAAGAGGCCCAAGGGTCATCACACATGCTGTACACACGCTGTACCTAGAAGAGGCCCATGGGTTACCACACATGCTGTACCTAGAAGAGGCCCCTGGGTCACCACACACTCTGCACCCAGAAGAGACCCCACATGCAGCAGGCCCCACCTCTGTAATCTGAGGGAGGCACCATGTTTTGAGTGCTATCTCCAGGAAGATGGTGCCTGCGCAGATCATAGCAATGGCAATGATACTGTACCAGCACATTTATTATATTCTGCGCATCTACCTAAAATATAACTGTGAAAATGGTGTTGCTGGCAGGAATGGTAGTGGGGTGGGCACCACAAAGAGCGGTGGATTGCTGCACACCACTTTGTGTTAATAGTTTTCTGGCACTAATGCACACTTATAGTACTCTATAGAGCAATCAATAATATATGTATTTGTTCATTTACCCGATAAACTATCTGAGATAGTGTATCTGTCTGTGTGTTCCTATGTCTCTATGGCTCTTTTAAAGTATCTTATGGTATTGTTCTTTGTGGTATACATATTTTGTGGTGTTTGTTTCTTGCTTACATGAAAATGTCATTGATTGTTCATGCGTTGATTATTTAATGACAATAAAACCAAATTCCAATTCCAATAAAAGAATCAGGATTAATTCCTGTGGTTCTCTCCTCAGCGACTTGTGGCAGAACAATTTTTTTCAAGAACCATTTTTTATTCCACCATTTTTTCCCCTCTACATATGTAGCAGCCCTTGTGACAGAAAATAAAAATTAATTGGGGTCAGTTCAATTAGTGGGTGCATTGCTGGTGCTATAGAATGGAAGCTGCTCAATCAATAATACCCCCCCTGCCCCAGGTGCTGAAAGGGAGGGGTTATTCTACACAAGAAACAAACAGGGAAGGCATTGCTGGAGATACAAGGGTATGCATGTATTTGCCGCACTTGGCAGACCCAGTATCACAGCAAAACACCTTGGAGCAAACATAACTCCACGATGACGGTGCAGTTGTGCTGTGGTATTCCGGGATGTGATTCTCCCCTAATTGAATCGATCCCCTTATTGCTGAATATCACAGTGATTGGAATGCTTTCTTGGGCTATTTATTATTGGCTAGACACTGGGACACGGGCTCCAATATAGATCCCATTCTGAAGAAGGCTAAAAAGTGAAGTGATTGCTAAGTAATGCCATCACTTTACTTCTGAATTTGGACCGAGCTTGCTTAATGCGCACATAGAATTAGTAGCCAAGATCCTTCAGCTCTCTTTCTGAATATTAAAAACCCAATAATGTAACTGATAGACTACAATAGCTAGCCTTATATGCAGAATACCAAGCTCCAAAAAGGAAATCTTTTAGGAGCTGGTAAATGTGCCATTATCATAGTGCCCCAGAAAGCTACACGGACTACTGCAGTGACTGTCAGAGAGGGAGATATCTGTTACAGTACCCACTTCTTAAATGGTCCAAAGGATTGAACGCACATTGTTGTTTCAGAAATAGGCACCATTATCACTACTGAAAGCAATGCTACAAGATTTTTTTCCTTTAGAGATGATTTTTATTACAAGGTGATAAGAGACTGGATGCTAGCAATTTACCTACAATCAAAATCCCAATGGTCAAAATCCAACAACCATTGACTGACGGTCAAAATCCCGACACGGTCAAATTACTGACATGGTCAAAATACCGACATTTAAAATACTGACAAGGTCAAAATTCCCTTAATTTAAAATGTCCACAGGTCAAAAAATCAACATGAGTTTTTAATTGAAACCAACTTGTTCATGCCTTACCATCCCAGTGGACCTGGAGGGGGAATACAATAGTGTGCCAAGCACAGCAAAGCACCGTGCCCAAAGCATGGTGATCGCAGCCATGCGACACTTATACGGTGTCCATGTCGACCTATGTAGACATACACCCCCCAAAAAAAGAATAACTCATGTAAATATTTCAACCTGTCAACATTTTAAATGTCAGTATTTTTACCTTGTCAATATTTTAAATGTCAGTATTTTGACCTTGTCAGTATTTTGACCTTGTCGGGATTTTGACTGTCTGTCAATTGTTGTCGGTATTTTGACCGTCGGGATTTTGATTGTAGGTATTTCATACTAAACCCCTACAAGACACTTGTTGAAGTAAAAATAGAGAATCAATGCACCAGAGATATTTCCTTGTAAACGTAACTATAATATAAACTGACAATTTTCAAAATAGTTAATTCTGATGGACGGGATGCCGCTGTCGATATGCTGACCACCGGCATCCTGTCCATCAGTAAATCATACTGAACCCCTGCACAGGACTACTGTGTATTCTTACAGTGAACTATTTCTATTAATCTGGTACATTATCATGCATGGATTATATTTATCAAGGGGCGCAGACCATGCACACTGTAATGGTAAGCCAAGCCTCTGTGTTAGATAAACACCCCCCCTCTGGAGACTGTCCACACCCCTAAGTATGGGCCCCTACCACTGCATTCCCCAGTGGGCCCTTCATGCCCCAGTCCGATACTGCATATGATAGTACAGGTTGAGTATCCCATATCCAAATATCCCAAATACGGAATATTCCGAAATACGGACTTTTTGAGTGAGAGTGAGATAATGAAACTTTAGTTTTTTTCGAAGGCTCAATGTACACAAACTTTGTTTAATACACACAGTTATTAAAAATATTGTATTAAATGACCTTCAGGCTGTGTGTATAAGGTGTATATGAAACATAAATGAATTGTGTGAATGTCCACACACTTTGTTTAATGCACAAAGTTATAAAAAATATTGGCTAAAATGACCTTCAGGCTGTGTGTATAAGGTGTATATAAAACATAAATGCATTATGTGCTTAGATTTAGGTCCCATCGCCATGATATCTCATTATGGTATGCAATTATTCCAAAATACGGAAAAATCTGATATCCAAAATACCTCTGGTCCCAAGCATTTTGGATAAGGGATACTCAACCTGTACTTGCATTGGAAGAAAATAACCATTGCATGTGGCGGTACCTTATCTCTTCTTCTATGCTTTGGAAAACAGATAAACCTTAATGCTGCAGAGAAATGGATGCTCTTAAATTATATTATTTCACTGTGAAATAGCAGTAAAATATATGATTTTATATAGAATATAGTGAACTTCTCTTTAAGGTCTAACTTATTTGGAGATTTAAAATTAAATGATCCATGCTTCACTTTATTACAAGATTATCCAGGCAGAACATATTTGCAGATGTGTAAAAGATAATTATAGATTTGCATGGACCATTGGTAATTATATATTCGTTGACTTCATCCTTATTTTCACTTTCTCTGAAGAGCCAACTTTCCTTCAGTCGAAACAGAGGTGAATGTAAGTGTTTTATACAGTGGTCTAGTGAGAATGGACCCAGTGCATATCATAGTCTTGGTTGGTGCATTGCTGGATTGCCTATATATATGGAGCACATACTGTACCGTACATGCTAACTACCAATCTGTGAAGCACTGTGTAATAGACACCTTCTGCTGATGCACTTGGACTGTTGTCCTCCCCTCTTTAGAATCTTCCTGATACGAGGAGAAAGCTGCATGTAAGTGGACTTCTGTGCGGACAGCAGGGTATAAATAGCTTCTGCAATGTGCTGAAACTATTTTACTTCCTCTCTGCAAAAGGGAATTCTCAGTATCAGTTTTCACTCTGTTTCTGGAGGACGAGAAAGCAAGCTGGTCTCATCCCATACACATACTTGATATTTAATCAAGGAATGCAAAACAGTCCTAAAATGTGAACAATCTCTATTTCTACTTGGACTAGAAAGCATGTATTTGTGTCTATGTAGAAACGAAACATTCTGTGAGACAACTTCCATAGTTTATAAACTGTATATAATATAATGTTACAAAATAAAAAATGTAAACAATATACAATGTGCATATATATATACATATATATATACACATGTACAGCTGCGGATGAGGCACTCCTGGTGTCTGGTCAAAGAAACACTCAAGCAGGCATCATAGTCCACTATGACGCCTGCTTGAGTGTTTCTTTGACCAGACACCAGGAGTGCCACATCCACAGCTGTTTGTATGCCTTTACCTATGGGGGCACCCGGTGCATAGTACCAGTAGTGGGAGAGCCGGACCAAAGAAAGAAACTATATATATATATATATATATATATATATACAGACAGGTTGGCGGCACTCACGGACTATTCAGAGCCAAAGACCAGACGAGCCCTTAGCGCTTAATGTTTCAGTTTATTTCAACCGTCATCAGAAGCATTGCTTCTGATGACGGTTGAAATAAACCGAAACGTCAAGCGCTAAGGGCTCGTCTGGTTTTTTGCTCTGAAAAGTCCGTGAGTGCCGCCAACCTGTCTGTATATACTGCGGTTCCACGCTGTGGATGGCACCCGGCAAGCTGTATTCCTCGTTGCATTGAGTGCCGAATACCTTCTGCATATATATATATATATATATACACTATATGGGCAAAAGTATTCAGATACTTGACCGTTACACCAACAGGGACTGTAATGACGTATTTAAATACATATATTTTAATATTGAGTTGGTCCCCCTTTTGCAGCTATAACACTCTTCTTGGAAGGATTTCCACAAGATTTTGTAGTGTTTCTGTTGGAATTTGTGCCCATTCATTCTGTAGAGCATTTATGAGGTCAGGCACTGATGTTGGACGAGTAGGCCTGACTCGCAATCTCCGCTCCAGTTCATCCCAAAGGTGCTTGATGGGGTTGAGGTCAGAGCTCTATGCTGTCCAAGTCAAGTTCTTCAACACTAAGCTCATCAAACCATGTCTTTATAGTCATAGCTTTGTGAACTGGGGCACGGTAGTGGTGGAATAGAAAAGGTCCTTCCTCAAACTGTTGCCACAAACTTGGAAGCATTGTATTGTCCAAAATGTCTTGGTATGCTAAAGCATCAATATTGCCCTTCACTGGAGATAAGGGACCTAGCCCAAACCCTAAAAAACAGCCCCATACCATTATCCCTCCTCCACCAAACTTCAGAGTTTGCATAATGCAGTCAGGCAGGTAATGCTCTCCCGTCATCTGCCAAACCCAGTCTTGCCCATCTGACTGCCAAACAGAGAAGAGTGATTCGTCACCCCACAGAACATGATTCTACTGCTCCACAGTCCAGTGTACTTTATACCACTCCATCCGATGCTTAGCATTGGCCTTGGTGATGTGAGGCTTGCATACAGCTGCTCGGCCATGGTAACCCATTCCATTAAGCTTTGATCTCTTCACAATGACCCATTTTGTATCACAAAGAGAAACAAAAAACATAGATATAGTGTAATACAGTTACGGTGGGGTGGTTAGCAGGGTAATGCTTATCTGTGTACCTTGAAGCGATAGTAATCTTGCATGTAACCACAGGGGGCATTGTAGTTTCCTCTTATAGCAAAAACTTCCGGCAACAATTCTGGATCTCCAAGACAGAGAAAGGACTATATAGTGTAGTATTGTTTGTTACCAAATGGCATGGTGTGCATTACCCTGCTAACCACCCCACTGTAACTGTATTACACTATTTCTATGTTTTCTGTTTCTCATTGAGAGTTAATATACCCCTCGGGAGCTTCTTCATTAACGATCTGACTACAGGTTGTTATATATACCAAAATCCGGTCCGGGTACCATCTACATTATATACATTGTCAATCAATTATTTGAAAGTACTACACTATTAGGCGCTTGTTCCCTCCCCATTGTTTCCGCATATACATATATTTCACTGATACACACACAATTGATAGATAGCTAGATAGAGTTGTATTATTTTTGTAAAAAATGTGCTGTCGAATACATTGACAAATTGTATCCTGCACATGCAGTAGTCCTTCCCACTGTGTATTTGCTGTTATTACTATAACTAGGACACACTATATTGCTTCGCCTATAAGCATTAACAGAACACTGCTCTCCAGAGCCAATTTTTCATGAAAGATACGTTTACCAGCATAATTCCCTACTTGTAATAACCAAGCAATACCTAAAGTAATGAATAAAGATAGGAATACCTTTTTTCAATAACAGTATTTTATTTAATGAATATATTATGCAGTAGATTTTCCCTGTGACAGTGTGAAAAAGCAAAAGTAAACATAACAAATTCTCCCTATAAAATGTAACAATTTGATTATAAATGCCAGACGTTTTAAAATTCATGTCTATCTTGACGGTGTACTGCCATGGGGGCCACATAATTTACATGTAATCGCCACTGAAGCCATTTCTAAATTTACTTCATGGCATGGCAAGGAGAGAATGCCAGTCTCCCTGGGGAATCCGCCAATTGTGCAATCGGAAAATATTATTCAGGCTCCTCTGAGCAGTGAGCTCGGCTTTCAAAAATAACTTGACCAAATCCATTGTACTTTCCTGTGTACATTTTATAGAATATCAGGATTTGCTGTAGAGGATATATGTTAGCAAAATATTGTTTGTTATATACAGGGCTACTTTATGGAGTCTGCTGTGTTTTATCATTTTTATCACGCTTCTAATTTACAAATGTCATCCACAGCCTAATCTTCAAATAATTTTACTGTGTTACCATACTCAGTTTTTTGGACCTATTATGCATCAATAAAATGTAATGCAATCCATTCATCTTGCAGTATACACATAACTTTTTTGCAATTTATTATTATTATTATTATTTTTACAATTTATTTATAAGGCGCCACAAGTGTTTCGCAGCGCCATACATACAAGTTAAAAGTGAGCTGCACTTACATCCGGTGAGTTCCGTCTCCTGATTCTGAGATCGGTAGATTTGTGCGCCCAGCCTGTGGGATTTCTAACTATGTATGATCAGTGTGATGAAAGAGGCTGCCACCTCTGAGATCACCCTCCTTTTCTTTTCCCTGGCATTTATATTTACTTTGTAGGTGCATTGAGTTCTATGAATGCACAAAATATAAAAGTTGTACAGGAGAGGTGAAGAAAGGCGTTCCCCTAGGTGCAGATGATAACAATTTTGCTATGGCTTTTAGAATGAATGCTATTAACAGTACCAATACATAAAACAATATAGCAATGTACTTAAGCTAATTGTCTAGGTGTGTACCCATCTTAAGTTAGATGGAAGAATGATCCGTAAGTTTATGCAAATGCATGTTTGTTTTTTTAGGAAGGTAGTATCTGAGAATCAGCTTGGAACTATCTGTTTCAGGTCATATCAAGCCGAATCAAGTCAATATACGCATAGGCCATTTGCATATTTATTTTATTATGTATGCTTATTCTAACTTCTTTTTTTACATAACTTCCTATGTCTTGAAGCTATACTAGATACACTGTACAACTCTGTAGATTTTATGCATCCTTTCTTACTCTACTGGAATGTCTGGGAGACTCTAGAAAGTCATTTCCCTTAGACTCCAGGGAGCATAGCCCATTCACTCACATGAATCCCATGTACTGCCACAGTAACATGGGTGGGCAAGGGACACCAGGTGACATAATTCATTGTGAAATGCAGGGGTGGATTGTGAATGGCAGAGTTGCTGTACTGCAAAGATGCAATAACAGAATGAATGGGGAAAATGCAATGTAATGAGTGCTGTGGGCTGCCTGTCATGTGGGGGGTGGGGCCACATGACAGGCCCCACAGACACGTACTACCAGGAATCTTCCTGGTGAGCCTTAAGGCCAATCCGATGCTGGTGAATTGCATCATGAAGCCCCACTCCCTGCTGTTGAAAATCGTGACATTTTGCAGTTTGGGGTTGGACCACGATGATACCATTCACATCACCACGCAATCCACTCGGATATACCCTGCCAAGTTCTCCCAACAGGGAGCAGCAAAATATAGGTGAGTATGATTCTATCAGGAATTCACACATTACAGAAAAATATATCTGCATCATGATGCCTCTTCTACTGATTACTAACAATGGTACAGGGAAATTCTCACTTTTTAAAAAGTTTCTGATTAAATATGAGTAATAGTACCAGCTAGTAGAGTATAACATGGTTCAGTAAAATTCACACTTATTTCCGTGAATGTTTCAAAAAATAAAAAAAGTCTTTCATTGGGTAAAAATTTTGTTCATTCAAAATTGATGTCATCTGGCAAATGAGAATATGATTGGTCTATCTACCTATCTATCTGTCTATCTATCTATCTATCTATCTATCTATCTATCTATCTATGTGTCTGTCTATCTATCTATCTATATATATATTTTTTTTTTTTTTTTTTTAAAGTCTTATATATATCAAATTCCTGGTATGAACATTTACGTATATATATGCTATGTTTCAACTTGTCGAAATGAAAAATAAGATATTTGTGTTAAAAATTGATGCAATTATATTTCTAGGTACTGCAGAATACCTTTTGTTAGGTAGAATGAGTCATATATGTATTTTAAAGGATACAATGAGAATGAGTAAAATAATAAAATAGCTCACATGACGCATAAATGATAGTTTAGAATAAAGTGATTGTTATTGACTGTTACAAAGCTTTTACGTGTCTTCCAGAGAATCAATTTGATAAATTCTGGAACAAAGTTACTCTTAGAATTTCAAATAACTAATGTCGTTAGATGCTGTTTTTTTAATCATAAGTCTTCAAAACATTTATATAAAAATGTTTTAAATCTTCTGTGCCCAGATTTATCAAGCCTTGGAGAGTGATAAATTGCACGGTGATCAAGTACTGTACCAACCAATCAGCTCCTAACGGTCATTTTTCAAACACAGCATGTTTGGCACTGTGCAATTTATCACTCTCCAAGGCTTGATAAATATGGGCATTCATTTTTAATTGGGGGAAATTGATGTATAAGTTTAATGGAAATCTCCATAAACCTACAGGCAGATTTACATGCCATGAACTTAATTATGGTATGAAGACATTTTCATAATTATTTGTATCTGGTTGCTTACACTGCCACAGAATATGCAGCTGCTTCATGAATAAATGGTAATACTTATATAACATGTGTAAGCGTTAGGTGTTTTTGTGTCTGGACTATACAGTGCTTTTTTTCACTTGTTTATTGAGTTTTAGAGCTGTCAACGCAATTACCATTTTTTTTACAGTACTATTATGAAGAGACAGTCATTGAAGAAGGGGGAGTTGAGGAGGTAACACCTCAGCAGCAAAGCACTCAAAGCAAACTAAAAATCTTTAACCTGCTATTTAAGCCGCGTTGCTTTCAGGGATATTTCCATAAGAAACAAAGGGATACATCTTTTAAATCATGGTGATTGTATGGGACAAGTTCAACTAATCCTGGCAGTGTTACTGTCACCCCTTGTACAGATCAAACCCCCTACAGAAAATCCATTTTACTAACTAGAATAAACCTGACGGAGGTAAAAAATGAAAGGGTTGTGTTTCCCATGTTAAGACCGATCTCTCTTTTATCAACGTCTTCTTTAAAGTAGAACAGGTTGCATAATTCTCCTTGTCTAGTTGTTGGAAGGCTACACATCCATTATAAGTAAAGTATGTCCATTTGTAAAACCTCAGAGGAAAAACACACAACAATGGGGGTAATTCCAAGTTGATCGCAGCAGGAAATTTTTTAGCAGTTGGGCAAAACCATGTGCACTGCAGGGGAGGCAGATATAACATGTGCAGAGAGAGTTACATTTGGGTGGGTTATTTTGTTTCTGTGCAGGGTAAATACCGGCTGCTTATTTTTACACTGCAATTTAGATTGCAGATTGAACACACCACACCCAAATCTATCTCTCTCTGCACATGTTATATCTGCCTCCCCTGCAGTGCACATGGTTTTGCCCAACTGCTAATAAATTTCCTGCTGCGATCAACTTGGAATTACCCCCAATGTCACTTGTATAAACTATGGTGTGTTTCCTTACATCTAGAGAATCTGGGCAGCCGGAATCACAGGTCGCTTTTATATCTTCAGCTAAGTATAATATTAGGATTTATGGCTAGCTTAGGACTTGAACTTAAATTGTTTCTTCATTAATACTCTATTATATCTTTAAATATTTGCTCTCCCCTTATGTTTCACAAGTTTACTAACCCGTTACTCTATAATCTGAGAAAACGACGTCTTATATAAATGTTACTTTAGTGCCCCCTTACGCATTTAAATATTTAACAAGTGACTACTTTATGCCTCCAAAATGATTAACAAGTTTGTAAACTTATAAAATAGTAATTCTTAGTAAATTCTAGGCAGGCGCACAGTACAACTAACTCCTGTCGGACCCTACCAATAAAATTGCCTGCAGACTGCAGTCAGATCAAGTCATGTCAGGGACACCCACCGTGACCTGTCAGCCGGATACATTGGGTGTCAGCTGGTGGGTGACTGATGACCTAACTTGCAGCAGAGCTCAAGTAACCACCTGACCTGCTCTCTGTATGTTAGCACTCCCTCCAAGTACTATATACCTAAAGGACTCCATCACTTCTTATCCTATAACAGAGGAGGGAGGCAAGATTGCAGAACCAGAGCAGGAGCAGCAGTGGCTCGATGATCTTAATATATTGTTTGCTGTTGTTCTGTAGCAGATATGGAAGTGGGCAAGAGGGCTGTAACTAGGGGTGGGCAAGCAGCACCATCACCCAGGGTACAGCACCGTCACTGCTCTATGGCACCCTGCAGCCAGTAGAAACACCACAGAGCAACCTGAAGCTTCATTAGGGCACTCCGGGAACACCTCTTCTTCTTGGTCCTGGCGGCTCGCTCCCTTGACATAACGTCATGACATCACTTGTTTGGGGGTGGAGGCCGCACAGACTCTAGCTATCATTTATTTAGGGCATGCTATAAAATAATTGCAAAAGATTGATTGGTTAGTTGCTATGGGCAATGCAGCACCTCCACTTGTTCTCTTTTTATAAATATCTCCCTTAGCACTTCTCTCAACTTTAGGGGCCTGGCTGGGCATCACACCGTACCTCTTTTGCTCGTTGTGCTAGGGGCGTACCCAGCACTCCTCGAGCTGCTGGGCTGCTCCTTGTCTTTCTCTTTACTGGTGACATTCTATGCCAATACTCGCGGCATCCATTCACCACTATGCAGAGCAGCAGGTGACAAAGAGTGTCCTCCCAACTTTTTCCTCCCGTGGGACACCGCCACCCATGTGTGGAGCGGTGGGCAGTGCCTGAAAAGTGGGACTGTCCCACCATAATTGAGAGAGTTGGGAAGCACGTCTTTCGTTGCATTTCCGAATTAGTTTTGACCTAGTTAGTCATTTCTTATTAGATGGCAATGCCACCCCCATATAGCTTGGACTTGATTACAAAATATTAACAATACATAAGGAATTTTTCATAGCGTTTCATGTGAAAATATCCCTGTAATTATCAGCTTCATGCGAATTGTAGAAAAATCCAAAATAATTAACTCTCTTGTTCCTGGAAATGACACACTGCAATCATTGTACTCGGAGAAAAAAAAATTAAAGTAGCAGTGGCTAATCAAGAAAGGAATTCCTTTTTTGGGCACTCTTAAAAATTATCAGTTAAGTGTGATGATTGTAACATTAAAACTTATACTTTATTTTACATTCATTAAAACAACAGTGTGTCATAGACTTGGGGGTCTATTCATGAAGCACTGAAAATTGTGGAGAAGTGAGCCAGTGGAGAAGTTGTCCATGGCAACCAATCAGCTGCTACGTTTTATAGAATACACTTTATAATATTACCTCAACACTGATTGGTTGCCATGGGCAACTTCTCCACTGGCTCACATCTCCATTCTTTTCACTGCTTCATGAATAGACCCCTTAGTCATCTTTTGACATACCCTCTAAATCTAAAAAACCTATAACAGACAGAATTTGTCCTGGTGAAAACCTAGCAGACAGAGTAAGGGGGATATTTAATAAAACATAATTATCTCATAAAGGAGCTGATTGGTTGGGACTTTAAAACATAATTTTCTCATAAAATCTGGAAAATTTGATATTTATGTTCTCTGGAAATGGAGATTAATATCTCTGCTCAAGTTGGAGTTGCAGAGCAGTCCACAATTCAAATAGGGAAGCCACATCAACTGCCACCCCAAACGTTGCCAGACATTGTTGTTCAGGACTCACTGGCAGTTGGTGTGGATCCCTTGTTTGAATTTTGGACTGTGCTGCAACTGCCACTGGCGAGGAGATATTTAGCTCCATGTCCAGAAAACATAAATATCAAATTTTCCAGTTTATATGAGATAATTCTGTTTTATTAAATATCAACCTAAGTCTGATGGTGAAAATATTGAAGTCCACGGGGGGTATCCAAAAATCCACGATAGTGCCGATGGTAAGCTGATCTGCCATAGATCTACACTAACTTGCTGATCTCCTTCAGAGGAGCACACACCCCCTATTACATGCAGAGCCAGCCCTAACCAATATGATGCTCTAGGCAAGATTTTGGCTGGTGCCCCCTAGCACCACCGCTAGTTCTGCCTCTGACCCTGTACCCCTTTCCCAGCACCATCACCCCTCACGCATAGCAGTCCTCATTTTGGTGCTCCTTCCCCCTATATTTTAAATAGGAACAGTGCGCACATTCGACGTACAGCTCAAAAAGGGGCACGTTCTTGCTGGGAAGGGTCATGGCCACACAATAGTACCCCCAATTCAAATTACGCCACACAGTAGTGCAACTTTATTCACATTATATCATGGGATAGTGTCCCTTATTCACGTTACATCACACAGTAGTACAACTTTACCTTATATACATCACACTGAATTGCTCCTTATGCACATTACACCACACCATATTGCTCCATATTCACATTAGACAACACAGTAGTGCCCTTTCTATATGTTTCGCCACACAGTAGAGCACCTTATACAAATAATGCCACACATAATGCCCCTTACACATATGCTGCACATTATTAATGCATTTATACATGACAGACACAATGCCCCTTACAGTTATGCCGAACACTACTACACAACCAACCCACCCGCACATAGCACTCACAAGGCCTCTAACACTGTGACCTCTGCCTCTGTTTGGATACAGATGTGTCCTCATACATTTTGCCTCAATACACCATGCAGCAGGAGATGCCTGGCGTGAGTCAGCTGGCAGCTCTGCTAATGTTGGGCGCCTTTTTTTGATGAAAATGCATCTTATTTGCATTACTGTGTGGCTAGGATGAGCAAGCATCTTCTGCTGATTAAAATGATATGCAGCATGCCTATATTCTATTTGTGACTGCGGCTGTATCTGCATATGAAATGCTACATTACAGTGATTTCCAGGAATACACTATAATGTAGCATTTCATATGCAGATACAGCTGCAGTCACACACAGAATATAGGCATGCTGCATATCATTTTAATCAGTTGAAGCTGCTTGTGCCCCAGGCATACCAAATGCCCTAGGCATTTGCCTAGTTTGCCTATGGCTAGGGTCGGTTCTGATTTACATGTTTAAAACCTCTGTTCCTCAATCAGTAACACTAAGCTTTTGTACCCTGTTCAGTTGTACTTATATTACACATGTTTATTTGGGGTAAAGTCAGTGCACATTCCCGAAGGATATTCATCAGTGATTATTTGTGGATCATTTCAGATATTAATATCTTTAAATTATGTTATTACTCTGTCTCTGTTGTCTCTCCAATTACTGCGACCATGATATAAGTGTCTGAACACTAGGACTTACTCTGTCTGCTATAATTTCACCAGGACAAATACTGTCTGTTATGGTTTTTTACATTGAGAAGGTATGACAAATGACAAATGATGATTAACTAAGTCTATGACACCCTGTTGTTTTAATGAATGTAAAATAAAGCATAAGATTTAACGTTACAATCATTACACTTAACTGATCATTTTTAAGGAATTACTTTCTGGATTAGCCACTGCTAATTTAATTTTTTCTCTGAGTACACTGTATTCTATTCCTGGGATCACCACCAACAGTATATTCCAGGTACCTTTCGGATAGATAACCCACAAATGTTTTTTTGTGAGATTATTGACTATTAATAATAACAATCTGGTGCAGGATATTTTCCCTCTCCTCACACATTGCAATCATTGCCAGCAGAACAACCCAGCGGCATTTCTCAGCTGCCGTACATGTTAACTGATTTTGGCTTCCATGTTAATGCTGCTTCTCTCCAGGTCATCTGCTTATTTCATCATTGCTGCAAATCTCAGATAAACGCTTTGGTTCCGTACGTTCCATCTTCATTGGTGCTGCTTCATGTGTAGCTTTTCATCACGACAAATGTCAAGCTTGCTTTGAACACTATAATATGGCTTTAAGAGATCCCTAAAAAAGGATCATTGTTGGCTTTGCAAACTCACAAAAGGTTGTCTCCTTTACCTACTGTACCGGTCATATCAGCTTAATCTCCATGGCTTTGGCTACTCATGCTAAAACTCATAGTAACAACTAGGTCTGGTTAGATCCTCAATTGCAATTAAACAATGGAACTATGGTAAGTAAGCAGCTTTTCTGATACTCTTCTTTAACAAGGAAAGTCTTTGTTTGCTTAAACTAAAATCAGGGATAAGTAATCTGCAATTTTCCATGTTTCCAACAGCTGCTTTTAAACAAATATTCTAATTTTTTGGGTGTTCATTTTTCCACTACATGTTAGAGTAGAACACATTCAGCCATGGAAGATATCTGATTAGTGTGTCCTTTTATAGCAACCACCCAGTGGCCCAATGGCCCAATCTGCTGCTCCTGCTGAAAAGAAGAAGAGAATTAAGAAAAAGGTGGATACGTCAAAGTTCATGACTCCGTATATTGCGCACAGCAAGAAAATGCAAGACATGTTCAGTCAGGTATGTGGGATACTTGTTTTACTGGAAGTAGATTAATATTGCTTATACCCCTTTTACACCGGCAGCATATAACACAGGTTATTGCACATGAACGTGCATAACCCGTGTTGCTGCTCGGTGTAAAAGGGCAGAGTTGGAATAATCCAGGTTGAGTGACCCGGTATTCCAACTCGGATAGTTTGTGGGGTTGATCACATGTTCAATATGCCGGGTTGGTGACTCCGGTCTAAATGGGGGCTGACGCGGGTCGCAGCCGGGTAGCACCCGTGTCAGGCTCCTGGCTGCGACCTGCAGTTTAGGTCTAAAAGCGGTATTACAGTAACAGTGTTTAGAAATAACTGAATCAATGTTGTGTTTGTTTTTTGCACAGTTAGCATACAGTAAACTTGATTTCCACAGTGTCCTCTGAATTGGCTATTTCTTCCTGTTTGTTTGGTTGGTCTGTCCTCTAGTGGACAAATGCCTTAATAGTTCAAAACCAATAACGTCTTTTGGCACAGGTTTGTTTGAAGGAAATATTTCAAAATTCAGTTGGGTCAATTTGCAAATTTGAGCATGAAATATTAGAATGGCATTATGACTCTAAAGGGTAAATTTACTAAAGCATCTGAAACAGAGAATTGGTGATGTTGCCCATAGCAACCAATCACATGCTGAATATCATTTCTGTATTGCCTTAAAGACAACAATAGACAGCATCCAATTGGTTGCCCTGTGCAACATCACTAATTCTCTGTTTTAGAAGCTTTACTAAATTTACCCCTAAGGCGTATTTGCCCAACATTTTGTTTTCCTTTTTGAAATTTGGACCTTTCTTTTTTTTTCTTACGTCAGACTATTGTTGTTATTATTATTATTAGAGAACTGTGTTATAAATCAAATATAAATTTATTGAGTCTATTGATTATAATCTATGGAGGTAATTCAGAGTTGATCGCAGCAGCAAATTTGTTAGCAGTTGGGCAAAACCATGGGCCTAATTCAGATCTGTTCGCTCGCTAGCTATTTTTTGCAGCGCTGCGAACAGATAGACACCTCCTATAAGGGAGTGTATTTTAGCTTTGCAAGTGTGCGAACGCGTGTGCAGCCGCCCTGTACAAAAACAACTTGTGCAGTTTCTGAGTATCTCTGACCTTACTCAGCCGCTGCGATCACTACAGCCTATTCGAGCTCGGCATTGATGTCAGACACCCGCCCTGCAAATGCTTTGACACGCCTGCGTTTTTCCAACCACTCCCAGAAAATAGTCAGCTGCCACCCACAAACGCCCTCTTCCTGTCAATCTCCTTGCGAACGGTTGTGCAAATGGTTTCTTCGCTAGAACCAGTGCACAAAAAACGATCTGCTTTGTAACTGTATGGCACGCCTTCGCATTGCGGTGCATACGCATGTGCAGTAGTTACCTGATCACTGTGCAGCGAAAAACGCTAGCGAGCGAACAGATCTGAATTAGGCCCCATGTGCACTGCAGGGGGGGCAGATATAACATGTGCAGAGAGAGTTAGATTTGGGTGCGTTATTTAGTTTCTGTGCAGGGTAAATACTGGCTGCTTTATTTTTACACTGCAATTTAGATTTCAGTTTGAACACACCCCACCCAAATCTAACTCACTCTGCACATGTTATATCTGCCCCCCCTGCAGTGCACATGGGGGGTAATTCAGAGTTGATCGCAGAAGCAAATTTGTTAGCAGTTGGGAAAAACCGTGTGGCTAATTCAGACCTGATCGTAGATGTGCTAAATTTAGCACATCCACGATCAGTCACATTGACATGTGGGGGGAAGCCCAGCACAGGGCTAGCCTGCCCCGCATGTCAGTCCCTGCCCCGTCGCACAAGTACAAAAGCATCGCACAGCGGCAATGCTTTTATACTTCAGGAGTAGATCCCAGCCAGCGCAGCTCCTGCGTGCTGGCAGGGAGCTACTCGTCACCGCCCGGGTCGCAGCGGTTGCGTGTGACATCACGCAGCCATCGCAGCCTGCCCCCCAACGGTTTGGGCATGCCTGCGTTGCCCGGACCGCACCCCCTAAACGGCGGTCAAATGCCGCCAGCCCGCGAGGTGATCAGGCAGAGGTGATTGCAGGGCTACAACAGTTGTCAGCTGTCTGGCATGCGCCAGCACACAGCACCGATCAGGTCTGAATCAGCCCCCATGTGCACTGCAGGGGGGGGGGGGGGCGGGCAGATATAACATTTGCAGCGAGAGTTAGATTTGGGTGGGTTATTTTGTTTCTGTGCAGGGTAAATACTGGCTGCTTTATTTTTACACTGCAATTTAGATTTCAGTTTGAATACACCTCACCCAAATCTAACTCTCTCTGCACATGTTACATCTGTCCCCCCCTGCAGTGCACATGGCTTTGCCCAACTGCTAACGAATTTGCTGCTGCGATCAACTCTGAATTACCCCCCATATCCATTTAATTATTAAGTAAAAACCTGTGTTTTTAGAGCTAGTGGAAAAGGGGTATTAGTGTTGGGTGATCACTTCATCTGGTGCTCAATTTCATAATGATATTCAGTGTTTTTCACCACTGGCCTAAACAGTCTCGTTGGCCATACACAATGGCTGTGCAATAAGTTTCCAGATGCACAAAAAAGTATTATATTTACAAAGTGAACATTACATTTTTTAAAGTATTCACCAAAGGACTTTATGTAAAGTTGCATATGCTAAAACCACTTGGTGAAGCAGCTGGGCCAGTCTGAAGTAGGTATGTCTTCTACATGCTGGATGAAAGTCTCCACTGCAGCTTCTGGTGACTAAAAACGAATCCCATGCATCTTGCGTTTGATTTGCACTTTGCATGAACACAAAGAACTAGAGTGCACGCGGCAGCAACATTGTCCTCGGTGATGGCATACACAGGTCAACCATAGTGCTCCTCATCTTCAAGGGACCACCTCTCATGCCAAAATTCTGCAAACCACTCAAACACAGTGGTTCCGGATGGTGCTCCTCCTAAAAAGCAACCTGCAGGCGATCAAAACTCTTGTAGTCGTAGAGGATCATGGCTCTCCAGTGGCCTCTGTTGAGATCCATAACAAATTTGTGAAGGAAGATGAACAAGCTGACTTCTTCGGTGTGCAGTGCTGCTTCTATATGGTCCTGTACCCTGAAATTTCTCAGGAACTTTAGTCAGAGATTACAGTTCACAACCAGACAGTCAGATTGTCTACGCTACCTATGCACTGCATATCCAGAAACGTATTGCACACCCCTTGTACAGTGCTGGGACGAGGTGTTTTATCACCTAAATAAAAAATGCTAATTTGTTCTCCAATCCCAAATAAGTATGTAATCACCTTCTGGGTTAATATCATCGTCTTGCGACAATCACATTAACATTCTATGTGACTTATAGAAACATTCTAGGATAGAATTGGGAAGGACTTTTTATTTCTTTTTCTCTGTAGATCAAGAGAAAATGGATGTATTCAGTGTGCCTCAAACTTAATTGCACCTTAGGCACAAGGGGGAAGTAACCTTAGGTTAACCATTGCAACTTA
Source organism: Pseudophryne corroboree (assembly GCF_028390025.1). Classification (NCBI taxonomy): domain Eukaryota; kingdom Metazoa; phylum Chordata; class Amphibia; order Anura; family Myobatrachidae; genus Pseudophryne; species Pseudophryne corroboree. Next base: position 111,811,897 of record NC_086450.1, read on the forward strand.
GGCACAAGCCTCTTTTGCAGCACCCAACACTCAGTCCTTCATTTATTGAATGAGAAGTAACAGATCAATCATATAACTTTCTATTTACATCTTATGTTCATAGAATAAATATAAAGAGAAATATGAGCAACATCGGGGAGAGCCATACGCCAGCACTATCGACACTCCGGAACTCAGGCGGATCAAAAAAGTCCAAAACCAGCTTAGTGAGGTAAGCCAAGTCGTTCACATTGAGTTACCCTTATAGTCTGACATGCTCACTCCTTGTATTTAATCTAGCGATGAAACTGAATATTTTCTATTCCTCCTTCTTTGTTTCACACATACACTGACTATATTATGAGAATGCTAAATAGAGAATAAATTTTTTGTAGCTTCCAGAATCCTCTACAGCTCATGTCTGGAGGCCTAAATGCCTTAATTACCAATTAGTTTTTTGAAACCATAGTAACCGTAGCAGCTTTTAGTAGTATTGGAATAGAGTGCATGTTGTATTCATACTTCAGATAAGGAAACACATGCAGACTAGTAGAACATAGTGGGGCTCATTGTAAATTGAGTGCATTTTGTGACATAATTCAGCAGAAAATAGTAGTACGTGCGCCTTGATTATGCCAGGAGATGTGGCTGACTGTTTTAGTAAATTGCCAAGTGTAGTGAAGCATCATATACATAAGGCAGTCTGCCTGTGTCAGGACAGTGTTATTAAAAATAAAATATCACTCTGTAAAATGTGTTTATAAACAGACACAAATACATTATAGTAATAATAAGGATTAATCAAATACAAACATCCTGTGGTGTCTTCCCATTTTAAATCTAATGGGAATCTTCTTTCTTGCAGTGGACCAAATGAAGATGTGCAATGAATAATGTGAATAGATTATTATAGTGGTCACTATGTGATATAATAGAATGTGAGCCCAAGGAAGTGGCTTCAGGGTCTAATAGTGGGGGTCTATGTGTGTGTTATCTGGACACCATTTGTATAAGGGTCAATCAGGTTTATTATTCTGTTTGATCGGGTCAGTGATCTGCTAGAGCTTAGATATCCACACAATATGACCTATTGGGGGTACTTGAGGACCATAATTTCCCCCCATGTTATATATTTTCTTCCATTGTGGGGAAATCTCATTTAGCAAAGTGCAGAGAGCAGTTATATGTTGTTACTCAAAGCAACCAATCAAATATTGTTTTTCTTAGCAGCCTACAGTAGTAGACTAATGAAAGATAATATCTGATTGGATCTTTGGATTACCGCTACAGCATACCATTGTTCTATGCAACAAATTCTTATATAATCCACAGATAGTTCAGTGTGGTAACAGAATTCAGGATTATTCTCAATGGTCACAATTCTGGAATTTGTAATAGCTGTTTATCAGGCAGTACAGTAACCTCAGTGTAAGTTGTGTTTTAATTGGGTTGCTATTCTGACATAGGTGAAGTACCGTATGGATGGCAACGTGGCTAGAACCAATTGTCATGTTGATGAAAAAGCCAGGGATATTGAGCATGCCAAAAAGGTGTCAAACCAAGTGAGCAAGGTAAGTGAGCTCCATGTTGGCAGGTAGGTGTCTTTCCTATTACAATGCATGGTGCATTGGAATTACCTCCATACATTTTGTTATTTTAGATTCTGTACAAGCAGAATTGGGAGGACACTAAGGAAAAGTACATGCTACCTCCTGACGCTCCTGAGCTTGTGCAGGCGGTGAAAAACACTGCAATGTTCAGCAAGGTAAGCATCACTTTCTGCTAACCCATATGTTAATCCTTTACTTTATGTCTAATGTACTGTAAATAGGGTAATGTAAACACATACTTTGTAAATACACTCTAAATAGCTTTAACTATTAACTACCTTTAAAAAAAACATGAAAAACCTACTTTATATGCGCTGCAGACAGATCTAAGGTGGAGGGGGGGGGGGGGGCGATCAGTGCGATCACTGCACTCAGCAGTGACAGCCTTCCTGGACCCACTGCAGCCAGCACCCCGGCCCCAAGCACACAGCAGCATGTGCTGGGCTGGAAAGACAGGCTGCACTGCTGCAGGCTGACTGGTAAGAAGGTGGTTATGTGGGGTGGGTCCGCGTGGACTCGGGCCCCTGCCAGGCCCCTCCAACAAGCCTGGGCCCAGGTAATTAGTACCCTCACACCTCCCTCTTTGCTCCACTGGATATACCAAAACCACGCTATCTATAACATCTCAGTCAGGAGTATTGGAAGAAAAGTGGTAAGTTGAGCTTACCTCTAATTATTAAGAAGAACTACATTAGTTCATCAGCATGTTTAGTATCTATTCACCACCTACCCTATCTCCCAGTTCACCTTCCGGGTTACACCCCTCCCTCTTAGGGGTCAAATCAATTAACCAGGAGGGGGGCAATTATTGCCATGGCAATAGCATGGAAACGCCAGCATTGGCACCTCCTCTTACATGCCATACTCTGTACTCACTGTTTTTATGCCCAGACCTACGTAAGTGTAGCATACAGTATAGCCACACTCGCATGGACTTGTGGGGGTGAGCTAATTGAATCAACCCCTTAGACTGTAAGCCCGCAAGGGCAGAGCCCTCTTCCTCCAGTCTACCATTCTAGCACTATCCTTGTCACCAGAGCGCCATTGTTCCCGTCTCCACATTCCCCATTTGTAACGCGGATCTTGTCTGCCCCCCACTTGTAGGTACAATAGGACTGTGTGATATTTTGATCCAACTCCCCCTCTGGGCAACCTATCATTGCCTTCTTCAGTGCTTCTATACGCCATAGTGACTCTTCTTTCAACAAGATTTCATTCCCCATGGCAAGCTATAGGCATATCTCTATATAGCTGGTATATCATGCATTTTTAATAGTAGTAAAACACATATCAGATGCTGGTTTGTTTGATATGCATTTGATATGTATTTTTACTTGAGTTTTTACAGGCAGTTTAGAGATTATTTTATGCTTTTTAATGCGCTAAATAGTAACAAATGCTACATGGAAAACAACTATTAAACTTGTTGTAACTGTATAAATGGCTTCCTGTTGCTGGATCAAAGCAATCAGAGAAGTGGGCATACATACTTAATTTGTCCTTTATTTAATATATACTCTAAAATATCAATGTAAAAGGCAGTTTGTTTAAGACATGAGAATGATCCCATTATACTGCCTCATTCAGAGTATACTTTTATTTATTTAGCTTTAAGTGACTGATCCGTTTTTACATTTGTTATCTCTAGAAACTGTACACAGCAGACTGGGAAGAGGATAAATCCACCTTTTTTCCATATTCTGATAGTCCGGAGCTGAGGAGAGTGGCTAAGGCACAGAAGGCGCTGAGTGATGTACGTATAGCACTGTCTACCAGATAAGATTGTACTGACATTCTATTACTATGTCACAAGGCAGATGTGTGTATATTGGGGGTCATTCCGAGGTGTTCGCTCGTTGACGTTTTTCGCTATACTGCGATTAGTCGCTTACTGCGCATGCACAAGGTTCGCAGAGCGCATGCGCTTAGTTATTTTACACAAAAGTTAGGTATTTTACTCACGGCATAACAAAGCTTTTTCATCGCTGTGCTGATCGTAGTGTGATTGACAGGAAGTGGGTGTTTCTGGGCGGAAACTGGCCGTTTTATGGGAGTGTGCGGAAAAACGCAGGCATTCGAGTTGCAAAACGCAGGAGTGGCTGGAGAAACGGGGGAGTGGTTGGGCAAACGCTGGGTGTGTTTGTGACGTCAAACCAGGAACGAAAAGGACTGAGCTGGTCGCAATGGCTGAGTAAGTCTGGAGCTACTCAGAAACTGCTAAGAAATTTCTATTTGCAATTCTGCTAATCTTTTGTTTGCACTTCTGCTAAGCTAAGATACACTCCCAGAGGGCGGCGGCTTAGCGTGTGCAATGCTGCTAAAAGCAGCTAGCGAGCGAACAACTCGGAATCACCCCCATTGTCCATATAAAAAAGAACCTGTTTAATGTCACCAGGAAATCGTATCTGGTGGTTTCTATGTTTTATTAAATCCAGCACTTTTTCTTTCTGACTACATTCAATTTTTCCCCTATAGCCATATAATATTGTAGGAAAGGGTGTGTATTTTCTGTGCCCTACTAAACACCACAAAACATCTCTATAGCTACAATTGTATCCCGTACACAGAACTGGATAGTGTTTTGTCTATGTACAATTAAAAACTCTGTTTAGTAAATATAAAAGCTTTGATGAAAAGCACAGAAGGAAGCCAGGACGATAGATCAGTGTTTAGTTACAGTTGCAGGAGGTTGTAGCTTGATAGCGAAATCGCATTCTGTTGTTACAGTATTTATGAGTGTTATGGGATAAATGACCATTCTGCTTCTTCCAGATCAATTATAAGAAGGGACATGATGTACAGAAGCTTCAGTTCACGTCACTGGCCGATCGACCTGATATTGAAATGGCCAAGAAAGTGACTCAGCAGCTGAGTGATGTAAGCCTGGCCATCCCCATCCTAATCTCCATCCATTCTCTCCCAGTTCTTCCCACCTGTATACACTATCTGCCCATACTTTGTTTCCATTTTTATTTCCTTTTATCAAGCCTCAGATATAATTCTTATCTCCGTCCACAGTCACTCATGCTACAATCCTTAAGTCAATAAAAAAAAAATGTGGGTGCAGTTTAATAAGTTACAGTATACTGTAATAATGAAAGATGCTTATCTCCCTCATTTCTAGCCCAGTTCATGTAATAGACTATGATTGCAGCCCTGGCTGTACATACTCTATGAAACTGGCGGCAGTATTGGGTTTCCCACTTGGCACGTGAGGCACGTGCCTAGGGGCAGCACTTGCTGGGGGGCAGCACACCAGGCTGATGAGGCCAGGTGATTCTTTTTTTTTTTTTTTTTACATTACAACTATTTTTTTATTTCAGTTTGCAACTGGCGGGAGTTGGACAATGGGCAGCAAAATGTGCTCCAGGAAGTGATAGTTGGGGCTGGTTTGGTGGTCTCGAGACATCCGGACTGGCCCCAAAATGAAGGGGGCAATAATGTGATGGGGAGGGGGGCAATAATGTGCCTAGGGGTGGCCTGTCCCCTAAATCCACCCCTGACGGGTGGAAGTGTTATTATTATAATATGTACCTTTTCCATGAGCTTTCAACTCATCGCCCATTCAAGAAAGGGGACAGTTACAACAACACCGCTACTAGTATGAAAGAATGCAAGTACTGGATTGCATCACATGCTTCAGGGGAGATCTGTGGGAATACCAGAAAAGTAGCATCCATTCTATAGTCTTTCATAACTGTGCCTAAAATTTGTTATTCAGTTTTGGGTGGAATTATGAATTGAAGGTCCCGTTATACTTTTCCAGTGATCTCCATATCCATCACACCATCATTATGGGGGAGATTTCTCAAATCGTGGAGAGAGATAAAGTATAGAAGTTGCCCATACTAACCAATCAGCTTGTAGCTGTCATGTTACAGGCTGCATTACTAAAATGACAGTAGCTGCTTAATTGCTATGGGCAACTTCTTCACTTTCTCGCTCCAATATTTGATAAATCTCCACCTATGACTGCCAGCACTGCAGCCACCGCCATCTCATAAATTTCCTTCCCTCTGTTCCGCTTTGTTCCCCACCTTTCTCTATGGTTACCTTACTGTTGTTTCCTCCCTCTGTCATGTCTTTGCCCCTTCCTCACTTTGTTGTACAGTATGTATTTCCTATTTTTACCTACAGTACATTTCCCTTCCCTTACCATTTCCTGACATCTATCTTTCCTGACACAGATAAAATATCGTGAGGATTACAAGAAGAAAGTGAAAGGAAAATGGAGTCAGACTCCATGCTATGAAGTTGCAGTTGCCAGAATGAACGCCGATAATCTGAGTGATGTAAGTGTGTGACGTGACCATACGCTGTACACACTTCAGAGCTTTACACGGTCAGTGTTGTAAACTACAGAAAGTCAGCACATTGTAACTCATGTTCTTCTACCAACAGAGGAAATACCGTGAAGACTTTGAGAACATTAAAGACCAAATCAACTTCATGCAAACGGAAACTCCAGAATACCGGGTCAACAAGAAGGCCAGGCTGAACGCTAGCACGGTACGAGGAAGCTAGGAAGTTAACAATAGTTAGACCCATACAGCTGGAATAATGTTTATTCTTATGCCTTATTTATAAACTACTGTACTGTAAGTGTTTAGTTGTTTACTATAACTCTATGGGGTACATTTACTAAGATGGGAGTTCTATTTAAGATGGGATGTTGCCCTTAGTAACCAATCAGATTCCAGGTATTATCTACTAGAAGGTGCTAGATAAATGAGAAGTAGAATCTGATTGGTTGCTATGGGCAACAGGCCATCTTAAATAGAACTCCCATCTTAGTAAATTTACCCCCATGTCTCTAGGTGGCATTGTTAAGTAGAAAAAAATAAAATAAAAAATAAAACAGGAAACCAGGAACTGACAGTTGACGCATGTGAGCCATACATTTACGGCCCAATTTTCCATCTGCCGATGCCGTTCTGACCGATGGACATTGATGATCAGCAATCCTTCTGGGAATCAGCAAAAAACATGTTTCAAATCCCTGACTGGCAGATTGCGAGCATTTTTTGGTCAGAATCAGTGAATCGAGGATCCCCAAAATGTTGGATTTCCCCGATCCCTAAATCCAGGCTTCGGGAGGACTGGGAATTGCCTCAACACTTCCCCAATGTACAGTATGGTCCCTGTGTGTTGCTGCAGTGCAGGATGCAGAGTGTAACTTTTATTCTTTAAAACATCTCTTAATTTCAACACACCTGGATCATGCCTTGAAAATCATCTAGCAACAGGTTTTAGGCTCAGGACAATAGAGGTCTGTTACTAGCCAGTTTGACATAAAATGTCTATCATAGACTGATCTTCATTCATACGCATACACCAACATCCATAAAAGAAATAACTGACACTGACACCAGAATAATGTTTCCCAATAAAATTGTCAGCTTTTATTAAACAAATGGTATGGTGGCAAGGAGGGACGGCCTTTTTAAATAAAGTCCCTATTTATTCTAACCTTTTAAAACCTTTTAACTGTGGCTGACCCAAACACAAGAGGAGGCAAGGGCCCAACTTCAGCCCGGCCTCCAACGCATAACAAGGGGGCTTTAAGGGCCCAATTTCAGCCGAGCCCGGATCACATCCCAAGGGGAGGCTTGAAGAGCCCAATTTCAGCCCAGCCCCCCTCACATCACAAGGGGCCATAATGGGCCATTTGCCACCACTTGTGTTACTTGCTCTTTACCGGGAATGCCGTGGCCAACTCTCCACTCAAGGTATTCCTCAACTCCAAACCAAAAGGTGCTCAGGTGTGTACCAACTCCACCGGAGACCGAAGCCCACCTGGTCCGATGGTACTCCGGCCCCGTAATGTATCAAACTCCACCACCTTCACATCTCCTGAGCACCTATAAAACTCTTTAAACTACAGCCACAATTTCAGGCCGTCCCAACCCGCCACAGTTTCAACGAAATCCCGCCACCATACCTCAAACCTTAAAACTCTCCTTCTACCTATTCAATAAAATTCCTGACTACAACAGATCCTCCAGAAAAGTTTTCATACCCATCAAATTCAGATGGACACCATCGGCCATGTAAAGATGAGGGGCAGAAACTAAAATTGAGGAATGTGGGACCACAAACCCCCAATTTTCACTAACAGCCCTGTCCACCACAGAATTGATCCGGCGCTGGACCAACTCTATGGCAGCTGGCCTGTCCGCATCTCTCCAAACCAAACGTGGGATAATGTCAGACCATCCCACGCTCAGAAAAGACAACCTGTTCTGCAAGCTAACTAAATCCCTGACTATAGTTTTGCAAAGATCCAGACCCGTCCTTCTGGTCAGGTAATTTCCACCAGCATGGAACACCATCCTCAGCAGGCATCCCGACCTCTCCAACTGTTGCCAAAATAGGGGCATGACTTGCTCCCAGCATAGTCCCCTCACACCGATCCATCTGATAAGATTAGCTTCAGGGGACTGAAGGCACTCCACACCAGACCTCTCACCATGGTACACATATGAGTGCCCAATAATCCATATAGGACACTCGTCCAAGCGCAAATCTGAAAATACAAAAAAACATATTCACAGAACCTTAACATACAAAAAACCCTTAACACAAAATTCCATGAAACAACATTACCCAAAAAACATCCCATTATAACCTTACTAACATAGGTTTTTTTGGGTTTTTTTTTTAAACTAGTTTAATTTGGCCTCTAAGGTGAAAATTTTTGAAGCAGGGGTGAGAAGGGGGAAGACTTGACGAGAGGCGAAAAACACACCTGCCAAGAGGGTATAAAACCCAAAAGCTTAGGGCACTTGACAGGATAAAAAATTCCTCAAGACCCCCAAATATGGCGAGTGGCTGAAACCTCAAGTCTGATTTTTAATCCACCAGGTCAAAAACAGATATATTTCTGAAATACATCAGACTTCCACCTCCCAAGAGCTCTAATTTGCCCGCTCGAACAGCCTTCAGCGGCTGCTGTTGTTGCCGCACCTATACGAAACGAATGGGTACCGTATCTCGATACCGGCAAACCCATCATGCAAATACAACGTTCCAGCACCCATCTAAACTGAAATTGAGTAACCGGCATACCATCCATATGCTGCAACCATGGACCTGACATATCAGCCCTTGTTCTCAAATAAACCTTCGCCAAGGACACAGGACAAATCTCCTTGTCGTCCACACATCTCAAAACAACCCAACAACCTTTTCCTAATTGGTCCGTTTTGGAACGTTGTACTTTGCACCATAAACCTCCATCTTCCAGTGACACATGTTCACGAAGCATAGGTGATATCGCTGTTTTCGAAGCTGACACCAGTTCACTGACTCTAAAGGCCCCGAAAAAGGCCATGACACAATTTAAGAGTGCTTTGTAATCAGATGCACAGACTTGATGCAACACGACCGCCATGCGCCGCAATATTGAAATGGTTATTGGCCTTCGTGCATCTTGTACGTGTAAGAATCCTTGCTAAAAAGAAAATTTAGTAAAATCATGCTAGCCTTCAAGTCTCAAGAAATAAGAAAGAGCAGACAGTAAACGTGTTACAAACCCTCTTGACCTGCCTGCGCTAAAACATTCCCAAACATAATTCAATAACATTGTATCATCAGTCTTACCTTGGTCCTGATGTAAACGGACATATCTCTCCCACTCTCCCATAGCGTTTCTGTACCCTCGAAGGGTAGAAGGTGCCAAGGATTGTAGAGCTAAGCCCTCCAATCCGGGCGTATCACCTGCTAGGCATAAGACAGGCAAGGGTCACCAGATACATTCGCATCCGGAGCTAGCACCCTGAACCTGCGCCACTTGAAACGCGAAAACGCATCTGTCACACCATTTTCGGTGCCTGGAACATGCCTTGCGCAAAAACTTATATTTGATTGAAGGCAACGCAAAACAATCTGACCCAACAATCGCAGCACAGGAAGGCCAGCAGCTTTCTATTAATCGCATGAACCACTCCCAAATTGTCACACCAAAAAACTACTGACAGATTGGCCAAGACCTCATGCCATAACTCCAGTGCTACCATGATAGGGAATAATTCTAATAATAACATATTACTAGTAAGTCCCTCATCAAACCAAGATTTAGGCCATGGGGAAGCACACCACCTACCCTCTAGGTATGCTCCAAAACCCGTAGAACCTGCCGCATCAGTGAATAATTGCAACTTTACATTGGATCTGGGTATAGACTGCCAAATGCAAACACCATTAAAAGAAGCCAAAAACTCATCCCAAATATGCAGGACCCTATGAATTTCTTTGGATAATCTTATAAAATGACTAAGTTTTTTAACACCAGCTGTCGCTCTCTCCAACTTCCTGCTAAAGACCTTACCCATAGGTATAACTCGGCAAGCGAAATTGAGAGACCCCAATAATGACTGAGCCTGTCTCAACATCAACTTGCCATTTGCCAATGCCACAATTATCTCTGCTTTTAATTTATCTATTTTCTCAATGGGTAAACGACAGCAACCCTCAATAGTATCAATTTCAATACCCAAAAAAGTCAAAACCGATATAGGACCCACCGTCTTCTCCTCAGCTACTGGGACCCCAAATTCCTTAAACAATGACAAGGCATTTGATAAAATATTACCACACATGTCAGACCCGGCTGGACCCATGAACAAAAAATCATCTAAATAATGAACAATTCCGGACTGCCCTGAATTTTCAGAAATACACCAATGCAAAAAACTACTAAATTTTTCAAAATATGAACAAGATATAGAGCAACCCATTGGGAGACACCTATCAACATAGAAACCATGATTCAGGCGGAAACCTAAATAACGGAAAAATTCCGGACCAATGGGCAAAAGTCGAAAAGCCGACTCTATATCAATTTTACTCATCAACGCTCCTCTACCGAATGATCTAACCTTAGCCAACGCATCCTCAAAAGACTGATAAATTACCATGGACAAATCCTCAGGAATTGCATTATTAACTGAAGACCCTTTTGGAAAGGTTAAGTGCTGAATTAATCTGTATTTACCCGGAGTCTTTTTTGGAACAACTCCGACTGGGGACAAAATTAAATTAGACACCGGGGGACAACTGAAAGGCCCTACCATCCTACCCAAAGCAACCTCCTTTCGACTTTTTCTTTTAAAATTACTGGAAACTCCTCAGCCGAGCGTAAATTACAAACAGAACCACAGTTTACTTGGCCTTTAATAGGCAACGGAAAACCCTTTGAAAAACCTAACCTTATCAACTCAGCGTCCTCCCTATTTGGGTAGTAATCCAACCAATACAATAATTTGTCCAATTTCACTGGAGTAGGGGCCCTACTTAGCCCAGCAGCTGCTGGGGCTCGTTGATGCTGCTTGTGCAAACCCCCTCTACCACTGGAAGTCTGCTGACAGTTTTTAATGGGGTGGGATCCCCCACAGCGGATACAAACATGCCGAAAACGACACCTGAACCCTAGGATACATTGACTGTTATTAAAGGCATAGCATCTGCCTGATCTATTCTTACCCACCATCCATCTGTTACTGGTACTGCCTCGTTTCTCAGCCAAACCCTCTGAACCACTCTTTAGAGGTTGAGTAACATCTACAAAAATCTCTACATCTTTTTTTACCAAAATCTATGATTTCCTTGCCATTCTGTTTCCTACGAAACTCCTCATCATAGGACCACCAGGCTGTTCCGTGCCCAGATCTCGCCAATTCGTGTAACAAATACATATATTTAATTATATTCATGTGCTCCTGCGGTCTAGACTCCAAATAACAAGCTGCAAAGATAAGCATGCCCTTCTGCCAATTAGAGTAAGACGTATAAGTCTCCTCACCTATACCCGATTTCTTTCTAGCCGCCTCTAATGCTTTTTTCGCTTTACTAGTTAACGCAAACATATTCACAAATTTGCCCTGTCGAATACGCTCCCTAATTCTGGGCCGTACCCCTCTCAAAACAGCAGTATTAGCACATTGCAAAGAATCCTCAGGACCCTCCTCCGAGGACATACTAGAACTGCTGTGTCTGCGCCTTCTTTTGTGTCTTTTCTTGCAACCACTGCAGCTACTGTCAAATGAAGCTGAGGACTCAGAGGAAGACGTGGATGAACCCCTGTAACTCCTACGCCTATGCTTACGTTCTTGCAAAGCTTTTTTCTTGCACGATTTTTCCCTAACTGCGCCCATATTGCCTGAGCTGACCGCTGCATCTTTTTGACGCGCTATAGGGTGCACATCCGACTCACCATAAAGACCTCCCTCGTCCAGGGCGGACTCCACCACAGCCGCCAATTCCCCAGAATCCTCCTGTAATTCAGGGGCTACCAAGGACTCTGCTGGAGAAATGCAAGGAGAAACATCCACCAGACACTCATTAGGATTCATATTGCCCCTATTCCTTCTGACCGGTCTGTCCCTTGAAACAGCGGCCGCTAAATCACTTATGCCATCCCCATTTAAACTGGAGTAATTCTGCTCACCAAAAAAATTCCCTTCAGTGTGATTAGCAGTCGCATCGGGACCAGTGCTGATATCACTGAAGTGCATATAGTCACTACCTCAGACGAGTTCTAGCCAGCGCCATTACACCCAAAACGCACAGCATCAGCATATGACCTCCCCGTCACTGTGCCCCTCTTACTATGTACCTCAGGCACCCCTTTTTTACCTCTAATATTCACACTGGCGAGCCTTCCCTGCTGCCCTTCAGCATTTCTCATGCCCAAGGTACCCGCGTGCTGGCCCACTAGGTCCGTGTCTGCCCCAGTATCCCTTGATCTGACCGGACCCCTGTTAATTCCACTGTTAGGTGCTCCCACTCCTTGCACCAACAATTGTTCCCTTGTTCCTTTTTAATTTTGCTCACCTCTAGAAAGGACAGTGCATACGACGACCACTTCTGGCAGCCACGGTCCCCCGCGGGCCCACGGGACGACCGCGGCGTACCTCCGGCACATGCACTCCTGAGGTAACTCTCCGAGATGTTACCGCTTTCCTCAACACCCTGCTCCGCGACTCCACCGTAGCACCCACGCTTCGAGGCATTGCACTATCGGTAATTAGTTCTGTAGAATCAATTCCCACAGCACGAGTTGAACCAACAGCGCATGACACAGACAAGCTGCTGACCAGGCCTCCGAGTGACGCAGCTTCGCCAGCCAAAAGCCTCTCAGGCGGTCGAGCCCAACCCCTAGTGGCGGCATTACCCACATTATTCATGGCTTGACGCCTTCCTTGTACTGACAAATGCTGTCCCCTACCTGACACTTATAACAGCAGCGTCCCTGTCACCGCTTTCAATCAAACGGATAGGGGGACGCACAGCACGACTGGGCCTCGGCATGTTAGAAGGTAGAAAAGATAGATAAAGAAAGAGTCAAAGAAAAAAATGGGTTCAAAAGATTAAAGATTAGTAAAGATTGATAAGAAGTAAGAAGAAAAATACCACAAAATCACAAATAATACACAGTTCAGTACAACACAAACGCAGAACACTTCACTGTTCAATTTTTTCCTGAGGAAAAGAGGGAGAACCTAGTCAGTCCTCTCCTTATAAGGGCTAAGCCCCTCCCATCACCAGATTCCTCAGTCAATTCATAGGTCCACTGTTACCATAGACACCTACACCTGTCACAGCTGCTTCATTCAACCTCCTATTCAGAATTTTATGTCACTACAGCCATATAAAATGTCCTCCGTTCTCTAACTACAACAGTCAGTCTAAGAGGCTTAAGTTGAAGATGTTAAAGTAGTTTCTAGGGGGGTGTCCCAGGGGTTCTGAAACACATCCCAACATTTTTACCTTAAAATAGGGATTTTCCCTGCTGTTTTACCTGCTCAGAGGTGATGAAAAGAAATTTGCAATAAAACAATACCCTTGTGAGATGGATCAGTCTTCTTTATGGGTTAGGAAAAGTCTATTTGTTCAGTTTCTGCCAATGGCATCCAAGACTTAAATTAGTATATTGCGGTAGACCATCTTACTATTTCTCCTGACTCTTCCGGGTGTAGTGAGCCATCCGTGCCTCCGTTCTTATAGCGGTGGAGTAAAGCTGGTGTCCTAGTATGTGGGCAGTGACGCTATGTTATCCTCTCTCATTAACATAGTTCCGAGAGTAGTTAATCTTATAACGGCTTATGCACTTGAATGCAAATTGTTTTTTTAGACAAACTGTGACTCGGAAGGCAATGTTCCCAGATTCAAGGCAAAGGAATATTTGCAAAACTAAGGCAAAGTTTCTGAAAATTTTATGAAACAAAATTTTGGTCATTGGGTTTTTTCAAAGTAGCTTTCAAGTTTTTTTTTTCCTTGCAATTAATCCACTGGCATTCAAGCACTATGGGAAATGTGTGCGCTATATATAATTAATAAATATTTCATAAATTCAACTTATTGAAACGGTCAAAAGACAACAGGTCCATTTGTGATAGAAACAGTAACATTTACATGGTGTCCACAGGTGCAGTACAAAGCAGATTACGAGAAGTCCAAGGGACCCACAGCTTACCACACTCTTCCTGCCACAGAAAATCCATTACTGCGACAACTCAAAAAAGCTGGAAAGGCCCAAAGTGATGTAAGTGCAAAGCTCACACCTTGGAATTGTTATTATTCATGTTTTCTATATACAATATTGCTCATGACATAATATCTTAGAGTTGCTCTTTCTTTATCTGAGGAATCACTGTAAGGTTGTCTGCAGTGACAGAAATGATGAAATTATTAAGCAACAGGCTTCTTACGATTACATATACAGGTAGTATATACAGGGGTATTATTACATATAGCAGCGGTTCCCAAACTTTTTTGAATCACAGTGCTATAGAGTATCAGAATTTTTTCACGATACCCCTAGGCCAAAAGTTTCTTATTGAGAAATTTAGAAAGACATTAAATTAAGTAAATTGTGTTTATATGTCTTCGTAAAGGGCCCTACACACTTGTTGATGTGTGCGGTCGATATGAACAAATCTCGTTCAGTAATGAATGAGAAATTGTTCATATCTTTCAATGTGTAGGCACCAACGATGAACGATTCATGGCCCCACGCTCGTTCATCGTTGGTTTCGGCTTGTTTATGCCTTCAAGCCGATATGGACAATATCAACCATATTAGCATGCAGGGCTATGGGGCCGGGTGACGTCAAAGAGTGAAGAAACATCACTCCCCCCCCACCTCGCCCCCCCCCCACCACCACCACGGGGTCGTCCGTAGGCTGTATCGGCCGTCAGGCACCTCGGCAGGTGTGTAGGGCCCATTAGGTTCAATTGTGTGGTGAGGGACAGGATTTGCTTCTGTTTGTCCACATAGGTTATGATTAGCAGCCACCAGCCCTGGTCTTGTCTATTACATTGACCATAAATAATTTGAAGTGAACCAGGACCACCAATCCATGGCACCCCAGGGTGCCACGGGACACAGTTTAAGAACCACTGACATACAGTATAAGAGGGTATGTGGTTGCCTGTAGAGTATGAGAGGGTATAATTACATATAGTATATAATGGGTTATAATTATGTAGAGTATATGAGTTTGTACGTTTACATATACAGGTTGAGTATCCCTTATCCAAAATGCTTGGGACCAGAGGTATTTTGGATATGGGATTTTTCCGTATTTTGGAATAATTGCATACCATAATGAGATATCATGGTGATGGGACCTAAGTCTAAGCACAGAATGCATTTATGTTACATATACACCTTATACACACAGCCTGAAGGTCATTTTAGCCAATATTTTTTATAACTTTGTGCATTAAACAAAGTGTGTGTACATTCACACAATTCATTTATGTTTCATATACACCTTATACACACAGCCTGAAGGTCATTTAATACAATATTTTTAATAACTTTGTGTATTAAACAAAGTTTGTGTACATTGAGCCATCAAAAAACAAAGGTTTCACTATCTCACTCTCACTCAAAAAAGTCCGTATTTCGGAATATTCCGTATTTCGGAATATTTGGATATAGGATACTCAACCTGTAGTATATAAAGGTGTACGATTATGTATAGTATATGAGGGAGTACAATTACATATAGTATATAAAGGGGTATGATTAGATATAGTATAAGAGCGGATATGGTTACATGTGGAATATGAGAGGGTATAATTACATATAGTATATAAAGGGGTATGATTAGATATAGTATAAGAGCGGATATGGTTACATGTGGAATATGAGAGGGTATAATTACATATAGTATATAAAGTGGTATGATTAGATATAGTATAAGAGCGGATATGGTTACATGTGGAATATGAGAGGGCATAATTACATATAGTTTATAAAGGGTTATGAATGATTACATACTGTATAGTATATAAGGGAGTAAGATTACATATAGTACATAAAGGGATGTGATTGCATATATGGGGATATTCAGTTGGCCACAAAAACACAGTAATTTACCATGAGTACACAAATCGCACCTGTGGCTTTTCTACAGCTTTTGCCAGTATGCGCCAGTATGCGCGTTTCTGTTTTTCAACCTATCCAATTGCAAATGTACGAAAACAAGATTTACACTGTAATTCTTCCTGGCAAAACCAGGGAAAAGTGTAGGTGAAATTGGGGAAATCTGCCTGTACCCCCTAAAAAGACAAAATAACATAGGATAACAGTATAGAAGTGTATTAGTGGTCATAATAAAAGTATTTGGGGTACTTAAATTGGGTCAAATGGCTGTTATATGTATTTTTTTTAAGTGAAAATATAATAGAAAGCAAGTGTTTTGCAGCAAAATAAGTGTTCAAATGAAATTAGGGGTACATAAAAATGGGTATATATTTGGGTCATTTAAAGACACTTTAAAAAAAACTTCCCTCCCAAATAATGATTACTCTCACCTACAAGCCTAGAAACACTTGTCCTATTCATAAAGTGCCCTAATATACCTGCCCCATACATTGTACCCATATTTTGCACTTTTTCACCACCCCAAAAATGACATGCCATTATTGGCCACTTAAAAACTTCTAAGAGCCTAATTAGTCATTAAGGGGGATGTCCCAGGGGTTCTGAAGCACATCCCAACATGTGTACCTTAAAATAGGGATTTTCCCCAACTTTTTACCTGCTCAGAGGAGGTGAAAGGAAATTTGCAATAAAATCTAAAAGCCTGTTTTTTTTGTGCGAAAATAGGTTATCGTGGCCAATTGAATATCCCCCATAGTATATAAAGGGGTATGATTGCATTTAGTATATGAGGGGGATACAGTTACATGTAGAATATGAGTACAATTAGCTATGTAGTATATTAGTTTATTTTATATACAGTATTATAAACCCTATAGTGTTAGACTAGTACATACTGTACAATAAACAGACCTCCAACCCTTGTGACTCGTGCTATTGTTCTATTGTACAGTATGGTACAGTATGCATAACCAATGTTATTTTTATGATTGACAGTATTTTTAGACATAATTATAAACCCTAAATAAAATATTAATAATGCTTACTTTCATTTTTTCCCTTCTAGATATTGTACAAGGAATCTTATGAAAAAGCCAGAGGAACCAGTATTAATTATTGTGACACCCCAAAATTTCAGATTGATAATGTCCTAAAGAACTTCACAGATGTGAGTGTCTTGTGCTGTCTCTGAAACGTCCTAGACAATCATTTACTAGTATGCAAAATTGCTCCTTTTGTAGTGCAATCACTGCTAGTTCCGGTTTCTGCACACATGCCTGCAGTGTTATGCAGCGCACATAGGCCCTCATTCCGAGTTAATCGCTCGCTAGCTACTTTTAGCAGCTGCGCAAGCGCATAGTCGCCGCCCACGGGGGAGTGTATTTTCGCTTTGCAAGTGTGCAAACGTCTTTGCAGCGAAGCTCTGCAAAAACATTTTGTGCAGTTTCAGAGTAGGTCTGGACTTACTCAGTCCTTGCGATCACTTCAGTGTTTTTGTTCCCGGAATTGACGTCAGACACCCGCCCTGCAAACGCCTGGACACGCCTGCGTTTTTCCAAATACTCCCAGAAAATGGTCAGTTGACACCCACAAACGCCTTCTTTCTGTGAATCTCCTTGCGATCGGCTGTGCGAATGGAATCGTCGCTATAAGCAGTGCAAAACAACGATGCTCTTTGTACCCGTACGCCGCACGTGCACATTGCGTCCCATATGCATGCGTAGTTTTGCAATTTTTTTAAATGATCGTTACGCAGCGAACATCGGTAGCTAGTGATCAACTCGGAATGACCCCATAGACATTACACATACAATATAAATGGCATTGTATGTTTTTTTAAAGCAGCAAACATTTACAAGGCAAAACCTGGTTGGTTTTGCCTTGCAAACGTTTGCTGCTTTAAAAAAATCTACAAGTTTGTCCGGAGTCTCGAAGCTCCGGCCATCTCTCAAGCCATACATCCAGCTCCATATGTGTGTTTTTCTTGCATCTTCTGATCTGAGGAACTGGGCTGAACACTGATCCTTGCTAAATGCGTACTAAGCACATGATATGCAAAAACAAAATTAAAATTAAATAAGTGAGAGGCATTCCCTATGTAGCTGGGTGTGGGGGAACCACAGATACAGTCATTTTTTACCCAGGACTTTTAGGGGGAAATGTACTAAAGGTCAATTTTGGACGATTTTAATTTCAATCGATGTTGGGTTTCAGGGGCTGAAACACACATTGGCTAACAGGTGATTTTTTTTATATTCATTTTTAAATATTAATACATGTGTGTTTGGACCCCGGAAGTACAGCATCGGTTCTGATCGACCTTTAGTAAATTTCCCCCTTAGACCTTGAAGGTATTAGATTTGGGGCATTGTCCTTTACACTCAATGGGGTGTTGCCTGCACCTTCCAGATTCACTTTATTTGCAAAAACACATCTCTAAGCTCACTTTGGCCAATGTAATAAAAGCATTCAAACGCAAAAGTAATATGATTAATTTAAGAAATATATGAGGTTAGTCCGATTGGTATTTTGAGAGAAAACGTAGAACTGACAGACAGTGGTCATCCTCAAGGATTAGTGCGATGGACTTTGAAGAGATGTTTTTGCTCTTTCCGCCATATGCAGTCAGACGCGTACTCCCACAAAATACTGCAGGTATAGATTGATTTCCGATACCCTCTGTACTATGTTAATGTGTTACAATCTGAGATAAGAACAGCACAGATGTTGCACCAGGCAATGTCCGGTATATTTTATACCACTATTGTTATCATGCAATTTATTACCACTTCTATGTATTCCAGCTTAAATACAAAGATCATTACCAGAGGAATGTTCAGGGACATTATATTGGCAGCTATGAGGATACTTATATGCTGCACTGCGCTAAAGTCTCCAGTCTAAGAAGCGATGTAAGTAAAACATATACGTTTATATGTTTAAACAAATAAGTAAATCACAAATGCTGAAAACCACCCTTTTCTTTCAGAAAAATTACAAAGCCGACTATGAAGAGGATAAAACCAACTTTTACTTCCCCCAGACGATAACTCAGGAATACGAGGCCACCAAGAAACTAGATATGTGTAAAGATGTAAGTAACCCAAATGATACACAGTTAATGTAATACTCTATATAAAGTAAATTGCATTGTCTCCAAAGGATGAGATGCCAGGAGTTGGACATTAAAGGCTGAGTGACTCATGAGCATTGTTCAATTTGTCAACTTTGGATGAAATCAGGAAATGTATTTCTTGAGTTGAGCGCGTAGATCAAATCCATTGGAAGATCATGTTTGTTTCCGCTATCTACCTGTGTGTGTTCATCTTCCAATGGACTTGAACTTGATCTAGCCGCTCAACTCAAGACATTTTCTAGTAATTGCACTGAAAGCAATATCAAAATGTGGGACCACCTCAAGGAATGAAGAGCTACAATTTAAGCATATGGTCCTTAGGAGGACACCAGAAGCCCAACTGGTCTGTGTTAAAGATGCATCTTTAGGATAAAGCAATTATTGTTCAGCTTTCTCTGATATGAATAAAACAAATAAATGACTTCCCTATTTTGTTTTTTTCAGTATGTCTACAAAAAGCACCCGGGTACCAATAAATTCACTCAAGTGGTTGATTCCCCAGAAATGGTCCAAGCACAAGTGAATTCCAAGCAGCTAAGTGATGTAAGTGTTTAGTGTGGCTATTTTTGTGATATTCCAGACCGTTCACCATAATAACCAGAATTTACCCATATTAGAGCAACAGACAATGTGTTACTGCTACAGCCCCAACTTGTCTCTCAAAGACTAGCATTCTTGGAAATTCCACAGCAGGAAAATATTCTAATCTCATGCATGAAAAAAAAAAAAAAATTAAATTAGTCCAGTTCTGGACTTTCACCGTAACTTACAGTACAATATATGGTATTATCGTTGTCACAGGGACACAGCTGCCAGCGGTCTGAAACTTAAAGGATTGTCATAGAAACATCCAAACATAGAATTTGACAGCAGATAAGAACCACTTGTCCCATCTTTTCTGCCCTTTTTAACCTTATGTTAACCTCAAATCATACATGACTACTGTCCAGGAAGTTGCGGGAGTCTCGCGATTGTTTGGGTAGTCCCCAACACTCTCGGAAAAGTAGGCGGCACTCCTGCATACCGCCCACTTCCTAGTGAAGTGGGCAAGATGGGGAGCAAAATCGACATAATCACGGCACTGGATGGAGGGGGCAGGGCTTAATGAGTGATTTGTGAACATTAAGCCCCTAAGGACATTAGGCCCTCAGTGGTCCCGAGTACTGTTGCATTTTTCCCATTGTGGAGGCAGGGCCTAATGTCGTAACAGCCTGGCCCCATCCCTGAAGTGGCCAGCAGCATCTCATCTCAGGGCTTCTTCTAGAGAGGAGACAGAAAAAGTAAGTATGCCTCAAACCATATTTGATTATTTGTTCTTTGTAAGGATATTTCATGCATATATAAATTTCTCTGCTGTCTTACTCTCTACCACTTCTGATGGGAGTCTATTCCACTTGGCCACTACCCTTTCTGTGAAGTAATTTTTCCTCAAGTTTCTCCTGAAACTACCTCCCTCCAGTGACAGTGCATGTCCTCGTGTTCTATTACTTCTCTTCCTTTGACAAATGTCCCCTCCTGTATCTTGGTAAACCAATTGATATATTTGAAAGTTTCTATTATGTCCCCCATACATATTAAGATCTTTTAGTCTTTCTTGGTAAGTTTAGTGATGTAGTCCATGCACCATTTTAGTTGCCCAGTCATGTTTTTTTGAAAGTAATAAATGTAGGCATCATGTGTCCAGCTACTAGGGTAAAAATTGTTATTTACCATCTTCGATTTTTCTGTTCCTATTCTTTCCAGCTGAATTATAAAGCAAAGCATGAAAATGAAAAATTCAAGTGTTCTATTCCAGCAGATTCTCCCTTCATCCTCCAGTCCAGACTTAACGCATACAACCTCAGTGATGTAAGTAATAGTATACCTGTTTTATAAGATGCCACAAGAGTGGGCCTTGACCTAAATTGGTGACCACAGGACAAATCATATACCAGGCACTTCAATGTTATATGATTGTAAATGTATCTATGAACTAATCGCTCTCGGACACAGTGGCTGTTGTTACAGCAGTGCTGACCACTCTGGATCCACAGGTTCGTTCTACTTAGGAAGTAACAAATGTGGAGTTTACCTGGATTTCCTTTCATTGTCCAGTCTGTGAAATGTTCTTTCTACACGCTATAGATCATCTTCAGTGAAGATTTTCTCTCAATGCAGTAATCAAAAACTTCATTAAATCAATATTAGAATAAAATAACCGGGGCAACTCTCTCCAGCATAATTAATGGTAGTTTTACTGCTCACCAGGCCAGTCATTTGTCACCAGACGCAGCTTATCAACTCCTGCATGCTCAAAGAAATAGGAAACCAAATTTTGAGCTTCAATTTCAGGATTCAACTAAAAAATATGATTTGTAAAAATAAAAATACAAAATAGAAAAACATCAGAAATCAATATTTAAAAAAAAGTTTAATTTTAATAATAAAAAGTATTTTTGTGTGGGTGCCACTGCACTTTCCATAACAGATAGGCAGAAGTCCCCCAGTGAAGGTTGACACAACAGATAGGTATGATAGTCATCACCAAAAGAAGTGCTTTGATGTATAGAAAGAAGCCGGAAATCCTGGGAACAGTGAAGATTTTGCATGATTTAGGGCTTATGTGTTGTATGTCGCCAGTGCTGGCCGACTGGAGTATGCAGAGGCCTACCGCATTGCTGGCCAGATGGAGTCCCTTCTGCAGCCTTGCCAGGCTGCACATCTGCATGGCACTGGAAGCCTGGTCTTGGTCCTCCACTGCAGATTTCATTTAGAATAAAAAATACATGTGTACAGGTAATAATAATAAACATAAAAAGGGGGAAACAAAGGTTTTATTTTATCAATACAAGTAATCTCATTTAATTGTAGCGTTTTAAGCTTCTGTTATAAGATTATATTGTCCCAGTGCCTCTTTCCTGTGCTGTTTCTTGCATTGTGAAAATTATGACTATTCACATTCCTCAATCTAAATCAAGAAATACAAACGTGTGTAGGATACAGTAGTCACATGGATGTAGGATACAATAGCCACATGTGTGTAGGATACAGTAGTCACATGGGTGTAGGATACAGTAGCTACATGGGTGTAGGATTACAGTAGTCACATGGGTGTAGGATACAGTAGTCACATGTGTGTAGGATAGAGAAGCCACATGGGTGTAGGATACAGTAGCCACATGGGTATAGGATACAGTAGTCACATGGGTGTAGGATACAGTAGTCACATGTATGTAGGATACAGCAGTCACATGTGTGTAGGATACAGTAGTCACATGTGTGTAGGATACAGTAGTCACATGGGTGTAGGATACAGTAGTCACATGGGTGTAGGATACAGTCGTTACATGGGTGTAGGATACAGTAGTCACATGTGTGTAGGATACAGTAGTCACATGGGTGTAGGATACAGTCGTCACATGGGTGTAGGATACAGTAGTCACATGTGTGTCAGTAGTCACATGGGTGTAGGATACAGTAGTCACATTGGTGTAGGATACAGTAGTCACATGTGTGTAGGATACAGTAGTCACATGGGTGTAGGATACAGTCGTCACATGTGCGTAGGATACAGTAGTCACATGGGTGTAGGATACAGTCGTCACATGGGTGTAGGATACAGAAGTCACATGTGTGTCAGTAGTCACATGGGTGTAGGATACAGTAGTCACATGGGTGTAGGATACAGTAGTCACATGTGTGTCAGTAGTCACATGGGTGTAGGATACAGTAGTCACATGTGTGTAGGATACAGTAGTCACATGTGTGTAGGATACAGTAGTCACATGTGTGTAGCATACAGTCGTCACATGGGTGTAGGATACAGTCGTCACATGGGTGTAGGATACAGTAGTCACATGTGTGTCAGTAGTCACATGGGTGTAGGATACAGTCGTCACATGGGTGTAGGATACAGTAGTCACATGGGTGTAGGATACAGTAGTCACATGTGTGTAGGATACAGTAGTCACATGGGTGTAGGATACAGTAGTCGCATGTGTGTAGGATACAGTAGTCACATGGGTGTAGGATACAGTAGTCACATTTGCAGTGCCGTAACTAGGCATTTTAGCGCTGTGTGCCAGAAACGACATTGGCGCCCCCCTGTAAGATTGGGGCAGTGCGCGCCGTAGGCGTGCAAAAAATATATAGGGGCGTGACTTTATGGGGAAGGGGCGTGGCCACAAAATAATAGCAATTCACACTACGGTGCACAGTAGTCTCCATTATTCAAATTACGCTGCACAGTAGCGCCACCCTTTTTACACATTACAGCAGCCAGTCCCCTTTTTACACATTGCGGCAGCCAGGCCCCTTTTTACACATTGCGGCAGCCAGGCCCCCTTTTTACATATTACGGCAGACGGTGTACCCCTTTTTACACATTGCGGCAGCCAGGCCCCCTTTTTACACATTATGGCAGACGGTTTCCCCTCTTTACACATTACGGCAACCAGTCCCCCTTTTTACACATTACGGCAGCCAGTCCCCCTTTTTACACATTATGGCAGACGGTGTCCCCCTGAGAGAGAGAGAGAGAGAGAGAAAGAGAGAGAGAGAGAGAGAGATACTTACCATCTCCCCGCTGACAGGCTCCTCGTGCTGGCATCTCCCTCTGTGCAGGCATCGGACAAGGAGGAGGAGGGAGGGGGACTGGAGCCGCAGCAGCTCTATTTCATTGGTAGTAAGCGCCGCTGCAGCTGTCCCCTCTTCTTCCGTATTGGCTGCCTGGCGCTGCTGTGGATGCTGAGATGGAGGAACCGCATCCCAGCATCCACAGCAGCGCCGGGCAGCCAATACGGAAGGAGAGGGGACTGCTGCAGCGGCGCTTACTACCAATGAAATAGCGCTGCTGCGGCTCCAGTCCCCCTCCCTCCTCCTCCTTCTCCGCTGCCCGACGCGGCTTATGCTCTCCTACACAGTGCGGCGCACAGACAGAACAGGCGGCATGTAATGAGTCAATTTGACTCATTACATGCCGCTGGCCGTGCGCCCTCAGGGCAACTGCGCTGTGTGCCAGGCCCACTTGGCACACATGTAGTTACAGTCCTGCACATTTGTGTAGGATTCAGTAGTCACATGTGTTTAGGATACAGTAGTATGTGACATTTAAAAGTGGTAAAAATGCGGCAGTGGTAGTAATCCATGAAATATATCTCACAGCTGACACTCACCAACATGGGACATAAGTATTTAATACATATATACACAATGTATTAGTATTGATGAAATGTAGATAGATACAGTAGATAGATAGAGAGAGAGAGAGAAAGAAAGAAAGAAAGAAAGAAAGAAAGAAAGAAAGAAAGAAAGAAAGAAAGAAAGAAAGAAAGAAAGAAAGAAAGAAAGAAAGAAAGAATGTGTGATATATAGATCAACATTTACAAAATCTATTTTTTTTTACAGAAATGGTACAAATATGACTGGGATAAATGCAAAGCAAAGAAGTTTGACATTAAAATTGACGCTATTCCATTGGTTGCAGCGAAAGCGAATAGGAAGAAAGCCAGCGATGTAAGTACTGGTTCATCTCATTTGGGAGGGACCATTATATTTTGTGTGCTCTCTGTTTTGGTGTTCACCAACTCTTGGCATTAACATGTATTTAAATGTACAATGAAATGCAGACCTGTATCTAGAAAGAAAAAAAAAAGGATCTGCACCTAACACAATAGTAATTGTGTGGAAAACCCAGCTTGTTCAGTTGTATATAATCTGTAACGTGTATTGCATTGGGAATGAGCAGAGGTGTAGCTAGGTGAC
The DNA here is from genome assembly GCF_028390025.1 of Pseudophryne corroboree. Taxonomy (NCBI): domain Eukaryota; kingdom Metazoa; phylum Chordata; class Amphibia; order Anura; family Myobatrachidae; genus Pseudophryne; species Pseudophryne corroboree. The sequence continues at coordinate 111,836,759 of NC_086450.1, forward strand.
ATGGTGCCCAGGGCAAGGGTATGTTTTGGTGCCCCTCTCCCTTGTACTGAATTGGGGGCCTGGCCAACATGTGATGGCATATTACATTTGAAAACAAACAATATTTAAATTGGTGACAGGGTCAGTTCTAGACCTTGTAGAGGTCAGTGCAAAAGTTTCCTTTGGGTGCCACCGTGTATAAAATATGGACAGTGTGCGCCGAAGGCGAGCAACTAAAATATTGGGCGTGGCCACATAATAGTACCAATTCATATTATACCACACAGTAGTGTCCGTTATTCACATTACACCACACAGTAGAGCTGCTTATACACGTTACGCCACAGTAGAGCTCCTTATACATATTATCCCACAGTATAGCCCCTTATACACGTTACATCATAGTAAAGCCCCTTATACATGTTATGCCATGGTAGAACCCACACAACAGTAGAGACACTATGGAAGTAGATGTATTAAATTATTTACTTTTTTAATTAAAATTAATTAAAAACACTATGTATGCCCCTCGACTGACCTGACCTCACAACCCTCCAATCCATTAATGAAAATAATGCCCCAAATGTGACCTTCCACAGATTTCATAATCCCCCCAATCTCTCAATTAAAATAATGCCCAAAACTGACCGTCTCCTAGATCTGATAATCTCCCAATTTCTCAATGAAAATAATGTCCCAGAATTGCCTTATGGGCTGAAATAGCTGCTCTGCAGCAGCTTGAGGGGCAGAGAGAGCTCCAGCATGTGTTGGCTGTCAGTGGCTCCTGCTGTCGCCTCTGCATGACCTGTTCCCTACCTAGTCTCAGAGTCTGAGTCAGTGTGCACCTCCTCTGCTCCTCCTCCTCTTGCTCTGCGGCACCCTCTAATTTTTACAGCGCCTGGAGCTCACGCTCCACCGGAGCCACCCTCGCTACATCCCTGGGCATGAGTATAATGTAGAAGGCAGAGAACGGGTTTTAGCAGCAAGGGTTGGATTTTAGAGGGAAAAAGGCAGCGTGAGATTTGTTACAGAGGTAGACGCAGAACTTCCTACTGCCACATTTAGGTGGTTATTCTGAGTTGTTATCAAACCAAAAAGCAAGCAACTGGGCAAAACCATGTTGCACTGCAGGAGGGAGAGATGTAACATGTGCAGAGAGATTATATTTGGGTGGGTTACTAAGTAATTACTCTGGTATGGTTTAGAACCATCACTGTATAATAACTTTATGGTACAGGGACCTGTATCCCCCCACATACTCACTAGTGTGAATTTGTTTTGGCCTGATTCAGACCTGATAGCTGCTGTGCATTTTCACCCAGCGGGCGATCTTCGATTGATGGCGCAGGCATATGCACCGCAATGCGCACACGTGTTGCCAAACAACAACAGGCATCGCCAAACAGCGATAACCTGGTGCAAAAATTTCAATTGCACAGGTATTCGTAAGCTGATTGACATGAAGAGACCACTTGTGGGTGGTAACTGACCGTTTTCTGGGAGTGTCAGGGAAAACTCATACGTTCCCAAGCATTTTCAGGGAGGGTGTGTGACGTAAGCGCCGGACCCGATCAGCCTGTTCTCTTCGCACTGTAGGAGTAAGGCCTGGACTGCGCACAGTGGAAAAAAAATTAGATGGTGAGTGAGTTGCGAACGGATTTGCAGCTGTCTGCTGACTGATGGACATTTGTAGCACGGCGTACACATGCGATCGCACGCTTGCACGGGCGAATTTACACTCCCCTTGGGCGGCAACGATCTGACCACAGGACAGCAAAATTAGCAGCGATCAGGTCTGAATTAGGCCGAATGTTTCTGCACAAACTATAATGAGAAATTCCCTATCTTGTATATTTTAATTGCACTTTTTTCATTTTATTCATATATATGCTTCTTTTATAAACAAGTAATAACTAATAATGAACTTTGGAGAACAACATGTGAGTAATGTAAATACTGCAAATTTCTGTTACCAGAAAGACCCTGACAGATTAATATGCACTGGAGGTGGGAGCAGCTGCAGCAATCCAATTCTACCTTATTCTTGTATCTTTACTGTATCTGCTGTCATCTTGTATAATGCATTTCTGTCATTCACAGGTGGCATACAAGAAAGATTATGAATTGAGCAGAGGAAAGATGATTGGAGCCCTCAGTATCCAAGATGACCCCAAGATGCTACACTCTCGGAAAGTGGCTCATAACCAGAGTGATGTAAGTCTGTGGTCTGCGAGTTGCATTGTTCATTTACTTTAAATAGGATTACCATGCCCGGCCTATCTGATAGCTTATTATACCATACCAGCGCAAGGCAATCGGAGATGCTCCAGCTCTTGTGAGGCTGGCACTAGTTCAGAAGAGGAGAGTTACAGAATACGTACACCTGCTTTATGCTATGTAACTGTAGACTGGAGGGGGAGTCCCAATAACTCATTGGGGTTTCCATGATTGTCAGATTGAAGTTTACTGTGGAGAGGTTCCTCTTGTGGTGTCCCAGTATAATGGCATGCTGACACTTGGGGTCTGAGCATTACTGCCATACAATAGTGTGGGATGTGATACTCTAGAAAGCTTTGGGATCATGAGTCTTGTGTTGTGGCCACTTTGTCTTGAGAGACCTACTGTAGTTTCACCTCCCCTGTAGGTCGCTGAATATGATACGTCAAATGTATTTGAAGCAGTGGCAGTTATGCTCGAATGTATTTATTATGTGGGCTGAAATTCTATTTATAAAGCCCTGTGTCTTTAAAAAGAACTATTTGCCCCTAAAAAGGAGGACGGGGGAGGAAGTGCAAACCTTACCAGATAGCACGCAAATCCTAAAATACCACAGTCATAAAAATGGAATGTTCAGCAACATAAATCAGAATTCTACCCTGCTAATGGCTGTGCTTATAATAAAATAACAGAACAAGTCAGCAAACAAGATGCTACAGAATACTGTACTTTGGGTGTCATGTAAAAGTACAGTACCTAGTAACCCTGGGTGCACCCGTCTGAACAAATGGTTAAACCCTATAAACATACTTACTGATATTTTGTTTCACTGCTCCGGGATTGTTCCTGGAAGTAAGATTCAGGAGGAAACTCTAGGAGGTGGGGGACGATTTGTGTCCCCACCCCCACAGCACAATGTAGCAAATAATGTGATCACGCAGATGGGACGTGGGCCATAATTACGCAACTTGTGCATTTCACTGACCTAAGATGGCCTGTGTCACCATAAGACTTGACCCAATGTCATTCATCTCTTGTCATCATTCGTTTCCACCTTAGTACTGTACACATCCTCTTTATTCTTTCTGGAGTTCACCTAGCGCTGTAGCTTAATATATATAAAATATGTGTACAAGTGTGTAATTTCCATGTGTTGTCTGTACTTGTGTGTAATATCCATAAATTGTATGCACATGTGTGTAATATTCCTAAAGAGCGTGCACATGTGTGTAATATTCATAAATAGTATGCACATGTGTGTAATATTCATAAAGAGTGTTCTCATGTGTGTGTAATGTCCATGAAGAGCGTGCACATGTGTGTAATATCCATAAACTGTATGCACATGTGTAATATTCATAATGAGTGTGCACATGTGTGTAATATTCCTAAAGAGCTTGCACATGTGTGTAATATTCATAAAGAGTGTGCTCATGTGTGTAATGTCCATGAAGAGCGTGCACATGTGTGTGTAATATCCATAAACTGTATGCACATGTGTAATATTCATAATGAGTGTGCACAGGTGTGCAATATCCATAAAGAGTGTGCACATGTGTGTAATATTCATAATGAGCATGCACATGTGTGCAATATTCACAAAGAGCGTGCACAGGTGTGTAATATCCATAAAGAGCGTGCACATGTGTATAATATCCATAAAGAGCGTGCACATGTGTATAATATCCATAAAGAGCATGCACATGTGTGTAATATCCATAAAGAGCGTGCACATGTGTATAATAGCCATAAGGAGCGTGCGCATGTGTATAATATCCATAAAGAGCGTGCACATGTGTGTAATATCCATAAAGAGCGTGCACATGTGTATATAATATCCATAAAGAGCGTGCACATGTGTGTAATATCCATAAAGAGCGTGCACATGTGTGTAATATACATAAAGAGTGTGCACATGTGTGCATACCTCCCAACTGTCCCGATTTTCGCGAGACAGTCCCATTTTTTTGGGACTGTCCCGCTGTCCCACCTGCGAGCCGAAGTGTCCCGCTGTTAGGGGTGGGGGGGGTGGGGGGGGGCAGTTGGGAGGCTCTGTCACTCGCTATTCACTAGAGACGGAGGGAGAGAGGGCATGTCAGCAGCTCACAGAGTGCTGGGCATGCCCTCTTCAGTGACGAAAACATGGGGTGTGTCTTCGCAGTAGTGTCGCGATCACTTGCCAGAGGCCACGCCCTTGTGTATAATGTGCATAAAGAGTGTGCACATGTGTGAATGTGCAGGAGGAGTGCGCACATGGGTGTAATGTGTATAAAGAGTGTGCATGTGTGCAATGTGCATAAAGAGCATGTACATGTGTAATGTGCATAAAGAGTGCGCACATGTGTGTAATGTGCATAAAGAGTGAGCACATGTGTGTATTGTGTATAAAGAGTCCGCACATGTGTGTAACGTGCATAAAGAATGCGCACATGTGTGTAATGTGCAAAAAGAGTGCGCACATGTATGTAATGTGCATAAAGAGTGTGCACATGGGTGTCCACATGGGTGTCATGTGGATAAAGAGTGTGCACATGGGTGTAATGTGGATAAAGAGTGTCACATGGGTGTAATGTGGATAAAGACTGTGTATGTGTGTAATGTGTATAAAGAGTGAGCACGTGTGTAATGTGCAGAAAGAGTGTGCACATGGGTGAATGTGCAGAAGGAATGTGCATATGGGTGTAATGTGTATAAAGAGTATGCACATGTGTGCAATGTGCAAAAGGAGCGTGCACATGTGTGTAATGTGCATAAAGAGTGTACACATGGGTGTAATGTGCATAAAGAGTGTACACATGGGTGTAATGTGGATAAAGAGTGTGCACATGTGTGTAATGTGCATAAAGAGTGTGCTCATGGGTGTAATGTGTATAAAGAGTGAGCACATGTGTGTATTGTGTATAAAGAGTCCGCACATGTGTGCAATGTGCATAAAGAGTGCGCACATGTGTGTAATGTGCTAAAAGAGAGTGCATATGTGTCTAATGTGGATAAAAAGTATGCACATGTGTGTAATGTGCATAAAGAGCATGCACATGTGTGTAGTGTGCATAAAGAGTGTACACATGGGTGTAATGTGCATAAAGAGTGTGCCCCTGTGTGTAATGTGCATAAAGAGTGTGCACATGTGTGTGTAATGTGCATAAAGAGTGTGCACATGTGTGTAATGTGCATAAAGAGCGTGCACATGTATGTAATGTGCATAACGACTGTACACATGGGTGTAATGTGCATAAAGAGTGTACACATGGGTGTAATGTGGATAAAGAGTGTGCACATGTGTAATGTGCATAAAGAGTGCGCACATGTGTGTAATGTGCAGAAAGAGTGTGCACATGGGTGTAATGTGTATAAAGAGTGAGCACATGTGTGTATTGTGTATAAAGAGTCCGCATATGGGTGTAATGTGCATAAAGAGTGCGCACATGTGGGTAATGTGCAAAAAGAGAGTGCATATGTGTCTAATGTGGATAAAAAGTATGCATAACATATGTGTGTAATGTGCATAAAGAGCGTGCACGTCTGTAATGTGCACAAAGAGCGTGCACATGTGTGTAATGTGCATAAAGAGTGTGCCCCTGTGTATAATGTGCATAAAGAGTGTGCACGTGTGTAATGTGCATAAAGAGCGTGCACATGTGTGTAATGGGCATAAAGATTGTGCGCATGTGTCTAATGTGGATAAAACGTGTGCACATGTATGTAATGTGCATGAAGAGTGTGCACAGGGGTGTAATGTGCATAAAGAGTATGCACAGGTGTGTAATGTGCATAAAGAGTGTACACATAGGTGTAATATGCATAAAGAGTGTGCACATGTGTCTAATGTGGATAAAAAGTGTGCACATGTGTGTAATGTGCATGAAGAGTGTGCACAAGTGTGTGATGTGCATAAAGAGTGTGCACATGGGTGTAATGTATATAAAGAGTGTGCACATGGGTGTAATGTGCATAAGAGTGTACACATGGGTATAATATACATAAAGAGTGTGCACAGGTGCGTTATGTGCATACAGGAGCTGATGATGGATGTATTTGTGTCCAAAAATGAAATGAAACAAGTACATAAACAGTATAGAAATAGTATAATTACTGGATGCAGCTGTACAGATGAGGTGATCTATATTACACACTAGGGATGGCCATCTACCATCGATGATTCTAAATCATCGATGGTCTGTGACCAATGTCAAATACTTTTGCCATCGATGGGGAGAACCACATGGTTTCCCACAATCAATGGTTTAGTGCTACCGAATGTTTTAAATTTTTTTCCTCATAGTGTCAGGGCACGGAGCATAGCCCCACCCCCTGACACATGTTAAGCCATGCCCCCGGGCTCTGATTGGCCCGCATTACAGTTAACAATACTGCAGGGGGTGACCATCGATGGGTAATATCATTGATGGTTCCTTTACAGATGGTTTTACACCATCAAGATTATCCATCGATGGTACCATCGATGGATCACCTATTGAAGGCCATCCCTATTACACACTGATTATGCCTGTGCTATGTAAATGGTAGTGTATATACAGTATTTTCATCAGCTGTATAGTATGGGAAACGTCTCCAACATCTCTACAAGGCCCATTATACAGTTATGTACCTCAGTATAGACTGTTGTGATCCTTTCACCTGATCATTTGTTAATGAGTTTGTTTCTTATTATTACTCTAGATTGAATACAAAAAGGATTATGAAAGAACAAAGACCAAATACTCTGCCCCTCTGGATATGATACCAGTCCAGTTGGCTAAGAAGGCCCAAGCAATTGCCAGCAACCTGGACTATAAGCACCTCGTTCATAGCTACTTCTACCCCCCTGATAGTGTCAGTCTGTCATTAGCCAAGAAAGCCTACAACATACAGAGTGATGTAAGTGACTTCATTTTGGTACATTATTACAAATTGAAGACAAGCTCTGTGCTTATGTATTGCTGAAATCATATGACATTTCCTTCTCTGTATCTTCTAGATTGATTATAAATCAGATTATAATAGCTGGGTGAAAGGCTGTGGATGGGTGCCATATGGATCCATGGATGTTGAAAAGGCTAAAAAAGGTGGCCAGATACTTGATGAGGTAAGTACTGTGATGTCACTTAACTGCAAAATACCTCCCCCATGGACAGACACATGGTAATCAGGGTACACAGCGTATTAGGGAGGGCTATTGACCATCAATGTTTTATAATCATCGATCGTTTATGACTAATGTAGATTACTTTTGCCAGTGGTGGGGGAGAACCAGATGGTTTCCTTCCATCGATGGTACAGCATAACCAAATTTATTTGTTCCCCCCCAATGGTGTCAGGATATGGAGCATAGCCCTGCCCCCAACACCCACAAAGCCCCACCCAAGTTCTGATTGGTCCACGGGACAGTCAGTCAAAGAAAAGAGATGGCCATCGGTTGGTGAAACCATCAATGGTCATCCATTGCATAGTAGGCTCCCATCGATGGCCACTTACAATATCACCATTAATGGCAACCATTGATGGTGACCACACCGATGACCATCCCTACATAGTATTCTCTGCAAGACCCTTCCCCAGGGACAAACATGGTAATCATTGTGCACATAGTATTTTCTGCAAGCCCCTCCCCCAGGGGCAGACACATGGAGATCACTGTGCATATAGTATTCTCTGCAAACCCCTCCCCCAGTGATGGACACACGGTAATCACTATGCACATAGTATTCTCTACAAGCCCCTCCTCCAGGGGCAGACACATGTTAATCACTGTGCACATAGTATTCTCTGCAAGCCCCTCCCCCAGTGACAGGCACATGGTAATCACTGTGCACATAGTATTCTCTGCAAGCCCCCTCCGCCAGGGACAGGCATGGCAATCACTGTGCACATAGTATTCTCTGCAAGCCCCTTCCCCAAAGACAGGCACATGGTAATCACTGTGCACATAGTATTCTCTGCAAGCCCCTCCCCCAGGGGCAGACACATGTTAATCACTGTGCACATAATATTCTCTGCAAGCCCCTCCCCCAGGGACAGACATGGTAATCACTGTGCACATAGTATTCTCTGCAAGCCCCTCCCCCAGAGACAGGCACATGATAATCACTGTGCACACAGTATTCTCTGCAAGCCCCTCCCCCAGAGACAGGCACATGGTTATCATTGTGCACACACTATTCTCTGCAAACCCCTTCCCCAGGAGCAGACACATGGTAATCATGGTGCACATGGTTTTCTCTGCAAGCCCCTCCCCCAAGGACAGACACTTGGTAATCCCTGTGCACATAGTATTACCACTGACATTATAATGTGCCATTTTCCACACTCACAGGTTATCTACTGTCAGTCTTGTTCAGTCTATTCTCACAGTCAGTACTATGTGGTAACGTAGCTACAGACTGTTTCGGTCCATTCACACAACCAGTCCTGTATAATAATATCCTTACAGTCAGTCCTACTAAGCCCATTTTCAGCTGCATTCCTATCTAGTAACATCCCTACAATCAGTTTATTGTCTCATTTGGTTGACCCCAGTTCAGTGTCCCAATCAGTTTTAGTTTTTACTCAGTTGCACATAGCCTACCCAATTTATTCATACAGTCGATATTATCCAGTGTATTATTTTTCTTACTAAAAACAATCCATTCTGAAAAACAGACCCCCTACCATATTATATGTGCAGCCACACTTAACAAGACAACTATCAAAGTTTCTATCTCATTTATTCAGACTCCATTCTCTCCAGGTTTAGTTTTGCATCTCATACCTGCATAGCCAGTTCTTTCAGGTTTCATTTCACTACCTACTGTAGTCCTGGTCTGTTCTCCACATTATCACAGTCCAACCAAACCCTCTTCCTTGTTCCTATATAACCAATCCGATTAGTCATCTGCTGCATATGGGGGGCAGAAAAGGGGTGGAAAGCGGCTCAGTGTTTCAAAACGGTGGGGTGTTGCCCTCGTTTTGTAGGTGTGGCGGGCCCAGGGTCTGCATCCGCGGATGCAGTATTCTGATCTCACAGATGCATGCAGTAGGCATCTATTTACCTCCTTGAGACTGTGCAATACCAATCACACCAGAATCGGGCCCTCAGTACATTCTTACAGCCATTTGTAATCCGTTAAGGAAAGATTGTTCTCTATTGGTCGACACTATTTTCTGACTCAACATATCAATCTATCTGCCAATACTGTATTACCTTTTCCAGAAAAAGTATCGCCAGCATCCAGATACTATTAAGTTCACTTCAATAGAAGATGATCCTGTTATGGTCCAAGCAAAAATCAACCAGAAGCAAAGGAGTGATGTGAGTCTATGCTTTTCATTTTGTACCGCATATTTACTTCAGTGGGAAACCTACAGCAGCAGTGATACAATCATGTACCATATACAGTACTTGTATTGGCATCTGCATAAAATCGACTTATACCCCTTTTCCACTAGCTTTTGAAAACACGGGTAAATGCGCGGGGGCGCGCATTTACCCGTGTTTTTTCCTAGTGGAAAAGGGTCCCCCGGCAAATTCCCGGATCAAGTGATCCGGGAATCCTACCCGGGTAGCTTGCCGGATTGAACACGTGTTCAACCCGGTAAGCTGTGTAGTGTGAACGGGAGCTGTGTCGAGGCGACACGGTTCCCGTTCACAGTGTATGGGAGGGCGGCGCTGGGAGATCATGTGGTCTCCCAGCGCTGCCCCTGCCGCGTCACTAGCCGCGTCACCAACCCGGAAATTGCCGGGTTGGTGAGCGCTATCTGAAGGGGGCTGTAGCACGGGGTCGCAGCCGTGTCAGGCAACACGGCTGCGACCCCGTGCTACAGTGTTGGAAAAGGAGTATAACTGACACAGTGTTTTCTTGGCTTTACAGATTCTATACAAAGCAGAAGGCGAGAAGGTTATTCACAAATACTCATTACCTGCAGATATTCCAGAACTCCTCCAAGCCAGAGTGAATGCCTATAATCTCAGCGATGTAAGGCTTCTTTTATCCATACTTACCAAATTAAATATGTACTACAGTATATCTCCAAATCTCCATTTCTAAGTGAGCTGTATATTTTTTTTCTCTCTCAGAATTGCTACAAACAAGGATTAGAAGAGTTAAAGGCCAAAGGATATGATCTAAAATCTGATGCTATATCCATCAAGGCTGCAAAAGCTGCCAGAAAGGCAGCCAGTGATGTAAGTGCATTCATTACAGACATCATCAACAGTAATTCAGAACAGTAATAAAACGGAAAATAAAATCTATGGTCAATTACACAGTCAATGGGGGGTCATTCTGAGTTGATCGCTAGCTGCCGTTGTTTGCTGCGCAGCGATCATTTTAAAAAATGGAGAAACTGCGCATGCGTATGCACCGCAATGCGCACCCATGTCATACAGGCACAAAGAGCATCGTTGCTGTACAATGGTTCTAGCGAAGAATCCATTCGCACAGCCGATCGCAAGGAGATTGACAGGAAGAGGGCATCTATGGGTGTCAACTGACCGTTTTCTGGGAGTGTTTGGGAAAACGCAGGCGTGTCCAGGTGTTTGCAGGGCGGGTGTCTGAAGTCAATTCCGGGACCTTCATCGCTGGATTCATCACACAGGATAAGTAACTGCAGGGCTAGTCTTGTTTTGCACAAAATGTTTTTGCAGAGCTCGGCTGCACAGGCGTTCGCACACTTGCAAAGCGAAAATACACTCCCCCCGTGGGTGGCGACAATGCGTTTGCACAGCTGATAAAAGTAGCTAGCGAGCGATCAACTCGGAATGAGGGCCAATGTCTTTTCGCAATTTAACATTTTTAAATGCTCTTTCTAGAAAAAGAATAGGGGCATTTGTACAAAGTGAACTTCCTTCCTCTACACTCCATATGGAGAGAGAGAGAAAGGCTGTATTGTCGATGCACGAAGAAGGGAGTAACCTAGTTGTCACACCCGTCTGACAACCAGGTTACTCCCTTCTTCGTGCATCGACAATACAGCCTTTCTCTCTCTCCATATGTATTCATTTTAGCTGTAGTTGATAGCACCCCCATCATTAAAGGTAAATACCTGTAAAATAAATTGGGGTCAATTTTGGAGCTTTATGCTCCAAATTTCGTATTAAATAATTGAGTGTGTGCAGATACAACCCCTTTCCTCTACACTTCAACAGGCCTCTGCCTCCTGGTCCCGCTGAGCCATCCTCTTCATCCTTGTCCCACTGAGCCATCCTCTGCAGCCCTGTCTCGCTGAGCCATAGAGGGAGAACACAATTAGCATGCCAAGTGTGGCGTTGCAATTCTGCAGTTATTCACTTGACCCCTCCCACAATGGGCATGGGAGCACCTGAACTCCTATCTCAGTGAAACATGACAACAGATGTAGTAGCTAAGTGCGGGAATGAAAGTATAGAAACAAAAAAGGCAGTGGGGAAAATATGTGATTTGCAAAGCCGCCATTATGGGTATGGATCATCATATCTACATTACAAAGGTCTACACTCATTAGGTTGAACACCATTTGTTGACTTGCATTAGGTCAACAGGGTCAATAGATTGACACAGGAAATGGATGACATGACAAAAGGTAGACTGTAGGAAATGTCGACAGAATCAAAAGGTCGATAAATGAAAAGGTTGACATGAAAAAAGGTTGGGGCAACATTTTTAATTTTATATATATAAAATACTACTACTATTATTATGACTATTATTATTACTACTCCAACACCCATGGGTATTGGAAACAGCCCTAGTCCTATTACATGTTGCTGGTTTCCCCTAGGGGGGAAGAGTTTATGTTTTAATACAGCTCCATATTGACCGTCCTAGAGTTAGTAGGTGCTATGGCAATGGGGTCCTCATACTGTGCTTTGATGGTGCCAGGCCTGGCTGGTAATGTCTAGTGCTAGCTGTGAAAAATTCAGGGGAACCAATGCTCTTTTGCACACCACCCTTCCCCCATATTACAAACCCATTTACCACTACCAACTAGGCTGAAGTGCTAGAACTTGTTTAAATTTTGGGTTGTACCACATGCTTCTTTTGTTTTTCATTTTATTTTATTTTCATACAAAAATAAAAGTGCAGCACAGACCCGAGCTATCAACAGGTTTCCACCTAATACATGTAACCTGATATGACTATTTCTAAAGGGATTTTTAAATATCTGTAATTGGATAATGGTCAAATTTGTGCAACTGATCTTTGAAAAAAAAATGATAGAACAAGAAAATGAAGCTGTAGCAATGATTAAGTCATGTGCCATAAATGTCTTATCTTAATGAGTTTGTCGCTTGTTACAGGTGCAGTATAAGAAATCTTATGAGGAACAGAAAGGCAAACTTATCGGTTTCCGAAACCTCCAAGATGATCCCAAACTTGTTCACTACAGGAATGTGGCCAAAATTCAGTCTGAACGGGAATACAAGAAAGATTATGAGAAGTCAAAGACCAAATACAACACTCCACTAGATATGGTCAATGTGGTGGCCGCGAAGAAGGCACAAGACATTGCAAGTGGTATCCATTATAAACAGCCCACCCATCACTATACCTTCCTTCCAGATGCCATGAGCATTGAGCTGTCCAAGAAGATGATGGAAATACAGAGTGATGTGAGTTTATTGGGCACCCAACTTGTCACCTTATACACATACACTTTTCATGAGATGATTGTATTTACACAATTGTTTTTCTGTAGAACATCTACAAGTCTGACTTGACCAGCTGGGTGAAAGGCACTGGATGGATCCCCATTGGGTCTCTCGATGTTGAGAAAGCCAAAAAGGCAGGAGCGGCTTTGGATGAAAAGAAATATCGCCAACACCCTGATACCATCAAGTTCACTAGTGTCACTGACTCTCCAGTCATGGTCCAAGCTAAAACAAATGCGCTCCAGCTCAGTGATGTGAGTAGCTGGCCATTTATAGAACTGATTCTGAGTTGTATGCTACGCCGATGTTTTCGCAGTGGATCGATTATCAGCAATCTGTGCATGCAACTAAGCGTCACTGTGCGGGCATCAAAGTACCATAGTGATGTCGCTTGCATTGAGAATTTAATCATGACAATCACTGTAAAGTGATCGACAGTCAGGAAGCATTTGGGGAAGTTAACAGAGAGTGGGGGCAAAAACATAGGTGTGTCATGACCTTTTTTGGGGCGTGTCTTTACACCGACGAGGCAGTACGCAGGAAACATGGCATTAGCGTGTCAAGAAAGGCGCCCATTCTGCGCGACCATAGGGTTAGTCAGATGGTCAATTACTGAAGCAGCTGCGTCCGACAATGATGCACCGGCGACCGACACCGACACTATGGGGCATATGTAATAGGGTCCGAGTTTGCTGGAAGTGTGGGATACCAGCCGATGAGGTTTTTTTAAAACTGTCAATCATTTACAAGGTATGGTTTTGCCTTGTAAATGACTGCCACTTTAAAAACACCTCCAAGATCGTCCGACATCCTGCACCTCCAGCCAGTGTTGGACTGGCCCACAGGGGTACACCCGGTAGCCCCTCTGCCTGGGGTGAACCCCACCTCCTCCTCCTCTAAGGATCAGGTTCCAGACTGTGCCTTTGAATTATACAGTATGTTACCTTATACTGCACAGGACTATGGTGCATTCCTTACATTGCATTGCTGTTATTAATCTGGTACATTATCATGCATGCACTAGTAATATGTACTATATATATTTATCAAGAGGCCACACCCCCTCTGGAGACTGGCCACACTCCACACCCCTAAACATGGGTCTCTACCATTACATTCCCCTGGTGGGCCCGTCACGCCCCAGTCTGACACTGCCTCCGGCAAACTCGGACACTATTGCATAAGCCCCTGTGTGCCATGTACTCTGATGTAAAGATTTGCAAGGCTGCCGGTGGGTGTCTCAATCCATTTCCAGGCTGTGACAGCATTAGCTTATTTCACACATTAGCTGCGTATGGGGTCACAGTTGCAAATGCATTAGCGTCAATCTGTGAATCAGGTCCTTAATTAGACATTATTTGTAACATGGTCTTCTATGCTCCATATATTACCTATTGCACTGAAAAATATGGTTTAATTGCTGAGATTAATGGCTTAATTTTTAAAAGCAATGTAAAAAGTAACAAACTAAAATGTGTATAGTACAAATATATTATAAATACATGGGTAAATGACATCACATAAAAACCTCTTTGTGTGTAAGATTATTGTACGATTTCATTAAAGATTGATGTTGGGCTTGGATTCCCATTGTGATAGCATGCAGTTGTAAGGCTGATGATATATGGGGGCTAATTGTCTCCACTATAAAATTGCACAATGATAAATAATAAGAACACTGTGCCTGTCTTTTAAACGGTTCCATTTATTATTTTTCACAGAGACTGTACAAATCGTCAGGAGAAAAGACTTTGCACAAATACCATTTAACTCCCGATGCCCCTCAGTTTATCCAGGCCAAGTTTAATGCAGCGAACATTAGTGATGTAAGTCATTTCCATAATCCTATTGTTCAGTCTGATGTGGATCCAGCTATTTTGACTATTACTTTTGTATACTAGTGCTCTGTCCATCTAACCACTGTCTAAGTGTAACTTTGCTTTAAATTCCTGTTTAAAGAAAGACAATCACTACTTTGCCGCATCATCATAAAATAAGGATTAGATCAGGTATTGATAGACTCCTTATCGCCTTGTAAATGACATTCACAGCTAACACTCAAGAGTTGTATATAGACAGTAGCAGGGAAAGAACACCTTCTTCGTGTTAGCCACACCCACTACATCACTAACCGCCCCCCCCACTATGTGATAATCTGTTTTATCCTTACAGTTCTACCTCTTGTATTCCAAAACATACCCACACTGAAAGCCCATCCAATTAAAGATTGGTGCCTTTTTGATTTGCACCAACAAATGTATTCATTATATAAATTATAATTTAGTTCACCTCTGAAGCAAAGTTTTTAGAGAACAAATTCCTATTGTATATCTACACAATGCAACCATTAAAGAATAACTTTCTCTTTTTTGTCTGATAAATCTTTTCTTCCAGAGTTTATACAAGCAGGACTGGCAGAAAACCATTGCCAAAGGACATCATGTTTTGGGAGATTCAATTCCTATTGTGGCTGCAAAATCTTCAAGAAATATTGCCAGTGATGTAAGTCTTGAGGGTTTTCAGACCATTTTGTCTATGTTTAATAACATCTGCTATTCATTATTATAGAGATTATTGGTTTAATGTGTTCCAAAAATGTGCCATATATGTGTACCCTATACTTTTCATCTGGTATCCGGACTCCAGGTCGACAACAAAAAGGTCGACACACCTTAGGTCGACGCCAATTGGTCGACACACCTTAGGTCGACATGGACAAAATGTCGATATGGTCAAAAGGTCGACAGGAACAAGGTCGACATGGAAAAAGGTCGACATGAGTTTTTCACAATTTTTTTCTTTTTTTGGAACTTTTTCATACTTAACGATCCACGTGGACTACAATTGGAACGGTAATCTGTGCCGAGCGAAGCGAAGGCACCATGCCCGAAGCATGGCGAGCGAAGCGGTGCACTAATTGGGGTTCCCGGTCACTCTGCGAAGAAAACAACACCAAAAAAACATAAAAAACTCATGTTGACCTTTTTCCATGCCGACCTTGTTCCTGTCGACCCTTTGTCCATGTCGACCTTTTGTCCATGTCGACCTAATGTGTGTCGACCAATTGGCGTAGACCTAAGGTGTGTCGACCTTTTTGTTGTCGACCTGGAGTCCCAGACCCTTTCATCTTCATAACAAGTTAAATAGAATACTTTAATTCAAGTAAACAAGTTGCAATATGCATTAATGATTATTCTATGTTCTGGATGTTCACAAAAAGGATGCCAGTGAAAATAAAGGAAATATGAAGATGGGAAATGTTTTTAGAATTCTCAATATTACATTAATAACTGGTCTCAGCATCTTGTACAGATTGATTATGCCTTGGATCATCTTATTTGTGTCCCACTTAAGTACTATGTAGTGACACAGTGAAAGTCAACCAAGACGTTATAGTAAGGGTGCTTGTAGTAAATCCATAATGAAAAGCTTGGTTGAAGTTTGTAAGTCTGTATTTTAATCCAGTATGAAATTTATATGGACCAACATACATTCAATAGTAGACTAGACATGGAGTGTATGCATGATAACATGTTGACGGCTTATGTAATAATTGAACCACTATGTCTCTTATTGGTATTGTAGTACAAATACAAGCAAGCGTACGAGAAAGCCAGGGGACATCATATTGGCTTTAGAAGCCTCCAGGATGATCCTAAGCTTGTGCACTTCATGGCCGTGGCCAAGATGCAGTCAGAACGTGTCTACAAGAAGGACTATGAAACCTCCAAGACCAAGTATCACACTCCTCTAGACATGGTCAGCATCACAGCTGCTAAGAAGTCCCAGGAGGTGGCCACCAGTATCAATTACAAGCAGCCAATACATCAGTACACCCTTTTGCCAGATGCGATGAGTGTAGGGTTGTCCAAGAACATGATGCAAATTCAGAGTGATGTGAGTATAGCTTTCAAGAGGCTCTCAGTGCCTTCTCTAGGTACCCATATAAGGACCTCTTTATGACTCTGTGTGTTTGGTTTCAGAATGTGTATAAAGAAGATTACAACAGTTGGTTCAAAGGTGTTGGATGGTCTCCTTTGGGTTCTTTGGATGTGGAAAAAGCTAAGAAAGCTGGTGAAGCAATAAGTGAGAAGAGGTACCGACAACACCCAGACACTATCAAATTCACAAGTGTCCCAGATTCTATGGAAGTCACTCTGGCGCAGTACAACACGAAACAGAGGAGTGACGTAAGTGTCTCATACTAATATATTAGATACATCTACTAATATATAACAAGAACTGGGGGGAGGGTACCATATTATAATTTAGCTACTATTACTGAAATTTTATTTGACAGTTTGGTGAATTGTTATTTATGTAAAGTAACTTTTGTTCCTTCCTTAGATCACATACAAAGCAGAGGGGGAAAAAGTAAAACACAAGTATACGCTGAATACAGATGATCCTAATTTTATTCAAGCCAAAGTTAACGCACTTAATATGAGCGATGTGAGTATGATCTATGTATGTATGTATGTATGTATGTATGTATGTATGTAATTAATTTGTTCAGCACTTGCAATAAGCGCAATACTGTATAAGGAAAGGGGATCATATCAAAAAATCTTTCAATCTAAATAAGTGCTTTTATTATCTTTAATTTTAAAGGTGGCATAAAGTATCTGCCTTGCTGCACAAGGAACATACTATACATTGTAACAGTGTAACTTGGCATATCATTAGTACAATACAATGTAAATTGACATATCTAGTAACAACACACAGCAATAAAATTACAGATTAGGGGGATTCGAGGGTGGGTAAACTCTCTGCACTTTGGTGGCAAGAAGTAGGGAGGGGAATACAGCTTGGAAATCTATGAGTGTGTACACAATGTAAGTGTGAGCATACAGTTTCATAGTCGTTGAAGGGGGCTTGGAGACAAAGATAAGCAGCTCAGGTGGCGTGGGTAGTGCCAAGGCTGAAACAAGAAGAAAGATACCGGTGAGAGTTTACATACTAAGGGGAGGGGTGAACAGTTGGATGGTGAACTGGGAAGAAGAGCAAATAATGGGTGGAGAGATAAATACAGCTTTATGGATATGGCTGGAAGGAGAACTATGTATGTAGAGTGAGAAGGATAGAAATCCAACAGTAAGGAACTGTAAGAGAGAAAGTTTTAAGGTGATAGTGGGCAGTGTGTATTTTCCGTGTCACCAGTCTATGAAAAAAAAACAAAATTTTAAAGGATTTATTTAAACTGAAGTGTTAACAGGGAAACATAGATTTGAGAAGGTTGCAGTAGTCCAGGTGAGACTACATTGGGGCATGCCTGATAAATGTCCTCGTAGCTTGCAAAAAAAATAGATCGGATTCTAATAGTATTCTGAAAAAAGGAAAGTTAGTCACTGTTTAACTTAATGTAATTAGAAAAGAACAATGAAAATATCAGCCCTAATTATTGAGTGAACTGGGCGGAGAACAGTCACAATTATTATTTAGAAATTGAAGACTGGATCTGGCATGGTTGTAAAATGACAGACCATAAAGAAGAAAATCTGAAGGAAAAAGAAGTCAGCGATAGTAGAGTCATCTGGTATTTTTGGTAGTAGTCATCAAATGAAAACATGGATTGAAGAGCTTAAAGAGTGTGATCTCATATCAGACAAATGTTTTCCTTTTATCATATTATACAAAATAAAAATGTCACTCTTATAATATTAAGTTACGTTATGTTTAAATACGTTTATGTTGTATGTCTGAAGGCAGAGTCAAGATTAACTTTTTTCTCTTTCCTCCCTACCTGTAGTCTTACTATAAAGCTGATTGGAATAAGCACCTCGCTAAAGGTTATGATCTCAAACCCGATGCAATTTCTGTTGTCGCTGCTAAGGCATCCAGAAATATTGCCAGTGATGTGAGTATGATGTCATTGCTTTCATACTGCACTGTAACTAGAAATGAGCGGATTCGGTTTTACTCGGATTTACTCGGTTCTCAAAACGGCATCTGATTGGCTATCCAAAACACGTGACATCCGTGAGCCAATAAGATGCCGTTTTGAGAACCGAGTAAATCCGAGTAAAACCGAATCCGCTCAACTCTAACTGTAACTATATGATTTGTGTCATTATTAGGTTGTAGAGCTAAAAAACGAAATTAAACCAATCACAGATATTATTAATGAGCCTTGGTGTAACCTTGTTTTTGGTTTGCATTGTTTTATAAACATAAGTTGTTTTACAATATTGCAAAGACTAGTACTGTATTTTGTCTACTTATGACTTTCAAGGCGGGTAATGTAGCAAGCAGTGTCTACATCTATTTACATGTACAACGTAGTAAAGGGACAGGTAATTGTTAACCTGGCCAATCTTTATCTACAGTAAGCCATCTATACATATTCCGAACACTTGCCCTTTTTTATATATACGTTAACAAAATCAGAATTAAGAGCTACTGGTCAATTTAAAAAGTAAAGTAAATAATAATTTCTAAGATAGTAGAACTTGGACAGAAGTTAAAAGCTTCTATTTAATAAGGAGAAAGTGTCCATGTATGCTTGTTAGCTACAACATTGAATCCGTCAGAATTTCCAATGACATTAATATACTCTATGTGAATATGTAAGTTATAATAAAGACAACTTGAGTTTTAAATTGAAATAAGAAACTGTCAATGAGAAAAATAAAAGAGAATACAAAACTACTGTGTAATCATCACCTAAAGCACATTTTAGGGGCTGAACCAAAATGACTGATAATCCAACCTATCAATTCATTAAGAACTAGTTTCATAAATAATGATGCACATCTATCTATCTATCTATCTATCTACATTCCATCAATACTAATACATTGTCATGCTCTTCATTATTATTTAGTACAAATATAAACAAGCCTATCAAAAAGCCAGAGGTCATCATGTGGGATTCCGCAGTCTTCAAGATGATCCCAAATTGGTCCATTGCATGCACGTTGCCAAAATCCAGTCAGATCGGGAATATAGGAAAGACTACGAAAAGAGCAAGACAAAGTATCACACGCCTCTGGATATGTTCAGCGTCACTGCGGCTAAGAAATCACAAGACATTTCCTCCAACATCAACTACAAGCGTCTTATCCACTCTTATGCCCTCCTTCCCGACGCCATGAACCTCCGTCTGTCCAAAAACATGATGGATATCCAGAGCGATGTAAGGAAAAGTCACTTTATCATTCAGTATAATCTGTATTTAGAGGGAATTTGCCACATATACACATAAGAGGCTTATACACCAATAACAGCGCTGATTTAAAACATACATGTGCTTTTTATTTTACACAATTAAAAACAATACTAAAAAACCACATTTAAAAGTGGCTAAATCCTAGATACCGGTTACTCCTGCAAAGCATAACATAATTAGCATAATGCAATTCTGAACCTTTGTACTGGTATTCAGTCCATGAATTAATTCAAGCAGATCTAATTTGTTAGTCTTTTAGCTCTTTCTGACATAGCAGTTTCTTGCAAAGCAGTGGTTGGTTAGTAATGAAAGCTGATCAGTTAGTAGCAGCAGGTGAGGCAATCATTAGCGGTTCCCACTGAGACAAGCTTGTCAATTAGTTGCAGACAGTAATCAAAGCAATAGTAGTGGATTAGTGCATGCTGTACTTTAGACTGTCAAACTACAGAAAGAGTCCGTGTTATTGGTCAATACAACCTGCTTCAGGGATCCAAGAATTAACCCTTTATGGTCCAATAGTTGGTGTCTCCCGGCTCCTGGTGCTTTTAATGTGCCGTTTTTAAGGGCCTTATCCGGAGTAATCCAACAATGGTCCAAGCATGAGCAGGTGAAGAAAAACTTGAACATCCGGTACCGGACAACTGGTGAAAACTCTTACGCGTATCTCCACCTATCACTGATTCAGTGGCTTCCTCAGAGAAGTACTATCTCTGAGGAAGCCGCTGAACCAGTGATAGGCGGAGAAACGCGTAAGAGTTTTCACCAGTTGTCCGGTACCGGATGTTCAAGTTTTTCTTCACCTGCTCATGGTTGGACCATTGTTGGATTACTCCGGATAAGGCCCTTAAAAACGGCACATTAAAAGCTCCAGGAGCCGGGAGACACCAACTATTGGACCATAAAGGGTTAATTCTTGGATCCCTGAAGCAGGTTGTATTGACCAATAACACGGACTCTTTCTGTAGTTTGACAGTCTAAAGTACAGCATGCACTAATCCACTACTATTGCTTTGATTACTGTCTGCAACTAATTGACAAGCTTGTCTCAGTGGGAACCGCTAATGATTGCCTCACCTGCTGCTACTAACTGATCAGCTTTCATTACTAACCAACCACTGCTTTGCAAGAAACTGCTATGTCAGAAAGAGCTAAAAGACTAACAAATTAGATCTGCTTGAATTAATTCATGGACTGAATACCAGTACAAAGGTTCAAAATTGCATTATGCTAATTATGTTATGCTTTGCAGGAGTAACCGGTATCTAGGATTTAGCCACTTTTAAATGTGGTTTTTTAGTATTGTTTTTAATTGTGTAAAATAAAAAGCACACGTATGTTTTAAATCAGCGCTGTTATTGGTGTATGTGTCTTTTCTGTGATTTTGAAGGGTAGAGTACTCTCCCTTTATTTAACAGCTGCGATTGAAACAGACTGTTCTTTGATTAAATTTACATGCACACAAATTCTATCTAGCTGATAGCGCCAAGCTGTTTTTTTGTTTGTGTTTTTCACATAAGAGGCTTAGCTGCCTTATCAAAGTATGTCTATTTCACTACTCTTGTTGTATGCGTTGTTACCGGTAGCAATCATCTTATATATATCATAGGAGATCTATCTCCTGTAGTGGAAGTTGTGCTCTTTAGAACGGAGAAGGAATGTTCTCTAGAATAGGTACAAATATGAAGTAGTTGGAAAAGTAGTGAACACCCAAAAAACACCTTTTCTTTTTGATTTTACTGCCACCAATCTGTAATCCTACAATGTAGCAAATTAGGATACATTTCTCAGGCAGTATAATTGATGGGAAAAGCAAATTTTAGGGTATGACATCTAGAAATACATAGGGCGGAATGTAATGAAGTCCAAGTACGGCGGTGCCAGCCGAACTCAGACGTTTATTTAAAGGGGCAATCATGTACAAGGCTAAACCATGTCTTGTACATGATTGCCCCTTTAAAAAAAATGTCCGAGTTCGGCCGGCATCCCGCACGGCCACCAAACTTGGATTTCATTACGTCCCGCCCATAGTATCAGTATTATTGTTTATTGTTTATTATTATTTCTGTAGTGTCTTATGTATCATTTCCACAGAATACTGCATCATTCACATCTGCCCCTTATATTTTCTTGCTGCCAGTAAGTGAAGAAGTGGTTCCTCAATTTTTAACAGAGTTTGTTGAAATTAAATTATTATTTATGTTCTTTTGTATAAGGAATGATAAAGATATCATTTTAGATGCCCTTATAATGTTTGGCCATTAGGGGGAGCAATCTTGTTGTGTTTTTTTCCGTTACATCTGATAGCAGTAAATACATTATACTTTAGGTACAAAATGTTGAGTGAAATTTCTTCATGGTAACGTTTTCTTATGTCACATTATAGAACCAGTACAAGGCAGATTTTAACAACTGGATGAAAGGAGTCGGTTGGGTTCCGATTGGTTCCCTGGATGTTGAGAAAGCCAAGAAAGCTAAAGACATCCTCAGCGAGAAAAAGTACAGGCAGAATCCGGATCAATGGAAATTTTCTATTCCAAACGATGCAATGGATCAAGTTCTCGCAAAGGCAAATGCACTGACAATGAATAAGGTAACTTTGCAACTTCTATGCGCACGTGACTTTTCCCAGTGAAAATGTTTTGGGTTTTTTTGTTTACAGTTTGTTACTGAGCAATATAATACATTTATCTATTGTCATCTTTTTCAGAGACTTTACACTGACGCCTGGAATAAAGACAAAACTAAAATCCATGTGATGCCGGACACTCCAGAAATTATCTTGTCTAAGTTTAACCAGATAAACATGAGTGATGTAAGTTACACCCAAATAATGACGTATGCCATCTGATGCCTCAAACTGTATAACGTATATTAATGTATGCACCTGTTTGTGAGCCTCTGGGGTAAATATAATGGTCTGCGCTAGTTTCCGTCTAGTCTGCCTAATGTTTTAAAAGGTCATTTATTTAAAAGGCAAAACCAGATTGGTTTTGCCCTTTAAATTATTGCCCCTTTAAAACATTGGATTTATGTATGCATTTATGAGTATTATTAGTAGCTGTTGTTAGGGGCTCTTTAAGGTTTAAGAAAGATACCTGTTTTCTTGGCCGCTTTCTATACAAGTCCTCACTCGAGCTTGGGGCCCATCCATGGATCGGATGGTAACTATCAATTACCAACCAAAGTCGATGACCTACAGTAACACAGGCCATCACAGAATAACAATTAGCATTATATAGTAAGGTACAGTAGTTTTAGACATGTATAAAACAGTCAGGCCTAATAGAGTGCATCACCTGTGCGTGTGATAACTGCTTTCC